>NC_092320.1:62601603-62973228 GCF_036785885.1 Coffea arabica
CCCTCCCCTTATTTTACTTCTCTTGTTTTATTTAACATTTTTTGCAGCAACCCTCCATGCAAGTTCAATTTTTTAAGCCTTTTCTTGTGAATTTAGCGACGGATCATATCCCTGCATGGCACACTCCGAAATTCATCATTTCAACCTTCAACTCAATCGCTCTAGAGTTTTGTTTGCTCCGTTCCTTTGCATTGGATTATTCGGACCTCTGCCTTTTTAGTTAGTTTGTCATTTTTTGTTTTCATAGTTCATACTAATGGTACTTAGATTCTCCCTTGATTATTTATTTATCTTCATTAGTTTACTTTTTTTTTTATCATTTTAGAGTTTAAGCTCTTTAGTGTAGTATGAGATTCTCGAAACAGGCATGTGTTTAGCAAAACATAGGAGTAACAAAAGTATCCATTAAGACAAACATTATCTTCTCATGAGTTCAAGGTTCCAAATAATCACTACATCAGTCCCTTTGTAATTGGCTTTGTTGAAATTTTAACAAAGACTTTGTTGGAAGTTTAAAAATGACTGATAGAATGAATCGTGCAAATTAATTGATAAGGCATTTAGATGTAATCCAGAGGTCACGAGTTTGAATTATTAATGAGTAGATAATTTTGTAAGGTTACGAGTTCGAGTTATTGATGAGTTGATAAAGAATCGCAATTGATCCCTTTGCAGTGTAATTAGAATTCAAGAAGTGTTCAAACTTAGATCAGTGAATGGAGAATACTCTTTTGACCAAATTTTAATTAATATGCTAGATTTTTTAATCATTAAGTGTTGTCAAATAGGCCAAAATTGGTTGCTTTAACTCTAAAAGCCCTGCTTTTGTTCCGCAACTAATTATACATTATGTTCATTTTCCACTTTACATAAAAATAACGGAGAATTGTGTGGCTATTTTAAAATTTTAGGAGGTCATCTGATATTATGCAAAATTATAGGGGGTCATATGTAATTTACCCTTAATTTATTGATGGCTACTGGAAAGAGTTTCTTGACGCTGTAAACAACAGATCTTTACTCTATTGATGGCTTCTTCAAAGAAGAAGACAATAATATGTCAACATTTTCACACAAAAAAAAAGAAGGAAAAATTCTGCTACAATGGAGATAATTAAACGTATTGCTGAAGCTCGTATCTGACAAAGAATTATGTCCAGAAAAAATTATCCAAGTGAGTGTTGTATCACTTTCACCAAAAAAATTTGCTATGACTCTTCAACATAATCTAAGGATAACGTCATTGCTTTCTTAAAGGATGTTAATTTATTCAGATAAGGATGAGACGAAAGGCCGTTGGTCCAACAAAACTGTATGTCTTTATCAAAGTTAGATGACTTTGGAGCAAGTCAAATAACTTGGTCTTGTAACTAAAAGTTCTTGTTTGTTTTTACTTTTTACTTTTTTAATCAACATTTTTAAAGCAAATTAGATTTAAATAAGGAATAGCTATTTTTGTTGGTATGTTTCCAACTCTATGTTTTCTAACATGTTTGTCTGCATTTAACAACCATCCTGATACACTGGCCAATATACCACGTAAATTTATAATGCTGTACTGTGTATTGTATACATATCATTTCTACACTAGCCATGTTTGTATAATTCTTTTTTCTACTTTTCTTTTTTAATTTTATACTATCTTGTTGTCCTATTCGTCTACTTGAATAGATTCATGCATGCAGCTCTCATTTGGTTTTTCCCTTTTTCTTTTTTAATCTCATATGGTTATAATGTCTTAGGTGATGAATACCTTAAAACAAGTTAATTATTTTTTTGTTCATATCAAGAACGTTATTTCTAAAGTGAATTTATAATTTGAATAGAAGTTATGCGTCGTGCATCCAATCGAGTAATATAAAACAAGCCTTCACACTGTTAGTGGTGGAAACACATGTCCCAAGTAAAAGACTTACCAAGCAAAATTTCCTTCTTTTTTTTTGCTGTTGTATCAATTTCTTTGTTGTATTGTTTCCTAGGATGAGATTAACAGATGCAATGCATCAACTTAATTTTTTTAAACAGGCCACAGAACTCAAATGTGGTGGCCTAGTGATTGGATGCTCATTTGATCACAGAGTAGCAGATGCTCATTCTGCTAACATGTTCTTTACAGCATGGGCAGAGATTGCTCAAGCAAAAGGCACTGCAACTTACACTGCACCATCCCTCAGGCGCTCATTGTTGAATCCCCGACGCCCTACTACCTACGATGCAGAAATCGATGACTTGTACGTATTATTGTCATCTTTACCACCACCAAAAGAGCTGAAAGCTAGCGATGATCGCCTCTTGAGTCGCATCTACTACATAGAAGGGAAAGAAGTCGGACAGCTTCAATCCATGGCTAGTTCCAATGGATGCAGAAGGACAAAACTCGAGTCTTTCAGTGCCTTCCTGTGGAAAACCATAGCAGAAGGGAGTTGTGCACAAATTAAAAAAGTTAACCTAGGCATTGTCGTCGATGGACGTAAAAGGCTAAAGGGGAGGGATAATGAAGAGAAAAATTTTTCCATGCAAACCTATTTTGGGAATGTGCTGTCAATCCCATATGCTGAAGCAAGTGTATGTGACCTCAAGGAAATGAATCTTGATGGGGTGGCAGATATGATCCATGCATGCATAGAGGGTGCAAACAAGGAAGATCATTTCTTAGGGTTGATTGATTGGGTTGAGGAACATCGACCGCAGCCAGCTGCTGCAGCAGTCTATTTCAAAAATAGTGAAGACGAAGAAGCAATCGTGATTTCCTTAGGGCAAAGGTTTCCAGTGGCTCAAATGAATTTTGGATGGGGAATGCCTGATTTTGGATCCTACCATTTTCATTGGGGTGGCCAGACTGGATACGTAATGCCTATGCCAAGTCTGAGTAGAGAAGGAGATTGGATTGTTTACATGAATCTCTTGAAGAAGCATTTGGATATTGTGGAATCTAAGTCTGCTCATGTGTTTAGGCCATTGAATCCTGCTTATTTGAAGATGAACAAAGGCAGCTGGATGTAACTTTTCTCCGCATTGAGAAAAAAACAAAAACAAGAAGAAGAAAAGAAAGCAACTTTTCTCCACATTCCAAGAGAAAAGTTCTTTGGGTTTTAAATAAAGAGACAGAAAGACCATTTTATGTATGTAGAGAGGTCCAAAATTCTCCACCATCAGCATATAGTAGTTTGAAGATGAAGTCACTGCATTTTTGCATGACTTCATCTTTAAATTACTAGAGTGGACCTATGTTTGCAATTAAGTCTTTTTCTATTAATACATGTAGCGTCGTTACTCTTTGGAACTCAACTTCTTTAAATCTATATTCTTCACAAGTTCACATTAGTGTGTACAAAAGCAAATTAGAGGGCAATCCTCAGAATCCTAATTTAAAATGTAGCCACTGGCAAGAGACAAACATTTGAAGACAATAATGTCATTAAGCATTTAAGATCAAACTTGTCACCTTGTGAACCTGTAATACTAGCTTTACACCACAAAAATAACCTTGTATGATGTTGAGAAGGGTTAGGCTAGTGACTAACGTTAGGATCCCAAAAATTAGGAGGTTTTGGATTCAAATCCCGCCTCCCACTTCAAATCTCGTCCCTCCCCCTCTCCACACCTCCTCGTGCTGAAAACCTTCCTTCAGATTGGAGATTTTTAAAACAGTGCTTCTTGGAAATTCATGACAATTATAAAGGCCTTCCCTCAAATTTTGTATTTTTATTTAAGGTTTCAAGCTTTAGTTAGTTGAATAAGCTTATAACATTTCCAATAGATCTCCCCTCCCACTTCGAAGCCGGCCCTATTTGGATTGCAGTTTTCCAAAGAAAAATATTTATGTTTTGCGTGGTTACATTCTTCAATCATTCTTTTATCTAACATACATTAGTGGAACCGAACTTAAAATTTTATAGATCCATCTCTATATTATTATGTATATAAAGCTTGAGGGAACTTATGGTGTTGACATTTTTTTGTTATTTCAAACTGCCTTATTTGTTATTACCCTTCCAATAAAGCAAAAAATGGTCCAAGCATATTCAAAAAAATTATCTAATTCTTAAGTCCATAAAAAAATATTAAATTAATTTGATAACTACACATAATTATAAGTGACTACCGATTAATTATCCATCTATATATTTTTCTTTTCTTATTAAATTTTTAATACTACATTAATTTTACAAGTAAAAAGCCAATTTCTATTAAAAAATTTGTTACAAGTAAGAAAAAATATAATCTTTATTAAATAGCAAGTTCAACTCAAGACGAAAAATAGTGTAGGAGAAAAACTCTTGTTGTTACATAAGGAACTCTAGACTTAGGCCTGATAGAAGAGAAAGCCTAGTGTGTGTGTACATATAATTACCTATATTCTCTTTCTTAGATGGCATAAATAATTGAAGAGAATTAAGGGGTTATTTGGATACTTGGAATTTATCCATATTTGTATCCAAATCTTTTATAATTAGTTTTTCTTATAATTTCTCTCTCTTTTAACAATTCTATCTTTTTAGATAAATTTGAATTATTTGTTTTTATGGTTCCATCCTCTTTGAATAATACATATTTTTTTAATAAATTTGTATAATTTGTTAAATCCATACGTACTAATTTAGTGTACACTGATAGATTTACTAGTATTGTTGGAATCTAAATATATCTGTTAATGTAGAAAATAAACTGTTGGATCTTTTGTACTTAATTAAGTACAGTGTAGCAAGGTTATGGTCGCTATAAAAATTTCAAGCATCTAAAAGAATATTTGTAACAAATATATCTACCAATTTTTTACCATGTGTTACAATATTTGATGAATGCTATTGTATTATAGTAAATGTATGTAAAGAAGTTTTTAAAAGCTAGCATGCTAGTTTTTTATAATTTTTACTAATATAAGTGGAAGATCTCCAATCCAAGATTTTTATCTTACACTCCCTCCTCCGAACCTCCCAACCCATTTCTCTCCCCAAGATAGTTAAGCATTCACAATATGTCAATTTTTAAAATTAATATAAATGAACATGTAAAATTGTTATTAATTTTTGTATTTAAATATTTCATACTTGTACAAATTCATGATAAACTAAACAAAAAAAAAAACTGTGCTAAAGCACTGGCAATTCTTTTTACGGACAAAATACTAGTTAGTTATATTTAGAGTAAAATTTTACAGTTTCCTCCTTGTAGCCTGTTTGCGGGATCAAGGCATGAGGGATGGCTAGTGGGCTAGCCCGATCTTGAATGGAGGCCCAAGCCACAAAACGCCCCGAACGCATCACCGCCTTCAGCGTTATGAAAACGCACATGAATACCCCTTTGATTACAAATTCCACAGTTCCACTTCATAACTCAGTGGAAAGTAAAGACCCAGAACTCGGGGAAAGAATTCCTCTGAACTTCTGAAGTTTATTTTTCCATTCAAATTCTTGAATCCTCCCCGCATTTTTCAAGTTATAATCTGTAAGAGATTGAAAAAATTCATCAAGTAATTGGCAGAATATCATGCCTCCCAAGAAAGAACTCTGTAGGAATTTTCTCCGTGGCAGGTGCTACAATCTTCTGCTTTTTTATACGTTTTTCCTATTCGTTATTTTTTTTTTGTTTTAATCTTTACCATTTAATCTGGGTTTTTCATATCCAATTACTATGTTTTCTTTTTTCTCCCCTTCTTTCCGCTTTTCTGCAATGGGTTTGTTGTTATTGCTGGAATAATGGTTAATAGAACTTCTACCTCTTTTGTTTGGTTTAGTTAATTTTGGAGATAATTTTTTGTTCTGGGGTGATTTTTTATCTGTTTCATATGGACCGGTATGATGATTATGGTTCTATTGCTGCAAAATGTTGGTTTAGTAAATTATTGATGCAGTATGTTGTTTGGATCTTTATATTCTGTTGTTCTTGTGCATCTCTGCATTGTTTCTTTCTTTAGACAATTTACAGGCTTTTTGAATTGGCTTCATTCGTTTATTTCTATGTAATAATCTGTTACCAGCTTATGTCTACCAGCTGTCAATATGGTGATCGTTGCAAATTCCTTCATGCTGCTCAAACACCTGCAAGACAAAATCCATTTGGGTTAGGCATGCAAACTGGCAACCAATTTCAGCATGCAAATCTGCAACAGCAAAAGCCAAATCCTTTTGGATTTGGTGTCCAAAACAGTTCTCAGCCTAGAGGAGCTGGTGATTTTAGTTCGAAACAAAATCAATTCAAGGTTTTTTGCCTGTTTAAGTTTCAGTTATTAGTCAGTAAAGTTGATCAGTTGTTGAAGTTTCTGTATCATCATTCACTATTTGGTTAAAAAGCCAGAAAAACTGGCGACACCAATACTCTCTGTTGGCGCCTGCTCCTCTGTGTATGCTACTTGGACACAGAAATTACGTTTGCTGTAGTTATTTTAACCTAACATAAAAAGAGTATCTATTTTTGATGTTTAATATAAATATCTTTAAGTATCTCTATGGCAACTGAATTTTTCCTCGAGTCTCATTTGTGTGGGTAATCCTTCTTGTATCAATCAAACTATTCAATTTCTTAAAGTGTTGTTGCACAGCCATCTCAATTAGGTTTCGCAGAGACCATGGGGATGTAGCCTGCTATGTCAATGAGTTCCTCTAGCAATTGTTTTGCAGAACTGGCCTGCTTATATAAGCTTACAGTGTTAATACTTGAAATCATTGCAACTATTTTCATGGAAATTTAGCTTTCCAGTTATAACCTTGAGCTCAATGATCATAGTTACGTGCACGACCTCATCCCTAAGATTGTTTTTGTCTGATATAGCACATTCTTTTGATAGAATTGCTACACGGTTGTACACTTGGAAGTAAACTGACCAAATGAGAATGAAACTGAGGGGTAGTAAGGCTTTTGAAAAGGGTCATTGTATATTTTAGATACTCTTCCCTTGTGAATGATATGACATGTAATACGAATAGGATTGAACCTAATGACAACCTCTTCATTTACATTTTTAAAATTGTTTCTGCTCTTTCAAATGAATCAATGAAATTTGAAATAATGCAAACCGAAAGTGTTTACATGAGAAATAAGATAGCCAAGAGTATAGCTTCAGATTATAGATATAGTTCTCATGTTCTCAAATGAAATCTAAATGTACACTAAATTGGGTAGATGGCACTTCTACCAAAGATAAATGATATTCCTTCTGCAATAGTGTGTTTATATGTTGCTGTTGTACTTTTAAGTAGAATTCATATTGAGGTCATGCTGCAGAGTCACCACATGACTGGCTATTAAAAAAAACTATTCAGCATTTTGAATATGTCCATGGGATTTCAAATGTGTTGTGTTGCTTTTATCCACTGGACCTCTTCCAACCTCTTACTTGAAACCCCTGATTTTGTAAACTATTTTGAATGTAATGAATGCTCTAAATAACTTTTAAACAATAACGCCACAAAGATGAAATTAAGCTCTAGCATCAGTCTTAGTAAAAAATTTTGGAGGAACATATGACTGGGGAAGTGATTAGATTCTTCTTACATTTTTCATCCAAATTCAGAAAAAATCCATTCTATTCTATGGCTATAATTCCCTTTTATCAACATATTTATACCACTGGCAGTCTGGCATTTTCAAGTATAAATTTTTAGTAATTCCGAATTTTTTCATTGTTAGGCTTTTGAAAACAAGTGGACTCGCTCTTCCCAAGCAAACACGGGGAATTCTGCTGCATCAAGGCAACCTGATAATCAGCCACCCTCTCACAAGTGAGTGTTTTATTGCTTTTGCTTATGCATATAGATATTTTGCTTCCAGCGCTGTAAAGTTATATTTAATCACTGAAGTTGAAACGGTGAATTTGGTATTTTGATTCATGTTAAGGTGCACGGATCCTGAGTCATGCAAACGCCAGATTCTTGAAGACTTTGAAAATGAGAGACCTTTGTGGAAGCTAACTTGCTACGGTCACTCTAAATAGTATGTTGTTGCTTTTTGTGGGTATACTTTATCACTAACTTTTTCACTTGGCATTTTGATTTTTATGACTTGGGATATTTATGAAATTGTAATTTGGAGATGTTTTTCTTTTCAGTGGCCCTTGTGACATTGTTGGCGACATCAGTTATGAAGAGTTTCGAGCAACAGCATATGATGATGCTAAACGTGGATTGAGTTTGCAATCAATTGTGAGATAAATTGCACTCTCTGCTTTATTTATCTTCCTTTGGTGAGAAAAGCTGCAGGTTTGCGGCTTGCGAGTTACTTACAAATATTAACAAATGTTTATGCTAGTAAGGCAAATGTTAAGCAGGTGGAAATGGAATAGCATCTCAAAACCCCCTGTATTTTCCTTGTAGGAAGAATCAGTTGCCATCTTAACTTATTATTGTCCCCAGTTCCATCTATCTAAATTGTAAAAAGACTATACCCAATTTGCATTTTCTGTCCATATTCCTATCCAATTACCTAAAGATTTGAATTAATTTACTTCTGTTCACTATTCAGAAGATGATCTTCTTGCACTTTATGGTCTGTGATAAATGTACAACAAAACATAAAAGTACAACTAAAGAAAAAGTGAAACCTGTAGGCATGATGCTTATACAGTGGCATAACTGGTCCAAATTAGTAATTGATTAAAGTTCTTGGTTAATGTGATGGTTTAGTCAACTTTTTATACTTTGTATGTCGGGGATGTTCTTGAATAGTTGAGTTTAGATTGTGAATTGAGAAACCAGAAAATTCTTGATGAAAATATGAGTTTTTCCTTCACTAACTAAGGTTTTCTGGATCCAACGGGGATTCAAGCCTTGTTCATAATCTTTGGTAAAACAGTAATAGATGAAGGTCTCATACCTTGCCTTAGGAAGAACTACAAACGTTGTGAAAGTGACTATATCTTGTACGACATCCAAGTTTGCTAAATGTTCATCACATATTTTTGCACAAGCCATATGAGCCTCTTAGCCTGCTTTCTTTTGTTTTTCCTTCCTTAAAGTAGTCATATCTCCAATTCTTGAGTTCATATTTTTGTACTATTCTTCCTGCTTCATACTGACTGCTCTTTGCCTTTATGTTCCTTTTCTTTGCCATGAAGTGTAAAAGGGACTACTAAATTTCCTAAAAAAATTTCACTACCTCATTTCTTGCCATACTCTTTCCTTGCATCCCAAATGCATCAAGTGGATCCTGCATTCTGCTTCCCGACAATCCCATCGTAGTCATAATCTTGAACCTTGGGATTGTAGTCACAGAATCTGAATGTGCCATCTTCCTGCTTTATCACGTACAGCCAACCTGAAAAAGAAAAGAAATGAAATTCTGACAGTCATTACCACCTAGCAATCAATATAGATTTTAACAAACCCTGGTTATTTGTTCCCAATGACTTTGAATTTTCCTTGTATAGAGGAACCGAGATTGACTTGTGACTCTTGTTCTATTGTTTCGATCGTTGTCATCAGGTAGGACAGTGATCAAGATGATGTGGTGGCTGTCTGATAGAAAACAAATTATCTTCTTAGTTTTCTTATCTATCAATGAAATGTCCAAATTAGAGTTAATTGAAGTGCTTCAGCAAGACCCCATCTCTTACACTTGTTTCTTCTGGAATTTCTGTATCTAGGCCAAAGGATGTTTCCTTTGCTAACTGTTACTGTGTTCATCTTGTTACAGGTTGAGAGGGAGAGGAACTTACTTAATTCTAAGTTAGTGGAATTTGACAGCCTACTGCGCAGTCCATACAAAGGCTCATCAAATTCTGCCATTGGTCTTCAAAGTCCTTTTCCTATAAGTGCACGGAATACCTCAGTTAGTGCTCAAAACAGTAATCCACCTTCGTTCTCAAGTTTTAGTCAATTGGGCACATCACTTGGTGGAGGGTATGAATCACGCTTTATCTCATATTCAAATTTAGTATAACACTGTCCCACTCTGCTTGTTGGTTTTGTTTATGATTTCTGTTGGTGCTTTGTTTTTCAGTGCTACTGCTTCACCCAACAATTTTTTTGGTCAACAGCATGCTTTTCAGAGCACCAGTCAGACGTCAAGCACGTTTAAAATGACTAACTCACCATTTCAAAATTCAGGTACAGAAACAAAGTCATGCTTTCTGAGGTAGATCATGTGGCCTTGAGGTTAAGTATTTCCTTTGACTCATTTATGTGCTAGGTTTTGGCAGCCAACTTCCTTTCCAGACACTTCAAAGTCCCTTCGCGTCGGGTTCCACAAGCTTCGGCAATAGTTCAGTAAATACTGTGCAGAACCCATTGTTTGCTTCAACTGTCTCAGCACAGACTTCTACACTGTCAAATGCGTCTAATAATAACATGAAGTCTGGTTTTGCAAGCTTCAGCAACAGTTCTGTGCAGAACCCATTTTCTACTTCAACTGTCTCATCACAGAGTTCTATATTTGGTGATAATACGAATGCACTTTTCAGTGTTAATGCTAATGTGAATGAAGTTGGATTGTCCGCAGGCAACATTGACTTGAAGTAAGTTAAGAAGCCAAATAACTGGTTATTCAGTTTCTTTACACATATTCTTCAATATTAATTGACTTTGTTGTTTCTTTCAACTTTTTTGTCTCTCCTTTTGTCTTATGCAAATAACCGAAACATTCAACTACACATTGTTCACGAAGTTAGTGAAATAGCACGCAAGTTTCCAATATATTACCCATTTTGTTGAATTGCATGGAGCTCTGACCTAGTTGGACATGCTCCTACTTTCATCTTCTTTGGATATAACTTATAGTGGTTATGTTGGTCTCTGATTATTATTTAACAACTCTATTGTTTGATGCCATTCTTATTAAGGAATGATAGTCACTCGGATCTATTTGTTGTTTTTTCCTGGGTATGATTTCCATGTGAGCAATAGCACGTAATTTTACTCATAAGAGAATCCCTTTCACAAATTTGCCAAACCAGCGATGGGCGATGGCCTCAAGTGATGTGTGGTTTTGAGCTGTTGAACTGGGTGATACCTACGACGCATAACCGAGTTGCTTCTTTTGATAAATGTAGTCTTCATTGACTAAATTTCTTTCAGTGTGAATGGAAAACCTAATGCTATTGAATATGCGCACATGTTCTATAGTATATCCAGGAACCACTGGCTACTGTGTATTGAAATAGGACATCTTGTGAACTTCTTTAGATCAAGGAGAAAAACAATTCCACACAGTTTCCCTTTAATCCTTTGTCATTGTTAATCTATGTCACCCATCCTATCTGCAAATTAATTTCTCTATTTCTACAGCAGGTTGACCACACCAGAGGAGAATCTTAATGGGGATAACAGTATCTGGAGGAAAGAGGAGTGGGGCATTGGAGAGGTAATTTATTAACATCTTGGTCTATCTTGTCTATTTCTTAGATAGAAGGCAACAGTATCTATTTCTTAGATAGAAGGCATCAATGGGAGTTGAACAAGATGGGTTGCGTATGTCAAGAGTTTTCCATTTTAATGATTATTAACATATAGGGAAGCTTTAACTCATCCATTCAACTTGTGATGTTGGCTTCTCAAACAGCAGTGTTATACTTTTTTCACATGATTTCGGTAGTTGGAGTTACAAGAAGATTTTAACATTGACTGTGTTCCTCCCTTCTCAGATCCCAGAAGCAGAACCTCCAGTTGAGTATTGCAGGTAGGGATCCTACCAGATGGCAGTAGTGTTTTTCATGGAATGGACCGTTGCAGGATTCTACTCTACAGAGACAAAACATGAATCACTTCTCGGGAAATTTCTCTTCTGGATTCTGCCGAGTAGCTAGTTCTGTCAGCAATGCCAATTTGGCGTTCACACCCGTTAAGCTTAACGTGTTTGCCAGATTTTGAGCTGATCAAGCCATGAAAGGATATGTACGTGCCAGTCATCGTTGCTGTATACATATATTCTTCAACTTCAAAATGGACTGAACTAAAAATAGTTGTGCATTAGAATCTAACATTTTTGTCTTGTTTGGCACTTGGAGCCTGAAGCCAGAGTCCAGACATATGTATTCAGTGCTCTGTATATGATATTACAGTTCAATTAATTTGCTGCCCACCCTTTCCTTGCCCCAGTTTTCTGTCGACGTCGTCTTTCTGAACATCAGGCCTGGTTAGTGCTTGAGCTAGGGCTGCAATTGACTCAAGTAGCTTGAGTCAAAGCTCGACCCGAGCTCGGTCAACACCAAGTTTCAGCCAATCGTTAATATATATGAGTCGAACTCGAACAATCATTTGTTAGGCTTGATTGCTCGATGAGTCGTTGGAAAAGCTTGAGTTGACGTGAAATTATAAAAATATCCTTATATCAATTAAAATAGAGCTGATTTTGAGCTCCTTACAAGTCAGAATGTCGAGCGAAACTCTAGCTGCTCGTGAGCCAGAAATCGAGCCAAGCTTGCGAGCCAGAAACGAGTCGAACTCGAACTTTTCTTTTTCTAAATTGAGTCAAGTTTGAGCTCGTCAAGCTTCACTTTTTTTACTCAACGAGCTCGAACTCAAGATCGGACATTAAAAAATCCAATTCTGCTCGATAAGTTTAAAATTCGACTCATTTGTAACCCTAGTTTGAGCTTCGTGAAGAGGACATTGAAGCCTCTAGGCCCTACCTCAAATGGGTAGTTCTTCTGCATTTATCTTGTTCTTGGTCAAAGTAGAGCTAGCCCATCAAACAAAAGTACTTGATGTTTGTGATTATCCATTTATTGCGAGTAAGCAATTGATTTGGAAATTTTAAGCTTGACCCTCGACTGAACCATGAAGGTTGAAAAAGAAACAGTAAAAAGAAAAGAAAAAATAAGTCATTTCAACTGAGATACAACCATACAAATTGATACCTCTATAATATCCAACCATGAGTCCAATAAAAAAATGTACATATTCTAATTTAATCAGGAAGCAAACATATAATATTACATAATTTTTGATGCCATCAACAAGCTGTCCTCACATTGGGACAGAAATACTTTATTTATCGAAACCCCAGGCAGTTGTTTTATTCTTCTCATGAACTTCATCACTATTTCTACAGATGATTTATTATTGATTAATTCTGCAAGAAAAACAAAACGACACTGGTATAACATTAACGCGGTTTTGAAACTTTTTGTGATTATTCTAATTTACATGCAAATACAGCTGCCAATGTGGATTATTCTGAAAAATATACGTAAATGTGTTTTGACTCAATTTATAAGAATGGATCACTTTCTGATAATTAAAAGGTCATATGTTCAAATTTTATTGCTCATGTGAAAACTGTATTGATAGACAATATGTAAAAAACCTCTCTAAGCATTTTATAATTTCGGATGCATACCCTGATTCGTGACGGTGATCGGAACGGAATCCATCCAAATTTTTCTGCTACGAAAACAACAGCTGCAAATATGAAGAGGTTGATGAACCACCGAGTTTTGGCTCAATGACCACCAAAAAAAAAAAAGATTAAGTCCCTCTTTGAGTTGCCAGTTAGCAATTCGGACCTCAGCTGTTGCAGTTAAAAAAATTCAAAAGAGATGTCAAAGCACGCCTTTAATCTAGTCAGGTCTGTATACAATTTTATCGTTGCGGAGAAAAAAAAAAAAAAAAAAAAGGGTTGTTCATCAAAGATTAGGGCAGAAAGTCGTGCGGTGACGGTGCCAAATTGTGGGTGCCACGACACTCTGGCAGCAAAACAACTACTCCTTAACATTGTGGGGAGGGCCTTTTTCCTCTCTCACACAGTCACACAGTCACAATCACTACGTAATTGAGGTCTCAAAAATGGAAAGAAAATTGATAGTAGTAGTTAAAAGATCTATCTCAGTAATGAAATCAGACAATTAGTAGAGGTACTAAACTACTAATGGTTGGTCAATTATTGGTTATGTGTTTTGGGCTCTTTCTCTTCTTTCTCTGTTTTTTAGTAGTAAGATCTTCCAAAAGAGCTGTCAATCAATTGCAATTAGCCCTTTTCTTGAACCAATTTTAACTACTACTAGTACTATTACTACTACTACTAGGTGATTATAAACAAAGGCAGAAGGTGTAATCCAATGTTTATTAGGTGATTTTTTGGGTTAGTATGTGATCCCAAAGCTAATCACCATCAAATGCTACAAATGCCAAATTGATACTTCTTGGAACTTACTGAAAAGTCAACATGCAGAAATAAGAATAGTCTATGACAAGATTCACTCCTTTTTGTGGAGGTGAAAAGGGTTATAAAAAAAAAAAAAAAAAAAAAAAAAGCAAAAATGATTGCATGAGAATTGAAAATCACGGGTTCCACTATAATTATGCTGTAGCCAAAGGGCCCAAGACTTAATTGACACTGAAATGCAATAAATGTGGTAAGAAGAAAAACCATCTCATTATTGGCCATATATCTCAAGATACACTTTTCAAATTTTCTTTTTGCCTTTTGGTCCTACAAGACATACTTTTTGCAACAAATGCAAATTAGAATGTACAAATCTTATGTACCCCAAGCAAGTTGCTTTTGTCATTTTCATGGGGAACATTATTATTATTCGAGTAACCTTTCCTATTTAATTTTCTTGCAATTCTTGATTCTGAAAAAAAAAAAAGGAATTCCTACCATTATAGTAATGGTTATGATTTATCCAATTAATGATATATTCAGTCGAAGAAGTTGCTAAATGAAAAATAAGTTAATTTGTTATACTACGGCATTATTTTCTTAATACCAGACGTAGCTAGATTAAATTGTAAACGATCTCAAGAGATAAATGAATTATTAAATTGTCGTACCACAACTTATCATCGTTGGTTGCAATCAAATAAAACTAGAAATGCTAAGCTAAAACTCTCAATTTTCTAGCAGGATTATGATTTTCTTTCTTACAATGACAGTTATTGAGCGAGAATATATGTTGTACATAAGAATTTACAATACACAAATCCCTTTAAACAAAATCACATTAAATTTTTTATACAAAAAAAAATCTCAAAATCTCATTACATTAGAAGGGTTTATTCAATTCTACCACCTCCTAAGTTCAACCCCAGTAGAATTTGTCAAGTATGCAAAAAATTCTGCTATGGCATGTTTGATTAGTCTTATTGTTAATATTCTTCTTGCTCTTGTTGAACTAAAAAGTAAAGGTTGAAATAATATCTGGTGAAAGATTATTTGTTAAATTTTATTTAATTGTATTATCAGCACATTTTTCAACCATTTTTTTTATCTCACATATGTCATATAAAAAAAGTGGTGCAATATTTTTTTCAAAAATTATTCCAAATGATCTACTGTCCAAACACACTTATTGAGACTAAGGAAAAAGTATTTGATGAAAAGAAGATACAAGAATCACATTATTAATCTTTAATATCCAAAAAAAAAATCTCAAAATCTCATTAAACAAGAAGGGTTTATTCAATTCTATCCTCCTATTCCATCTCAAGCCCTAAAAACAAAAATAAACAAAAAAAATTGAGGCTAAGAAAAGGTAAAAGAAGAAAAGGGGATAGGTGTAGATATCTGTAAAGAGGAAAAAAGGGAAAGTTGATTGAAACTCAATAAAAGTAGTAGTGTTACAAAAAGAACGCGGACAAAACTGAATAGTGGAGTAGTAGTAGTTGGTTGTTGGGCCAGTTGGGGTAGCCAGTGAGCGAATGAACGAATCAAATTCAAAACTAATTTGCAGACACGTCTTTCTGTTTGTGTAAGGACTAAGCCCGTAGTACAATTGTCAATTAGTTGTATGCTTTTCTTCTTTCTTCCCTTCAAATATTCGACATTCATCATTTGAATCAATCATCAACAGTTGTATTTGTCAATTTTGTATTGATTTTTCTAGTTGCTTTGCATCTCTTCCTAACCCCCGCCCCCCACCCCCACCTTTTTTTTTTTTTTTTAAATCTAATGCTTCAACAACGTGCTAGCATGTAATAATTGGATTTCTATTTACTTTTCAAAAGACATTTTAATTTTGTGAAATTGAATTGGGATTGACTTAATTATGTGATGGAATGGTTATTGCATTGCCATTCCATCATAAAACTTTTTATCGTTTTTGTCTAATGACAACAATCTGCGTTACTCCAATGTTACACTGCGAGGGAAGAGGGTCTAACAGAGTTTGCACTGGAATTCGAAGAAAACCTCCGATCAGACAAACATGCACTACTGCACTTTTTGAATTTTTTGAACGAACGAAATATAATATTTTCCTATAACACCTAGTGCACAGAAGAGTTTTAAGAGCTCCCCTAGACCATTCCGCGTCATAAAACGGTGCCTATGAATTGTTCATTAAATTATTAAATTCCCAACAATTGCCAGATCCATCTGGAACAGGACAGCTCCCACCCCCTTTAAAAAAAAAAAAAAAAGGAAAACTAAACAATTACACAGAATTAACAACTGGAAAGTCTTCCTAATCAAATTCAAGGGCACAAAATCCAGACTTCATGGTTTCCCATAACATGAATATGAAACGACTAGATCACTCTCACCACAACTTCATGAAATATAATAAAAGTAAAATAAATTTCAACAAAATCATCCCTCCCAACTCCCAAATCCCAAATCCCAAGACTTTTGTGCTAAACAACTAATAGTCTGGAATTTTTAATTTTTAAAATTAAGCAGTGTGTAAACAAGTATACAAACCAATGAAGGGAGGGGACTTGTGGGGGAAATAAATGGAGGTGACCAGTTGCCACATACGATACATTTCAGAGGCAAGCAAGACAGACGACAGTGTACAGGCAGAAGAAATTATTGGCACTTGGCAGCTGGAACCAGTCCATCCCTTCTTTACTTTTTAGCAGTATTTCCTCTCCGTGAACCCTTGAATGTGTAGTTTTTCTTCACCATTCCCTCCTCTTCTCCTGTCTTGATTGAGAGCCCATTTTCTCTTTTGTCCATGACCAAAAAACTAGGGGCAATGCTGCTGAAGCAGCATCGCCCACCTTTCTTGATATCCACCATCATTTGCTTCTTCTTGATCTCCCAGATCTGTCGTCCAGCATCTGCAGCAGCAGAAGATATTGATGGTCATGATCTAGACAGAATCAAGAATGATCTCCAGAAGTTCAACTTTGAGAACCCAAGTCTCCAACAAGCCTACATTGCCCTCCAAGCATGGAAACAGGCCATCTTCTCTGATCCCTTCAACTTCACCAGAAACTGGGTAGGTCCGGATGTCTGCTCCTACAATGGAGTCTACTGCGCACCATCTCCTGCCAATGCTTCCCTCAGAGTGGTTGCCGGCATTGACCTCAACCACGGCGACATTGCCGGATTCCTCCCTCCCGAGCTCGGCCTCCTCACCGATCTGGCCCTCTTCCACCTCAACTCCAACAGATTCTGCGGAGTAATCCCCAAAACCTTCAAGAACTTGAAACTCCTATTCGAGCTGGACCTCAGCAACAACAGGTTTGTTGGAGGGTTTCCTGGAGTAGTCCTCTCATTGCCTCTCCTCAAATTCTTGGACCTGAGGTTCAATGACTTTGAAGGGCCGGTTCCATCACAAGTATTCGACAAGGATCTCGATGCATTGTTCCTCAATGACAACAGATTCCGCTTCGGAATCCCACCAAATCTGGGCAACTCCCCTGTTTCTGTCCTTGTTTTGGCTAACAACAAGCTGGGCGGGTGCATCCCAGGCAGCATTGGCAACATGGCAAGAACGTTGAACGAATTAATCTTTCTAAACGACAACCTCACCGGATGTATTCCGCCGGAGATTGGACTGCTGACGAAGCTCACCGTGTTTGACGTGAGCTTCAACAGCCTCCAGGGGCCGCTGCCATCGACCATTGGCAGAATGAGGAGCCTGGAGCAGTTGGATGTGGCGCACAACCGCCTCACAGGTGTGATTCCGGCCAGCATTTGTCAGCTTCCCAATCTGCAGAATTTCACTTATTCTTTCAACTACTTCACTGGGGAGGCTCCGGTTTGTGGTGCCATTTCTGGGAGAGTTGCCGATGGGAGAGAGAACTGCATTGCCGGGAAGAGTAATCAGAGGTCGGCTGAGGAATGCTCTTCTGATGCTGCTAAGCCTTTTGACTGTAGAAAATCTCAGTGCGGGAGCTTTGCTCCGAAGCCGAAGCCGCGGAACAGGAGAAGTCCAGGCGTGGGTTCAAAGCCTCCCTCACCGAAGCCTAATCAGACTCCGAGACAGTTCAAGCCCGCATCTCCTCCGCCGCCGCCGACTTCGGAGTCTTCCCCATCTACTAGATCGCATCCTCCACCACCGCCAACAGCGTCAACGCCAACACCCACGCCCTCGCCAACACCAACTCCGACACCTGGACCATCCCATCCTCCGCCGCCTACTGAGGGAGTTTCTCCGGTGATTCATAACCGACCACCGCCTCCTCCTGGACCGGTGAACCCCGAGCCCGTACATTCATCTCCATCACCACCACCTCCGGTATACTACCAGCCACCTCCACCGGTAGAGACCCCACCTCCTACTTATCAACCTAAAGCACCTCCTCCACCGCCAGTTTACACTCCAGCACCAACTTATCATGCTCCGCCGCCCCCACCTCCTACTTATCAGCCTAAATCACCTCCTCCGCCGGTTTACACTCCAACACCAACTTATCAAGCCCCGCCGCCTCCACCACCACCACCTGTTTATGTAACATCTCCTCCTCCTCCTCCACCTGAACATAAACCGCCAACTACTCCAGCTCCTTCACCAGGAGCGTATGCACCAAACCCATCGCATCCTCTTCCACCACCACCGCCACCCTACAAATGTAATGAACCACCACCACCACCACCACCTGAATGTAACGAACCTGTCCCACCACCACCACCACCTATTGAACATCATTGGCAGTCACCTCCATCTCCTCCACCACCCAGTACTCCATATCACTACACCTCCCCACCACCACCATCACCATCGCCACCTCCTCCATATGTATATAAATCACCGCCACCTCCATCACCATCGCCACCGCCTCCATACATTTATTCGTCCCCACCGCCGCCATCACCATCCCCACCTCCACCATACGTGCATCCATCACCGCCGCCACCCGAGATGAACGTTCCCCTTCCTCCAATAACAGGAGTCTCTTATGCATCACCGCCACCACCTACAATTCCATACTATTGAACCCTTCTCAAGGTATAATAATCTCCACATCTCCATCCTAGTATCAATACATACTGTTGCCAGAAAAGAAACATCAATTTTGTGCATATAAATTTACTAATAACATATATTCTCTTCGCTGGCCCTTTTTTTTTTTTTGCAGTGAGAGGATTTGGATGGGGATTCATTTGCATGCATGCAAATAGCAAAGTTACAAAGGAGGGCTCAAAGTGGTTGAATTTTGGGTTTGACTTTTGAGAGGCTGCTTTCTAGTTTTGAGCAATAATTTTTATATTAGAGATAAAAGTAGTCTCATATGAATTTTTTTGGGCTATTATTATTATTATTTTTTGTTTTCATTTCTTTGGGGGCCTAATCAAAATTGATTAGGGTAAAAAAAAAAAAAAACTCATTTTTGAGTTTCTTGTGTTGTGTCAAAACAACCCAAGGGGAGAGAGGGGGGGGTGGGGTTAACATTTGTATTATTTGTTATACATATGTTTATTGTGTATAATTGAAATTTATTTACTATATCCATGAATTGATTCATGATCAAGTGAGTTTACGTTGTTCAAAAATTATAGTACGTCAGAATTAGAAATCTCCGTGAACAAATTTTTCAATCATAAAATTATTATATATTACATTCCTTAATAAAAACAAATTTTGTGATCACTTTCTTATGTAACAAAGAAGTTTATAAAAAAATTAGTAGGACCATCGTTTTAGTGGTTCTTGTCTCTAATTTGATTCGTTCAACCTGGAGTGGAAAGATTCCTGGGTGATGGTGATAGTGAAACGCGAAAATACAGAGTCAAACGGGCAACTCGGTCGTCGGCCGCCGTCACAGCCAAATCGGTTCGCTTCTGAAACTTCCTGGAAATGGCTTGTATACAATCAAACTCCATTCTGAAACTTCCGATCCTACCAACCTGTAAGTAGGCATGATTGTTGGCGAACAGTGCAACGGATCCCTTCGCTACGATATTGGGACAGAATCCCTCCAGGATGAAATGACACCGAAATACTTGATTTGTCGATAATTCGGCCGAATCACTGAGAACTCATTTGACGGAATGACACCGAAATACTTGATTTGTCGATAATTCGACCGAGTCACTAAAAACTCATCGAAGAAGTTTTCGATACGGATAGTCTCGATCGAGTCTACCCGAATCATCTGGAGTCAACTCGTAAATTTATATTTTATAGATTTTCTTTTGCTAATTTTTTTAATTATTTTTGTTTAACATACTTTTTGATATTATTCATAACTTTTAAAATATTAAATGCTTCAAAATTTGCATCTCGACGAGATTGTAATCGATGTGCCGACATCAATATGAAACGGTCCTGACCGCGACTGCGACTTTGAACCATGTTTGAGAGTTAGAATCATAGGGTTGGAGAGGACAGTAGACACTTTATTCAGCCTATTCTTTTTGGCTGATGTCTTGATAAATAGTTTATGTTCTATGAAGACAAAAAAAGAGCAAAATGGGGTTTCTTTCCTAGAAATAACTGCAAGTCATTACCCTCTAATTCATATATATACAAGTGCAAACTGCAAGTTTCACCTCAAACAATCAACAAATTTACATCCAAAAAACAGGATAAGGCAGCAAAAATGCCACCCTAGAAAGAAGTATGCACTTGTGCAATAACACAATACTAAGTGAAAACTGCCTGTTTGACTCACCTTCTATTATGTACTATCTATGCAAACAATGAAATATCCCTCAACCCTAACATCTCAATCAAAATGGTTTACTGAAATGGAAAGAACCTAACAACGCAACAACACGCAGCGATTTGAGTAGTTGCTAAAAGATCCTGCCCGGTCTCTTAGCTTTCATCCAAAGCGAATTACAATGCATGAAATGTCATCTTTACTCTTTCTTGCTAATGCCTCCATGGTCAAACGCTTAGCAGCTGCTTGAGGATCCTTGATGGATTTCACCAGATCCACTGCCTCTTGATTCTTCATGACCTGCAATGCCATTTGCTTCTTCAAATTGTAGATTTCAACAACATTCTTTGGGTGAATTATCCATGTTCTAGAAGTTCAAAATGTACGCATAAACGCTCATTCAATTCAAGAAGTTAAAATCTGTAAACTATCGCAAAGTACTGAAAGTTATGAAACTGATTCTAGTAATAAGACAACAAACCATATCATATTCCCCTCCTCCCCCCCCCCCCCCCACCCCAAAAAAAACCATCTCATATCCAACATGTAAGATTTATAAAAAGTACACAAAGAACTACCCTGTATTTATGTCCTGATCTCCATTCATTAGATGCTCTAGTTGATTCTTTATCAAGGATTAAAACCTTAAGGATGAAGATAGATTAGATGCTTGTGCTACTTGTACAACTTTCTATAAAGCCTTCAACTTCATCAAAACACAGTGATATTTGTAGACGAAAATTACTTCCCTTTGTTATGATCTTCATTTATTTCAATCAAAGATTCCTAGAGGATTTAAAAGGTTGATCAAAATAAGCGTTTTAAACCAATGCTTTCATTAATCGAGACCAGCATAAAACAAACACCAAAACCAAGCCAAATCACAACCATTCACAATCTATACATGAACTTTTAGCCTTAAAAACTACAATTTCTACTTGAGCTTCTTAAGGATGTTTTCATCAGACCTTCCATCCAAAGGGAGAAAGATGAAAAATTCAAACAGAAGACACAAATATGCTTAAAGTTCTGAATAGTGTTTAGAAAACCAACCTTCCATAAGCCATCACTTGCCAATATGACAAACTCTATTGTGCTATCAATAGGAACATGTCGTATATCTGGTTCAGAACTCAAATGAGCTTTCAAATTTTGATCTCCAAAAGCACGTGCAACTGCAAGTTGGCCATTCACTCGAGGCACATCTCCTAAAACAAGAATTTTTAAGTTGCTACTGGCTGGAGAAAGTACGGTAAAGAAGCATACTTTTACATCATTTTTATGCAAAGTTACCAGGAAGAGTAGTCACGAAGCCACCCTTCTTCTCAATCCTTCTTCGTTCACTATGTGGCTCATGGTCAACAGTAATTTGATTGGCAGCACCTCTCTCGCACACAACAGCTCTTGAATCTCCTACATTTGCTATCCATAAATCTTTTCCATCAATGACAATAGCCGTCACTGCTGTTGAGCCACCAGGGCCAAATTGTCTGGTATTCTCCAATATAAGGTCATCAGTGGAGCGATAAGCATTTTTAATAGCAAGCTCAGGGTAATCCCAAAAGTTAGGCTGTCCAAAAACAACAAACAAGGAACCGAAGTTGATTCCCAAAGTTAGGTTCTTCAAAAGTTAGAGTGAAGTTTTGGCTTAGCATGTGATCAGTATAATGTTGGAAAACGTATCATGTACACCTTGAGTT
Organism: Coffea arabica; assembly: GCF_036785885.1. NCBI lineage: Eukaryota > Viridiplantae > Streptophyta > Magnoliopsida > Gentianales > Rubiaceae > Coffea > Coffea arabica. Next base: position 62,624,015 of record NC_092320.1, read on the forward strand.
AGTTAATGCATAACTTCACAAAGAAGAGATGATTCCAAACTATAATTAACGAAGTAAAAGGATAGGAAAAATCTAAAATGCACATAATCGCATTCATATGTGCAAGGACAGATTCATACCTGTTCAAGTATGTTATTGAAGAGATTATCTTTCAAATAACTAGGGACACGATCACCAAGATGCCCATCAAAGATTGCAAAGAGTCCGAGTACATGACCACCCCTTTTCCTGTATTCAGCAACATGGTAATCTTCCATGGAGTGTCCTGATTGTCCTTCAACCAAGTGGAACCCATGAGCTAGCTTACAATTGCTGCCTGATACCTTGCTTTTTCCCTTTCCCGTGTCTGGCGGAGAAAAATCGAGACAAGCAGCTTTCTACAGTACCCACAAAAAACGTAGAAAACTAGTCATCAGATAACAATTCTAAACCATAAATTTCAACAACCAATTCAAGCATGTAGGTAACATTAATTTGTATCTAGCAACACCAAGGGAAACAAACAAGCATACAGCAGTCAAACTAGAAATCTATGTACCATGATACCAGTTTCCTAAGCATGCCCATATCAAACAATATCCACATGCACCATATAGTGAAAGATGATAATATTATTATATGACAAAAAAAATTGTACTAAAACTACAATAACAAGAAATAAATCAAGAAAATATGAGCATAATCAAATTTGAGTACTAAACAAGGAAAGAAAGAAAGGGCGCCTTGATCTTAGTCAGAAGACCACCGCCAGGTCCGCCACTACTGCCAGCCTCCATGAATGAAATTGATTCTCAGCTGCTTATTAAAAACTTTTTCCTCCTCCAATTAATGGCTCCAAGGCTTCATAAGAGAAAGAACTCTGTTTGCTGGTTGAACCCAAGTTCTTGATGGTTGATCAAATAGCCGTAAGTCTGATTGAAAAGCAGAAAATTGAAGTATTTGAATTCGATTCTCCTGTGTGAAAGTAACAGAAAAAATTTTTAGGTGGAAAACGTGTTGATTCTTGGTGGGTTTCTTTTTCTGGCGAGATTGGAGAAATGGAGAAAGTCTTCCAATGGGAAAAACGGAGGGCGTTTACTGCGGGCGTTTTTGTGCGTATTTTTTCAAATGAAGTGACGACGAAATTTCCTTTTAGATTAAATGTAATTAAGACAAATCCGTTCTTCAAGTTTTGATTGACTAACACGGAAATTTAGATGGAACCGGGACGGTTGAGACTTGCAAATTCTTTAAAATATCATATGGAAATGGTACCCAACTCAAAATTTGGATATTTCACCTCCAAGGTTCTGAAAAGATCCTTAATGTTTACTGTGTATGCCAAATTGGCCCCTCTATATTTAGACGAAAATAAATGTTCACAAAGTTTCTAATTTTGAGCGGATTTAGATTGCAATTTTCTGGAATTTTTGTAGAAAATGTACCGTGGCGATTTAATATATATGAGGTAAAAAAATAATTGAGAAATGTGTTCACGAGGTTCACAAATTGGCCCCTCCAAAGTCCTGAAAAGATCATTAATGTTTAGTGCGTGCGCCAAATTGGTCCCTTTATATTTAGACGAAAGTAAATGTTCACAAAGTTTCTAATTTTGAGCAGATTGATTGCAATTTTCTGGAGTTTTTGTAGAAAATGTATCGTAGCGATTTGATAAATGTGAGGTAAAAAAATGAATGAGAAATGTGTTCACGAAAAACATAGAAATTTTTTTGAACAAGGCCATTTTGAGAAGATTTAGGACAATTGACCTGCACGGTCAAAATCAAATTTTCTTTAGAACAACTATTTTAACTTTGAATTATTAGTCTCCAATGCTTGGAGTTTGAATCATTGTAATCCCTTACTTAAATTTCAAATAGTGATATTGACGGTTTCACGATGGAATCAAAATACGAATTGGTTTACAATTTTGTTACTTATATGTACAAGAATGTCTAATACTAAAAAGCATGGAAAAGCTAAACAAACTTTCCTTCTTCTTTTTTATTTATTTATTTATTTCATTTATTCATGCCACTAATTCCTAATGTGTTCCTTCTCTTTTGCGTAGTTAGTATGAAATTTGGCACAATACATCTAATCATATCTGTAATTAATTGGTATTGGGTCTTTATCATTTTTGACTTATATTGATAATTAAATACTTCCTCCGTCTCACTTTGATAGTCCTGATTTTTTTTTTTTCACACAATTTAAGAAAAAATAGTTAACTTTGTTAGAACAATCAATTTAGGTAGCTATTTTCCTAAAATACTCTCACATTAATTAGAGTACAACTTTTTTGGAACTTAAATTAATGGAAAAAAAAAGAATCAACTCTCATTAAATGGGGTAGATTTGTAGTAACAACAATTTACATTGAATGGGGGTATTTTAGGAAAATTAAAATACAACTACATTCTTCAATTGAAAAGTGAATTACAATTTGGAACAGACGAAAAAGGAAAACAGGATTATCAAAATGGGACGAATGGAGTACTCAATAAAATATCCCTTTAAATTGTACACAATTATATGTAAATTAAGTGCATTGAACAATAATTCCTCTTATTTTCTTCTTCGCATTTCAATTGATTATCAATTAACTTTCAAATGCAAAAGGTATTTAATAGAAACGGTATACTCATTGTACCGACGAGGTTTGAAACAGTCAACTCTCATATGATACATCTTCCTTAAATGTCAACGTCGGTATTGTCCCTCTGACCTGAGTCAAATTCAACCATGGAATTTTTTTTTTTTTGGGTCCAGCAGCCTACCCAACCCCACCCCATGTGGACATTCACCGGCCGCTTCAAACTCAAAGGCCATAATCTCGTCTCCTTGATCTAATAAATGCCCATCTGCGTTGGATATGGTACAAATATACATACATACATACATATATATATATATATATATATCAACCTTGAGCATTTTTCTTGGTTTTTTTAAAATAAAGGAAAGAAAAAAAAAGCAATGACATCACAATGAAATTTTAATCTCAAACCAAAAGAAAGGGGATATGGCAAAATCGGTAGACGCTACGGACTTAATTGAATTGAGCCTTGATCCAGGGATAGCGACGAGCTACATGCCCTGTCCAAGCCAAGGAACTTACACCGAAGAGTCCTGACAAATGGTTATTCCAATTCCAAGAGCTCGGATCGAATCGGTAGAGCATTTTTCTTGGTTTTTTAACTCCAATCTTGAGTGGTATTACTATTACAAGAGTTATAGTACAAAATTTGCATCCTAAACTACACCAAAATGAGGTGAAACAAGGACAGAGGAATAAGAACAAGAACCTAATTAAGGACAAGAGGGATAATTATCTGCGAAAGTGAATATTTACAACCGCTGGCTGCAAAAATAATGTCTGCTGAACAGAAAGTGCTAGAGGCAGAAAGGGATGGAAAAGAAATGAAGAAATCTTTTTCGACCGAGTATCTGTGTTGCCAGCTTCAGGTCCTGATGGAGAACAGCAGTAAACACATTTATTTTGCGAGTCCGAAAGAATGCTGTAAACATTTGAAAACCAAGAAAGTTTTCAACAAGCAAATGAGAAGTACCTGGTTTGATCTTGAACTTGAGGATATTGGGCTGCCGCCTCGAAATAAATTTGATGGGATGGTCAGTAGATTGTCTGTGCCGGTCAGTAGCTGAGATCAGCTGCAACAATAGTCACCTTACAAGTCAAATACTAGGACAAAATGGTATGAAATCCAAAATGCAGCCATCATCTTGTGACAGATGCAAGTGAAACGTCAGAAAAGGTTTTTTTATCAAACTCATGTCATGCAGGTCCTCATGGATATCCAAGTGCTGCAAATTTAAAGGCAAACCTTTTCATCGTATCGAAAGAGAGATTGATCAAAGTAGGGTGAAGGACTTTGAGACTGACAACTAAAAGGCAAAGAGGAGAGCATCTTCTTCACAAACTGCAAAAGCGGACAAACTCCTCAGATGATTATTGGATTGAATGAAATCTTAATCATATGTGACAAGGCAGTAGGACTACTTTGATATATTGTAAAGAATAATACCAGGTTACCTGAGACAAGCTGCTAGCTTTGTTTTTATTGGACTTCAGTTGCTCTAGGTTATGAATGTTATTTGAATGAGTTGATATGAAATTCATATAAAGTGAATTTTTGCCTGACACATGAAAGTGATCACAGAACAGTTCAAACAACAAATACAGCTCATCCGTAGAATTCTGCAGGACATTGGGAAGAAAGTTATTTGCAAGTTAAGGATAACCTTTAGGTCCAACAGGACTTCTTGAAGAAAATTCAGAATCACAAGTGTCAAGTATAAGCACCTGATAAAATGCAGTTATTTCAGTTGTCTCCATGTTATATACAGCAAAGAATGCAGGATGGTTATCAGCATTTCGAGATACCTACAAGTTCAAAGACATTTAATAAGTATAAATCACCTACTTGAATCAATTTGGCAGTTATGTTTAATGACATCCTCCACAGTTAGAATATGTCTCCAACAAGACGCTACACTAGTAGATATTAGTTAGAATCCTTGATAGCATTTCAAGAGTATTTATCCAATTTAGTTCCAGCAATTATATCCCTAAGATATGCCATGTCCAATAGTGATTTTTAACTTATTTGAACAGAATCATACATTAATATTTGATATTATGCTATGCATTGAAAAGTTATAGTAGTCATAAAGCACCCAGCACAACTGACCACAACACCTGCCAAATGGTTACAAAGCAGGCCATATAAAACTCTCTTGGTTATTGTGGACTCAACAATAAAGCCAGTTCCAAGTGGCCATCTTTATTAGTCTGCTCTTTTAGATGGAAAGCTCTATTATTTTCTTCCTCTGGATTCCTCCCTATGAAGGATTTTTCAGATTTCACCTTGGCATTATATAGTTTTGAGACAATAATAGTTCTACAGAATTAGCTTTTGTGTTCAAAGACATGAGTTTCGGAACTTTAGCTCAACCCATAAGGAGTTTGAATTAATCGTTCCACAAGGAGAAACAATTTTGAAAACTTGGCTCAATGGAAAACCTGCAGTTATCTCTCAGTCTTATTAAGTGCCTACAGTCACATTATGTTCTGCATTTTCCTTCATGGCCACCAAGAATAAATCTGTTCAGGGCATTCAGTAACTATGAGGCAAGGAATTCATGAATGCCCTAATAGCCTAGACCATTACTCGGGAATATAAGTGATGCTTTTCAAGGTTCTTTAGCAGTTTAGAATTCAAAATTCATACTGGTAAACATTCCAGTTCAAAGCCTAGGAATTCTACTCCACATAGAACTACATCATGAAGATTACTCAAACTTGTAAAAATTTATGGAAATTTTTAGAACTCTATGACTGTAATCAAAGCAGACAATGAGTATGACTTGATAATCTATAATATTCAGAGTCATCTAAATTAACTCTTCAAAATGATAAAAATAAAAAATCCAGTTAGGCTTGAGAAAGAGAAAAAAGAAACAGACACACAAGCATTATGATGTCAGCAAAAGACCAGATTTAGCTTAGACAATTGACCACCTCTCCTAGAATATGATAGTTGTACTCCCAACAGAAGCATACACTGAATAGTCATATCAACAGATGTTCCAGTAAAGGTCAGCTTAAAAAGAGAAAATTTACTTAAAAGTTGTAATGGCATAATATCTTTAATGCCCAAGAAACTAGAACATAATCTAGCTCACATCAAGACTTAGACAATATCTTCTTCTAGGAGCCAGTTTAGACCCAATAAATAAATTCTACAGGCCCATCTTGCACCCTTTAGAATAAGCATTTAAAACTACGAGGATGAATTAGCAAAGAAAGAGAAATCTCACTCCGCCATCAACACTGCCAAACTTTATCAACAGGTGATGCCGATCCAAGAATTGTACCTGAGGATAACTCAGAAAACAAGTTGTAATGTATGCTTTTGTTCATGTCATCATGTGAGAAAACTAGAAAGGATATAAACTTTATGGATGCTAAGTAGAGGAAAAATATGCAGTATGATGCATCACTGGTGCATAAGCAAAGGGGATCATATGGAAGTTTAAAGAGGAAGCCTACCTTCCAGATTATCAAATCAACATAATTTTGGAAATGGAAATAAAATTTCTTCTTCAGGCACTGCATTCTCTGATTAAACAACGGAAAGGTAAATTAGTAGACAAATTAACAATTTCAAGTTCAATTTGTCACATTCTAAGAGTTGCATAATCCAGTTGATCAGGCCACATAGGCATACACAATACTTTAAATTTTGCAAAATCATCACTTCGAAAAAAATCTCAGGAAATACAGGGTAAAACAAATAGCAAAGATGAATGACACATGCACAAAGAACTATTCGTTCCATTACATGTCATTAAGAATCTGAACATATAAAAGATGATATCAAGGTTTCTATTTCCTGCCACTGTACATGAACTGTCAAAAAGGCTAGAAATGACACAACCAAAAAAATTGTAGCCAATGTGCAGAATGTGCGTAATGCTATTGCAGCAACCAGAGGCTGCTCACAAGGCAATGGTGCCCTAACTGATAGAGGGATATACAGTTCAGAGTACTTGCTTTTAACTTTTATTTTACAACCAGCACAAGTTGGTACATGATAGAGAAGATGCAACAGAAAGTTTGGACATGTTTTGACCCATAACATAAAAGACAAATTGAAACATTGGGGCATGATCTAAAGTTCATTGTTGTTGAAAATCAGGGGAAAAAAGAAACGGAGAAAACAATAATGATGAAATGGTTCTTTTGGCCAAACGGAACGATCTCAAACTGAAATCAAGAAATTTAATAGAAGTGCCTCAAATAGAGCAACGACTCTCAATGATGCCAATAAGGCTGTTTTGTGGAAAGTTCAAATAGAACTCTGGCATTATACAGGATTTGATTTCAAATTAATAGATACAATATGAAACTGACATATCTGGAAAAGGACTAATTTCGTGTTGCATCCTACATTTTTGCTTCAAGCCACTATGCATCAAGAAGTTTCATTTCAGACAGATTGCCCCTTTACATTTTTACAGTGTTCATCAGCCCCAATTGCGAAAAGAACAAAATATTCTTCAAATAAAATCTTCACTGTGCATCAAGAAATTTTTTTTCAGCCACATTGCTCCTTTACATTTTTACAGTCTTAATGAACACCAATTGCTAAGAAAATCAAATTATCTTCCACTAAAATCACATTAAAGACTGTGCATTGTCTACTACATGAAAAGTTTTCAAGGTTACAGATCCTCAAATATACTTTTTCTGTATTTTCAACAATGCAAGAGGATTCGAAAAATATGTCAATGAGTGCTACAAGAAAGAGGTCTAACTGAAGAATTTGAGATTGTTAGAAACTTCAACATTCTCCAATTCTGGCTCAAGACTAGTATTATTTCGTACATTTCACTTGCACAAGTTCTTCCACTTCAATTAGTTGAAACTGGAACTGTGGCTAATTGTTGCAACTTAGTAGCATTAAAGGCCCGTGTGTTTGACATGATAATTAAAGATAAATGAGAAATGAAGAGAATTTTCAATGCTGTCAACTGAAATTAACCCAGAGAAGATGTAGAGGAGAGATCGTGATATTGCTTTACAAGAATTGATGAAAAAGGGCTTCTAGTCAGGGATTGCATAGTGTGAGGAAGAGAAGAAGGGCGCTGGCTTACAAGAAATCATAGACCAAGTGCATATGAGTAAATTTCACCAAAAAGCCACCAGAATAAACAAATGAACGATTGCTATCATGATCACCTATGGGGAACATTTATATCAGAGCCTTGCAAAAGGAGATTAAAGATTCAAAGACTCAGCATTAACATTCACTTGAGAAATTAAAAGGTGGAAGATGCAGAGAGAAGCAATGTACTTGATAGAAACAAATATTTTATATATAATACATTGAAAAAGGCATCGCCATCTTACACGGTAAGAGTACAGGAATACTAAGAGCCACCTTTCCCATAGTTAGGACATAGTGCCACAACATGAACTCCTGGTATAAACTAGAAAACCATAGCATGCCAGATATTCTAGCTATTGATTTTTCTAATTCTGGAGTTTCCCAAGATTAATTGTCGTAGCATTCTCCATCTCAATAACTTCTAGATACTTGTTTAATAGCCTTACTTATAACTTTATCTAGAAGAATTTGAGAATATATTCCATCTTGCTTTCCCTCCTTTCAAATCAACAAATCTAAGTTTCAATTTTGAGTTTTTCCAAGCTCAAAAAATTATCATATGAGATGAGACAGGAATCTTGAAATTTGCAGAAAATGACATCATTTCCTTATTTAATGAAGTTCTCACTCTATGATGACACCTGACTTAACCATCTATCACCACTGGAAAAGGCCTGTCTGTTTAGAGCAGCACCCCACAAAAAATGAGCCACTTTTATCAGGGAAACTCAAAGTTCCAAACAGTATTTTGTATAAAGATAACAGCTGCAGAAGAGTCTCTTTTCTGACCTACCAACTGGTTCTTCACCAACATGGTCTTCAATAATTAAAAAACTCCCTTCCATTCTCAACCAACAAGAGTCTGCTTTATTCTAAACTAGACCAGCTTGTTATGATTTGGAGCTGAATTGCAAATGAATACCCAATAAAGTCGCCTTACAGCCAGAGGAAATATTCTAACATCTAATTACAGCCTTATATTAAGGACATTCAGGGAACCATTACCGAAAACCTGGAACCAGTCAGAACTTAAATTTTGGATCACCTTCATGCAGAACCAACTTCAGTTCTAACCAATTTTTCTTTATCAAGCTTTATGGGTTTTTTTAAAATAATAATTACAACCATAAATCTGATAACTAAGCATACCATATATATGGAAGAACAAGCATAGAAATGATACATAAAAAAGGGAAAATAGCTATTTGGTTCTTTTCCTCATATCGTAAGAACTATTTAGGTACAATGATGCTTTGCAATGCATTAGAGTGTCAAAATTTATCATCCCAGGACTCCAGATAACTCATCCTGCTTAATCTCTGAAGGAGACGCACCTCAAATAGCTACTATGGTATGAAGATAAAAATCTGATAATGCAAAGCCAAGAAAGCTCAAGGATGGTAGCTGATATATCAACAACCGTACAAAGAGGAAAACTGAACGAAAAGCCAAGAACACTCAATAATGTAGCTGACAATCACAATGATGCCGAGCAAAAGCAGCACTACCATCAGGTGAGGAATAGATGAGAACTCTTTCTCAAATACGCAAAGCTATCCCCATCCGAGAGGCAGAATGTGACCAATCCATGTATACTGTGTGCATTAAGAAGAACCAACAAGCAACAGCCAAAAGCATATACAGAATTTAAGATCACGGGAAAGACATTCATAACTGATAGAGGATAAGAACTGACAGAACCTCAAACCAGTAACCACACACCACAAAAGGGGAACAGGTAGATTATAATAGAGAAGAAACCTTCTAACAGCATTATTAATTCCATATTAATATGACTGACCAAGGTTTGGTCGGTTTCTTCTTTCCATATTCCCTGATATATGAATGAAAGCAAGCGCTGCTTTATGCCACTCAGGAAAGAAGTTTCTCCTGCAGGCCGGTCATGATGCAAACCATTTGCAGCATGATTCATGGTCATCTGATGCAATTGTTTGCTTTTGTCAGGATTTGCCATGGACTGCAATCAGTAGTTGATTTGTAAGAGCAGAGGCCTAAAAACAAACAGAAAAAGCCAATAGAAGAAGGCCAATGCTGTGAATGGCTAAACAAAGTTGAGAAGCTTAGTAGTATTTCAAAATTTTCTGTGGTTGAGATCATGACATCCCAATAAGACAAATTCTAGGCATATACACATGGCCATAACAATTCAAAATGGGGAAAACTAGTAATTTTTCCAATAACATTACAGCCTTGTTCTCTTACAAGGGTGCTTTGCCAAAATGTAGCACTTTTGCACGTTAAATAGATCATTTAACATGTTTGCAAGGTAGCACTAATATTTGACCCCTTCCATCCAAAAGCAGTAACTTCAAAACCTTAATTCACAACATGATAAATAGCATAAAGCCAGAAGCAGCTTTAAGCAATGCGCTTGCCTGAACACTGGAATAAAGAAAAAGTTCATCATCTTCACGACAAAATTCCCCAATAGTCCGCACATCAACAAGGTTTCCAGAGTCTCTGATCTGGAGAATGTGTATCCTTTGATAACGAAGTGAGACTATTGCTAGTAAATCATCATACAAGAAAACACCCATGCTGTGCGCTAAATTAACATAGTCGCTCCAAAAAACCCTCTCATCAAGAACAACGCCATCTTCCATTCTAAATAAATACAAGAAAACCAAAAAAAAAATGAAAACCAGAGTATTTCAGTAACTAGATTGATAAAACTTGATCAAATTAACAAACTTAGCAATGCACATCAAATTCACACCTCAATAGATGAAAAGTTATCTTTTCAACACATGGGACGCCTTGAACTGCACCTCCAACAGCAGGTGCATCATGAATTTGTGCAGTTGAAGTAGCAAAGAGTCCAAATTGATTATTCTCCATGTATAGAAAGAAGTCCTTACATATAAGTTCGCCACTTGTAGCAAGAGAAACAGAGTATAATTCGGTGAAGAAGCCTTCAAATTTTTTAGCTTTTGGAGGAAGCTCATGAGTATCACAATCTTCTTCTTTACATGAAAACGAAGGCCATCTCGGTCTATAAATGATCAAATCCTGATGATTTCTACTGAAACTTATAAGATACAGGCCATCCTCAGTGAACTTGCGAAACGAATGATCAGGACATTCCACATCATATATCGTACAACTAGGGACTATATTCTCATAAAATCGTCTGGCGCTGTAAATCTGAAGCATCAAATTCAACTGTTATTATTGCATTTAACAAGAGAATACGAACACAAGATCAGCAAAAAACCAGCTCATATGATATCATATAGAAATGGCAAAAAAGATTACATACTTCAAGAAAACATGACTGTGCAGTGTTAGATTTTGACCCTTTCAATGTTACAAAGCTACAAATTCAGTTTGATTCAAAGTTCACACATCAAGTAGTCATGCTAAGTTTTTTCCTAAAAACTTCAAACTTATAATTCAGACAGCAATAAATCGAATAACTGGTTAATAAGCTTGTTAGCAATGTGGTCATGTTCAAGCTCAGCTCAACAGCTAATTAGTCATTATTAGACAAACAAGCAACCCCTAGCTTCGCTCTACTGCAGATAAACCAAAGCTCATCTAGTATCAGCTCTACACATAAAATAAGGCCAAAACTTAGACTTTCTTGCACCCTATTCCAGGTACACAGTTCGATCTCCAATCATTCCAATTCTCATTCTACTGCTCACATTGTTGAATTCCCGTGCAAGTCAATTTGGTAATCATAAAATAGGGGGTGCATATGCCAAAAAAATCTAGCACTCCTAAATGCAGATTGAGGAGAGAGTATCATGTTCCTGCAGCCTGTTGTTAACTTGGCTGAAGGGTTCAGCCTCCACTGCAGTTCATGAATTGAAAATCCAAAACCAACAGAAAACAACTAAAATGAGAATTTTGCACAGCAATATTGAAGAAGCAAGAAAAGCCCAGACAAAAGAGAAGGGAATTACAAAAAAAAAAAAAAAAAAATTAGCAAGGCTAACATACACTGGTACCAGGAGCGGGAGTACAAATCTGGCGCTGAAAAATCCTGGCAGTAACGTTATTGCTTTTAAACATCAGTTTAACCAGAATGGTTTAATTAAAATCCTATCTTTTTCTACTTCTTAAGAAGTACTAATTCTTCTCTTCCCAAAACTAATGATCACACATCTGGGTTTAGGCCAAATAACTTGTAAAGAACATTCATTCCATCAGTGGCCTTCGAATTCAAATTCTGGCTTTCACTTGATTGAGTATTTCATTGAACCCCAATAGGAATACCTTTATTATGGGGCATGTAGTGAAGTAAAGTTGGGGTTTTTGATACGAGTTGAGAGAGAAGTTCTCAAGCGGCTGAGTCTGTGTTACGTGGCAGCAGAGTTGCGGAGTGTTGTGCGTGTGTGTGTGTGTGGTGTGGATGGAGGGAACCAGAAGGCAAGTGCAGATACTGGAAAAGGAAAGAGGGATATGGGTACAAGAATTTCTTCTATTTCTTGTGTACAAGAATTCAGTGCAGTACACCACAGAACAGTGTATTTATATCCTCAATCCAATCACTTTGTATCTATTTCTATTTTTTAACTTTTCTCTTTTTTGGCATGCTTTTAAATTTATGGGGGAAAGCCATACTAGCCACTGAATTATTCGAGTCATATATTTTTGGCTGCTGAATAATTTTTTTGGTCACTAAGCACACATTCAACTTTAAAATAAAAAAAAAAAAAGTTGTGCATACTAGTGAAAATTCCATGTACTTTTGTTAGATATTGACTTGAATTTTAAGGTTATTTATATCAATTTAAAAAATTATTACATCATTTAAACGGGTTTTTTTGTCCTTTTATTTGTTGCTTTCTCATTGTCTCATTCTCCTTCATGTAAATGCTATTATACTTTTATACATTGACTCAGTCAAAAGGCAAAACATTTTATGCATTGACACAATGAAGGCTAAAACTATTTGGCAAAAAAAAAAAAGGGTAAAAAATAAAAAAAATCCCTGTGATAAGTCTAATACACAGAAAAGTCCCCTATAGTTTTAAAATATACAATACGACACCTCATGCTTTGAACTAAATTATAAAGATGACGGAATTCGTTAAACTTAACGAAAATGACTTATTGGAACCTAAAAAAAAATTTTTTATGCCTAATTTTTATCAAATATACATATTCTACCCCTTAACCCTCAATTCTCTCTACTTAGAGAATAAAACAAATGATTTTTTTGAGCTGTCTTTTGCTTAATTATATCAGTGCATTTTGGTCATTTCGTCCATTTCTGTTAAGTTTAACGGGTTCCGTCATCTTTACAATTTAGTTCAAAGTATGAGGGGTCGTGTTGTATATTTTGAAACCATGAGGAGCTTTTCTGTGTATTAGGTTAACCACATGGGGTTTTTTTGTTTTTTACCCAAAAAAAATACTTGTACATTTGACTAAAAGAAATGTAATGTTCACCTAGACTTTTCTATTGGAATTAGATTAACAAAAGTTTCCCAGGGCTAATTGCACTTTTTCATCCCAAGATTTAAAAGATAATAGAATTTTTCATCCTTTTTAAACTTATTTCACTTAAGTTGTAGATTAAAGAATTAACTCCCAATTAAGAGTTTTCTAAAGAAAAATTTTTACGTTTTCAGTGAACATATTTTTAATCACCTTTGTACTTCACATGTATCAGATCGCTGCATTGCATTTTTCTATAAATTAAGAATAACCCAAATCATATGAAGTTTTATTCAATCAAATTTGGAGAATTAGGATAAATTTAGGGCTTTTTGTTCGTAAATGAGGTATCACTCTACTTCCCAAAACCAAAATTTGGAGAAAGAGGTACATAGCTAATATTTGGAATACAACAAATATTATGTCTAGATAAGCAGGCATAGTCATTTGGGCATGCATTGCTAGACCACCTGTCGTGAAATTTTCTGCAACACAAGACAAAGCATATTAGTTTAAATTTGTTTAAAAGGATTTTGTTGTTCATCAGTGACAATTGTGCCACGTAATATGGATTCTGATATAACGAATGTAGACACTGAACTAATCATTCTAGATGTTCATAAATTGGTAAAATCTTTCCTTTTTTTGCTCAAATCTCTTGAATGTGGTTTTAACTAATCTATCAATGTTATCATTTGTTTGTATTAGCTATTCTTTTGATGGCCAATTCCCATGTATGTTTAGCCTCGCCAGGTGCTTGCTTCAATTGAAAGTCCGATGGGTTTGTTGGTTCTTATTGAACTCCATGGCCATTCCACCTGAATGTTAGATGATTTCTTTACCCTTGATTATATGTGTTGGACAATTGTAATTGTTAACATATTGTACCTATTCAAATACTCAAGCAATTAATTTTATAATGATTTCAGCCACAAATGCTACAATATGCAACACTCACATTTGAGTTTGTACCAATCCCACATTGTTTAGTAGGCAATTTAACTACATTGTTCAATTAAGCACTTAACATATTGAGAGCATCTACCTTATACATACTAGATGATTTTCTATAGCTAAATTTTTCATTTACCCTTTGGTAATTATTGGTTGCCATTTCTTTTATTAACTATCCAACATCTTTGGTAGATTTTTCCATTAATACTCCACCTGCAATTGCATCAATATTTATCTTTGTAGGATAAGTTAAACTATTATAGAAGATTTAAACAATAAGCCAATTCGAAAGTTCATGGCATGGATGTTGCAATTCTCTATATTGCTCCCAAGTCTCATACAACGATTCATCTTCCTGTTGAAAAAACTTGTAATATCCACTCTTAGTTTAACTGTTATACCTGGTGAAAAATATTTATTCAAGAATGCTCTTGACAAATCTGCCCGTGTAGTAAAATTGTTAGGTGCATGTGAGTGTAGCTATTCCTTAGCTTTATCATGCAATACAAATGGAAACAATTGAAACTTAATTACATAATTACTTACTCCATCAAATTTGATTGCATCACATATTTTTGAAAAGTTGGCTAAATAAGCATTAGGATCCTCGGTTGAGTTACCTCTAAATTGGTCTTGTTGGATTATTGGAATCAAGGCAAATGTAATTTCGAAATAATTTGCATTAACTGCCGGTCTAACAATGTTTGATTGTGCTCTCAATTCATTCAATAATGCAAAGTCCCTCAATGCTTGTTAATTCTAGTTAACTCGTTCTTCCGTCATTACTTCAAATTGAGGTTGCTCAATTGAAGTTTTATTTACACTTTTCTCCGTTTGGTTTGATTGTTGTAGTGTTAGTTGTCTCGCCTTTCTTGTTGTTCTTTCAATCTTTGGATTTGATGGAAATATAATTCGGATTAGATCTGTGCATACACTACATAAAAAAAAAAAGATAATTAACAAAGATACAAACTTATATGCGTGTGTGTGTATGTATATATTATATAGCAAGTTCACATCATATATTCAAGGAAAATTGTAAAATTAAAATAAAAAATTTAGATTAACAAAATTTGTTTTTTACCCTAATATTAAACCGTGTCTCCGGCAATGGCATCCAAAACTTGCCGTGAACTTACACTTTCAAGTTATAATTTCTAATTACCCAAATATATGTGCCCAAACACTCCACTTTTTTTTTTTTGTAAGTATATAGGTTGAGACCAGTGTAAGAATAATTAGGATAGATCCTACAAGAAAACGGATAATTACTACGGTTTTTTAACTTGCTTTATTAGCTAAAACCAAATATCCAAATAAAGTATACAACAAATTAAACTAGTTAAAACTATAAAATAACAATTGAAAACCTAGTAGAAGAACTTTTCTAGGGTTTATAAATCCCTTGTTGTTCAAGATTAGAAAATAATTCAGTTGATTCAAACTATTAACTCATGACTTTTTAAGCATATATTTTCAAATTTTATTTAATAATACTTTCACAATTACCCAAATATACTCACACCAAATCTTCACTGATGTGATACTAACTCATGAAGATATATGTAGTTATTAGTTTAGATCCACCTAAATATATATCCTACATAACATGAACATGTGATTTAGGTTTCCTGAATCTTGATCTACACTTATATGGCAACCTTTATTGCCCAACAGATGATTAAATAATTCATAATTGACGATCAAGCAACCACAAATATAAGCATAGATTCATGAACTAAAAAATTCATAAGGTAATAAGATCAACCAAAAACTACTTCATATCATGATACAAATAATGAGTCTATTTCGATTGGTCCTTTTTTCGTATAAATTATTTCCCCACTTTAATGCAAGCTCAAGAAAGCAAATAAACGTTTGGTCGGTATGTTTTTTTCCCAAATACATGTTTAGTCAGCAAAAATGCTTATTTGACCACCTTTTGATTGGTGGACCCAGTCAAGAAGCATGAAACTTTTGTCGGCACATAGAGAGTCAGTTAGCACATGCACGTTAATTTGGGAATACCATGCATAATGGTTGAAAAAGTCAACCTGCAAATGTCGCTTGGGAAAAACAGTACAACACGACAATTGAAAAATTACATAGTGCAATTTCTACCACGGCACTTCGTGATTGGCTAATATTTCTATGTAGTAGAAGAAGTTCTTCATATTACATGCTGCCCCCATTTGAAAAGCGCGAATTACCATGAAATAGAGCAAACTACAAACTAAATTAATTGTGAATACACAATTTTCCCCTGATTTTTAACGCCTTCTGCTACGTTGCAATCCATACATTTGAGTCGCAATTGCATCTCATCTTGCTTTCCATGCTGCAATCTCAGCTTGGGAAGCATTTATTGGCTGAATGTTTGCCATTGTGGCGACTCCCTCTTCATTCTCCAACGCAGCATTTTCTTGCTTGTAGAATTGAAGTGGGAGTCGCCTGGTTGGTTCATCCTAAGAAAGTTGTGTAGTGCACAACAAGTTATAACAACACTTATCCGAGTACTCATGTAAAAATTTGGAAATGATCCCCTTAAGAATGCAAATCTCTTATTCAGTACTGTAAATGTGCGTTCTATGACATTTCTAAGCTCTGGGGTGACGCGTATTAAATAGTTTCTTCTCTAGCTCCCCTTGGTCAACATTCTTGTACGGAGGTAAAAATCCCGAAACATTCTTGAATGCAACATCAACCAGCTAATACTTGCCTAAAACATTTTATTTGCCATGATTAGTACTACTCATTCCTTTACCAACAACTAAAGTAGCTTAAAGTAACCATGTAATTGTAGCATTTAACCTTCAGGTGGCATTGAAAAATTTGACGGGTGCGATAGAGTATCCTTCAAAACTCGTGCATCATGTGCACTTCCCTCCCACTCGGCATATATATATGTGAACCACATGTCAAAATCATAGATGGCCAAAAGATTCTATGATTGATTACCGTGCCGATTGGTGTAAGTCATTTGTTGTCCCGATGGTGGACATATGGGGATATGGGTGCCATCTATTGCACCTACAACACCCTACAGTACTTAAGGTGAGAAACATTTTAGTTACATGATAATGATACACCTAAATTATAAGTACAATATCTAGAAATTTTTTACTTTAACTTTGGGCTTATCTCGAATCATGGAAAGTATTTTGTTAAGTTCCCAATGCGTGGATGGACTTGATCATAGTCATACGGATGAATTATCCTTGATGCAAACATACATAGCCCCCTTAGAACTTCCCTGATATCTCGATTAATTGTTTCAGTTGATTAGTTGAACCGCTTTGCCAAAACATGCTGTCGTGCACTATGACTGACCATTACCAGAGTCATGGCTAGTGCCTCCTCAATTTCCACACGCTTTTGATAGTTCTGCGGAACATAGTTATTTTGCTTAAGTATATCACATAACAGGAGGAAATTGTCAACAGTAATGCTTGCGGAACATAGTTATTTTGCTTAAGTATATCACATAACAGGAGGAAATTGTCAACAGTAATGCTTGCGGAACATAGTTATTTTGCTTAAGTATATCACATAATATGAGGAAATTGTCAATAGCAATGTGATAATTCTGTATTATACATTTGTAGTGACCATTTATCTATTTATCAACCCATTGGCGGCTCATTAATGCTTCGTCACGATGAGAAATTTTCAGTTTCCGGCCTCTATATCTTTCCGCATTTGGATGGCGTAGTACAAGCTCTGCCCCCAGTACAACGATCAAGTCGTCTTCATCATCTTCAGTTTCCCATGTTCTGGAAGAGCTTCATACGGAACCCCCGAAGTTGTTCCAACCCATTTTCCCTACGCAACACAATGAAGCATCTCAGTAATGATTAGACCTTGGGTCAGTTAAATACCACACCTAAATGTGAATTTCCCTTACTTTGCTATGCCTGTGTTGACTGGCTCGCGAGGGGTGTCAAGAGAAAACAAAATTTTTTCTTATGAATGATGAAATGGGTGATGAGTTCATGGAGCTTCAAATGTATGAAATTGGAATCACATATATAACTCTCATGGTTTGAACTATTTACAATTGTGAACTTGATTTATTTATGAAAAAAATTAACAATGTGGAGGTAGGCACCATCAAAAAGTTTGTACTACTATGGTCACTGAGAGGGATTACATGTGGTGCAGCGAATCAGCTTTTTTCATGTACATTGTTAAAGGTTGTGTTGTTACTCAGTGAAGCCGTAGGTCTGTGAGAACAGATTACATATAAAGTTGTACTAAGTCAGGGAGATTGGAACTAATATGATTGGTCACATCGTTTTCTTCTGGCTGCCAACCACTCGGACAACTTTTTCAAATCTATACTTGAGTGGCCTCTGTAAGCCCCTGTCTCGAGTTCCACCACAATGGGTGATGAGTTTGTGATAGAAATTAGTTGGCAGAGCGAACTCCAATTGCTGATAATTTGTTGCCATGTGCATGACATTTGTTAGTTGTAGTTTTTTTTTTTTTTTTTGCAGTCATGTCAGGAAAATAAAAAAAAATTTTAGCATGCACACCAATTTTGACGTGGTCTCTTGTGTAGACTTAAAGTTCAAGAGGGTTCCCATATAGTCTCTTCTTAGACTATTTACGTTTGTTAATTACGTTTCTCAAATGTTTATAAGCCTGCATATGAAAAGTTTTTGGGTTATTTCTTATTTATGGGTGCTGATTCATGAGCCAGTATTTGTTACATTTGTTGGCCCTTTTCATAAGTTTTCTTGGACAATTTTCTAAATGAGCTTGACTGCCCAATACTTTGAACAGGCACATATCATTTTATGCGCCACTGCAAATGCACTATCAAGATATGAAATATACTGTCTTCAATCATATAGGCGCCTTTTGTCACTATATATGAAGCTTGAAAGAGATCCATTACCATATAATATACACCAATTCCTGTCAATATCTTTACTCTCTTACCACGTACTAGTACATCAATTCCAAACTCCAATGAACATGAAAATATTACTTGTCCAAATGCAGTGTTGTTATGACTTCAATATCGAACAAGCATGAAGGAAAAATAAAACAAGTTGAAAGAGCTCTATGTATTGACGGCCTGGAAGTGAGGTTACAACCTGTCTTCAATCGCAGAGGCATGGAAGTGAGGTTACAACTTGTCTTCAATCGCAGAGGCATGTCATGGTAGTGGCGCGGCAAGTCCAAGTTCTTCCATAATCAATCCAATGTACTCGTATCTCTGAGATTTGTCAGACCAAACGAATGCAATTTGCTGTCCTTGGTTGTCATCTCTAGCGAAGCACATTGTTGCTTTCAACTTCATAGTGCTTGGCAATTCCATGGCTTTCACAATATCTTGGACTACAGGAACACCATACTTGGTAGTTTTGTCATGTCTAGCTTCCTTATAGTCTATGGAATGAGCAATGAAACGGTTGATTTTGCTAATTGCATCATTTAGCCTTTCCCTATCACTTGAGAATCATTTAATTTTGTTCCTCGAGAACCTTCGCACTCACCAGCTGTTCCAAAACTGAAAATTGGACGTTTCCCATCACCGCTCCTAGGATCGGAGAGACATAGTAAACATCCTCACCTTTCCAAAGATAGTTGCTGTATGGATGGTCCATCGAAGAGGAAGCCACTACCTTTCCCTTGTGACTTTTGATATGTGGGGGGCTGATTGCACTTTGGTGATTCCATAGGAACTGGTTCACAAGCCGACTGCGCATATGACTGATGGCTAATGAGAGACTTTTGTCAAATAAAATTTCAGGTAACCAAATTAATAAAATGACATGCATGAGTAAGAAAGCCTGTGATGATGAGGTTGTAGCATCAGAATTTTAGACATGGTTCCTATTACCAAAGTATTTCTTACTAAATGAATTACAAAAATCAACAAAAAGAAACCAGTATAATGCATCTCATCAGGCTTTGTATTGCTTTCTCCAATGTCCTTCTTCGTCACCATAAAGGTCAAATATTTAGATATGTATCCGATGTCAAATATATGTGACTTTTGTCAACTAAAACTAATTCCACACAATGATAACGGACTCACAAAATGGTCCAATTGCAGCAAAGTATTATATTTTGTGACTCAGGGCATCCTAAACTATAGAACAAGTTCAACAACAAAAATAGACATAACGGCTAACAGGAGGTACATGTTCGAGGATAATAGCCATATAGATAGCAATGGCACCATACCCACGTTTGGTAATTTTCTACACACAGTTGGTAGTCGTTGGAGTGGCTTGATGAGTGTGTGGAGCAATTTGAAGTGCAGCTAGTAGGAGAGGCTGCAACATTGAAAAACAAATGAATATAATTTCCTTAGCACTAATGCAGAGCAATTGAAAAGGGTTCAATAGTATCCACAGGAGTCAATTTTGTGCTTTGATCCAGGCATGAATGAGATTACCAAGCATGCTGCCCTTCAAATTCGCTTACCAATGCCAACTTCGTGGGGTGTAAGTGGCAAATAATCTACATTGATGCACTACAGCAGTCAATTCTTGCCAAAACTATAAACAAAACTTAATCACAAACTCAACAACAATGAACTTCCTTAAGAAGCTAGGCCTTTACTCTTCACAACCATAGACAAAAGAAGTTTGGTATTGGTGATTAATTGTAGCCCAACTAGTGTGAGTGCTAGTATGAGCACGTAAGGATTTTACTTGAAACACAAAAAAAAAATAATTTTTTTGAGGTACAATTTATGAACAAAAATCCATACTCTATTTATAAATTTCAGAAGACTCCCACATTTTTTAGAATGTTGATTATTCCTATTCATAGATGCAAATTGTCTCGAGTAAAAAACCCCTTGGCACTTTCTTGGTAGTCAAAAGCCGTTATATAAAAAGAACATTGAAGAAGTTGCTAATCAGATGGGATTCAATGGATTGAGGGTGAATTGCTACAGGACGATGAGTGGGAGCTCCTGACTTTTTCCTGTTTTTTTGGCCTTAACTAATTACCAGCAGAGGTAGAATAAGCATAGGGCATGAATTCTTTTTTCTTGTTGTCATCATCATCATCTTACCCTACTTGTTGCAATTTTTTCTTGTTCGGAATGAATTCTTTAACACTCTACCAAACAAAATAACTTAATCAAGGCATTACAGTATTGATACCTTTTAGAAACAGAGGGGGGATATCACATAGTAATATAAAAAAAATGCATTAATTAATACGCCTCCACTTTGACATATTTAGCAACGAAACATAAGCACCAACAGCAATGGAGGTTGACCTGAGCCATATTATAGGATTTGAGATGGGAAATTTATTAGTAATACCTGCCGTTGCCGAACTTTTATACACTCTCACACCTTTACTGCGGGAAAAAAGCCCAAGTCTGAGATGTGGTGGCCACCGCTTACCAATCAATGGTCACCGATGTGAAGAGTGCTAACTGCTAAGAGGCCAAGAGTTTGAAATAAAACTCATCAAATTCCCTAAAAGTGTTTCTTCTACTAGCTACCTATCTCAAATCTTTCCAAAATCCTCTTCTTTTTCTTTCTTCAATTCATAATACAAGGTATTTATAGAAGCAAAACCCTAACTAGATTGCTTCTTGACAATGATACAAAGTTATTTCTTCAAGACTTTAATGTTCCTTCTTACAAAAGTCAGTCGAAATTCATTTGCAAGTGAAGCTGTAAAGCTATGTGAAAAGCTTGTAAGTGGTTGTGCTACATAATAAGAGTCTGTGGGTGGAAAAAGTGGGTGAGTCCACATTTTTTGTCAACATTTTCACCTCTCCTGCATCTTCTTTGTCTTTTTTGGAACATCTCAATCGGTGGGTCAAAAATATGAGTAATCCTGTGTTTCTTAGGTTGCTAATCTTCTTTGGAATCTTGGTTTGCTCATTTTTGTCATTTTCAAAATCGTTTTTGAATCATCTCTAAAGTATTGCTTGTATTCCAAGATGAACTCGAGCAGATCTTGCGACCGCAGGATGACCAAATGGGCCGTCGAACTGGCCGAACATGACATCGGCTATCAGTCTTGCACCGCCATCAAAGCTCTGGCCCTGACGGACTTCTTTACTGAAGAGGCCAGTTTGTCCGTGGCCGAGTCAAGCTCTTTGCTCGAGAAGGTACGGCCGGAAGAGCCGTGGGTACTGTTTGTGGACGGGGCCTCGAGTAAAGAAGGGAGCGGAACCGGCCTGCTGCTCACCTCGCCCACCGGGGAAGAGCTGACCTACGCGCTGAGATTTGACTTCTCGGCATCAAACAATGAAGCTGAGTACGAGGCCCTATTGACTGGATTGCGGATAACCCACCAGATGGGTATAACTGCGATAAAAGTCCGGAGTGACTCCCAACTCGTAGTCCACCAAGTTCGCGGGGAGTATGAGGCCAAGGAGGACATCATGAAAAAATACTTGGCTAAGGTACGAGAGGCGATAACCCTGTTTGATGTTTTTGAAATCGAGCAGGTGCCAAAATCACAGAACAAGTGCGCGGACGCTCTGTCAAAACTGGCTTCCTCCTCGTTTGCTCACCTGAACAAGGAGGTCTTGGTGGAGGTAGTCAAGCAAAAAGGCATCGACCAGATCCAAGTCTTGGCTATAGACAGCCCGGCCTCTTGGATGACTCCCCTCGTGGACTTCCTCAACTCGATTGTTCTCCTCGAAGATAAAATCGAGGTCCGCCGACTCCAGCTCAGAGCTGCTAAGTACGCCTATTCTGGGGGGACCCTCTACAGGAGGTCGTATTTGTTTCCCTGGCTAAAATGCGTAACTCCCAAGGAAGGTGACTATGTCCTCCGAAAAGTTCATGAAGGCTTATGCGCGGCGCATGTGGGATCTCGGATGTTGGCCAAAAAGTGCATACTCCTAGGCTACTATTGGCCCTCAGTGTTTCGGGATGCCGCAGCGCTAGTTTAACAATACCGAGCTTGTCAGGTGCATGCCTCGCTGCGTCACCAGCCAACTCAGGAGATGGTCCCCATCCACAGTCCTTGGCCTTTTGCCCAGTGGGGAATGAACCTTCTGAGGCCTTTTCCCCGAATTCCCGGGAGATACGAACATCTCGTGGTGGCCATCGACTACTTCACAAAGTGGATGGAAGCGGAACCTCTAGCTACTATCTCTGGAAAAGAAGTTCAGATGGAAAAAAATAGTTTGCCGCTTCGGGATTCCGCATGTCTTGATATCTGACAATGGGCGACGGTTCGCTGAAAACCCCTTCAGGAACTGGTGCACGGAGTTCGGGATCAGCCAACACTTCACTTCGATCGGTCACCAGAGTTGGGTTTGGACCCCAGGCCCATGGGAACCATCCTGGGGCACACCGCCGCTAGAGCTCCGAAGGGCTCCAGAGAACAATCCCGCAGAGGGTGGGGAGAATCCCCCTCAACGCGAGATTGACACTATTCCGGACAGATCTCGAAACGTAAGGAGGTCGGACTTTTGAGTAGGTATAAATGGTAACGCACACCAACTATACAAGGTACACTCACTATTGGTAAATTACTCCAAACTGTTTTACTTCCCGTGAATTCCACTCACCGGAAGACTAACTTGACCATTGAAGTGTCCCCAGGGACAACCTCGGGGCTCTCCTGTTAGTCACCCTAGAGACCTTTTCTTGTTTGTTTCGCAGGGTTTGGACATGCTCTTCTCATCAGCACGTCGAGCTCAGTAGGTGAGCTCGGTCCGGGGAAACCGCAGCACTTGTTCAAATGGTAACTTGCTTTCTTTTTTATTCTTCTTCTAATTAACCTCCAAGAATTTTATATATATTTTTATTCTATGTCTTTTTAGGCGTTTCAGGAATATATTAGATATGTTATTGCATTCATATTCGTCTTATCAGTTGGCCTTTGGTCATCTCTTCTGATTCTTGGCGTCAATCTACAGTTCGTGATGTTTTTTCTAGTTTTCATTTTCCCACTTATGACATTTTTAGTTTTAAATTTTATTTGGAGCGATTGGGTTGTTCGTGCCATTGGTTGGCTTCGTCGGAGGCGATTAGCGCTTCAGGCTGGGTATATTGATCTTTTTGCTTACGGGCGCATTGTAGTCAGTAGTAAGGATGAATGGTGCGTCGCCTTTCCCTCATGTTTTATCCTGTGTGGAATGAGTTTTATGAATTTTTCTCTGTCGTCGAAGATTTTGTTGTGGTGATTGAATCTATATCGACTCATTCCGGTGCCGCTGCGTTGGAGTTGACGGTTCTTAGTCAGCACCCTGTACAAGCCAGCTGTGCTGCTGGCCTGTATATCTTGGCGAAAGCTATAATGGTAGGTCTGTGACCAACTTTTTTTCTTCTTCTACGTTTGGTGCTTTTCTGCCAAAAACTGCCTTAATTAGAATTTGTGACTTAGACTTAAAATGGCACTTTGTGTTTGCAGTGCGTTGGTGCTGACCCGGCAGCGTTCCTTGGACGCCTGACCTTCGCTCAACCCCGGGTGAACCACGGGTGGAGGCTGCTGGTAGAAGGAGATCTGCTGGCGGAACCGCGTGTTTAACGGCAAAAACATGACTCGCTGGAAGTCCCGAAAAATTTTAGCACTCAAAAGTGCTCCGATTATTGTTACATTTTATTATGATTTTAGTTTCATTTTTCATCCAAATTTGCATCCTGAAGAAGCGCTGCGGCTTCGCCGGACCGAACTGACCTACTGAGACGCTCTGTCTAAACTGGCGTCTTTCTCGTTTGCTCACCAGAACAAAGAGGTCTTGGTGGAAGTAGTCAACCTAAAAAGTATCGACCAGATCGAAGTCTTGGCTATAGACAGCCCGGCCACTTGGATGACTTCCCGTGAATTCCAATCATCGGAAGACTAACTTGACCGTCGAAGTGTCCCCGGGTACAACCTCGGGGCTCTCCTGTTAGTCACCTTAGAGACCTATTCTTGTTTGTCTCGCAGGGTTTGGACACGCTCTTCTCATCAGCACGTCGAGCTCAGTAGGTGAACTCTGTCCGGGGAAGCCGCAGCGCTTCTTCAAATGGTAACTTGCTTTCTTTTTTATTCTTCTTCTAATTAAGCTCAAAAAACTTTATATATACTTTTATTCTATGTCTTTGTAGGCGTTTCAGGAATATATTAGATATGTTATTGCATTCATATTCGTCTTATCAGTTGACCTTTGGTCATCTCTTCTGATTCTTGGCGTCAATCCACAGTTCGTGATATTTTTTCTGATTTTCATTTTCTCACTTGTGACGTTTTTAGTTTTAAATTTTATTTGGAGCGATCGGGTTGTTCGTGCAATTGGTTGGCTTCGTCGGAGGCGATTAGCGCTTCAGGTTGGGTATATTGATCTTTTTGCATACAGGCGCATTGTAGTCAGTAGTAAGGATGAATGGTGCGTCGCCTTTCTCTCATGTTTTATCCTGTGTGGAATGAGTTTTCTGGGTTTTTCTCCGTTGCCGAATATTTTGTTGTGGCGGTTGAATCTATATCGACTAATTCTGGTGCCGCTGCGTTGGAGTTGATGGTTCTTCGTCAGCACCCTGTACAAGCCAGCTGTACTGCTGGCCTGTATATCTTGGCGAAACCTATAATGGTAGGTCTGCGACCAACTTTTTTTCTTCTTCTACGTTTGGTGCTTTTCTGCCAAAAACTGCCTTAATTAGAATTTGTGACTTAGACTTAAAATGGCACTTTGTGTTTGCAGTGCGTTGGTGCTGACCCGGCAGCGTTCCTTGGACGCCTGACCTTCGCTCAACCCCGGGTGAACCACGGGTGGAGGCTGCTGGTAGAAGGAGGTCTGCTGGCGGAACCGCATGTTTAACGGCAAAAACTTGACTCGCTGGAAGTCCCGAAAAATTTTAGCACTCAAAAGTGCTCCGGTTATTGTTACATTTTTTTATGATTTTAGTTTCATTTTTCATCCAAATTTGCATCCTGAAGAAGCGCTGCGGCTTCGCCGGATCGAGCTGACCTACTGAGACGCTCTGTCAAAACTGGCGTCTTCCTCGTTTGCTCACCTGAACAAAGAGGTCTTGGTGGAGGTAGTCAAGCAAAAAAGCATCGACCAGATCGAAGTCTTGGCTATAGACAGTCCGGCCTCTTGGATGACTTCCCGTGAATTCCACTCACCGGAAGACTAACTTGACCGTCGAAGTGTCCCCGGGTACAACCTCGGGGCTCTCCTGTTAGTCACCCTAGAGACATTTTCTTGTTTGTTTCACAGGGTTTGGACACGCTCTTCTCATCAGCACGTCGAGCTCAGTAGGTGAGCTCGTTCCGGGGAAACCGCAGCGCTTGTTCAAATGGTAGCTTGCTTTCTTTTTTATTCTTCTTCTAATTAACCTCCAAGAACTTTATATATATTTTTATTCTATGTCTTTGTAGGCGTTTCAAGAATATATTAGATATGTTATTGCATTCATATTCGTCTTATCAGTTGGCCTTTGGTCATCTCTTCTGATTCTTGGCGACAATCCACAGTTCGTGATGTTTTTTCTGGTTTTCATTTTTCCACTTGTGACATTTTTAGTTTTAAATTTTATTTGGAGCGATCGGGTTGTTCGTGCAATTGGTTGGCTTCGTCGGAGGCGATTAGCGCTTCAGGCTGGGTATATTGCTCTTTTTGCTCACAGGCGTATTGTGGTCAGTAGTAAGGATGAATGGTGTGTCGCCTTTCTCTCATGTTTTGTCCTGTGTGGAATGAGTATTCTGGATTTTTCTATGCTGCCGAAGATTTTGTTGTGGCGTTTTAATCTATATCGACTCATTCCGGTGCCGCTGCGTTAGAGTTTATGGTTCTTCGTCAGCACCCTGTACAGGCCAGCTGTGCTGCTGGCCTGTATATCTTGGCGAAAGCTATAATGGTAGGTTTGCGACCAACTTTTTTTCTTCTTCTACGTTTGGTGCTTTTCTGCCAAAAACTGCCTTAATTAGAATTTGTGATTTGGACTTAAAATGGCACTTTGTGTTTGCAGTGCGTTGGTGCTGACCCAACAGCGTTCCTTGGATGCCTGACTTTCGTTCAACCCCGGGTGAACCACGGGTGGAGACTGCTGGTAGAAGAAGATCTGCTGGCGGAACCGCATGTTTAACGGCAAAAACTTGACTCGTTGGATGTCCCGAAAAATTTTAGCACTCAAAAGTGCTCCGGTTATTGTTACAATTTTTTATGATTTTAGTTTCATTTTTCATCCAAATTTGCATCCTGAAGAAGCGCTGCGGCTTCGCCGGATCAAGCTGACCAACTGAGACGCTCTGTCAAAACTGGCGTCTTCCTCGTTTGCTCAATTGAACAAAGAGGTCTTGGAGGAGGTAGTCAAGCAAAAAAGCATCGACCAGATCGAAGTCTCGCCTATAGACAGCCCGGCCTCTTGAATGACTTCCCGTGAACCACTCACCGGAAGACTAACTTGACCGTCGAAGTGTCCCCAGGTACAACCTCGGGGCTCTCCTGTTAGTCACCCTAGAGACCTTTTCTTGTTTGTTACGCAGGGTTTGGACACGCTCTTCTCATCAGCACGTCGAACTCAATAGGTGAGCTCTGTCCGGGGAAGTCGCAGCGCTTCTTCAAATGGTAAATTGCTTTCTTTTTTATTCTTCTTCTAATTAACCTCCAAGAACTTTATATATACTTTTATTCTATGTCTTTGTAGGCGTTTCAGGAATATATTAGATATGTTGTTGCATTCATATTCATCTTATCAGTTGGATTTTGGTAATCTTTTCTGATTCTTAGCGTCAATCCACAGTTCGTGATATTTTTTCTGATTTTGACTTTCTCACTCGTGACGTTTTTAGTTTTAAATTTTATTTGGAGCGATCGGGTTGTTCGTGCAATTGGTTGGCTTCGTCGGAGGCGATTAGCGCTTCAGGCTGGGTATATTGATCTTTTTACTTACGGGCGCATTGTAGTCAGTAGTAAGGATGAATGGTACGTCGCCTTTTTCTCATGTTTTATCCAGTGTGGAATGAGTTTTCTGGATTTTTCTCTGTTGCCGAAGATTTTATCGTGGCGGTTGAATCTATATCGACTCATTCTGGTGCCGCTGCATTGGAGTTGATGGTTCTTCGTCAGCACCCTGTACAGGCCAGCTGTGCTGCTGGCCTGTATATCTTGGCGAAAGCTATAATGGTAGATCTCCGACTAACTTTTTATCTTCTTCTACGTTTGGTGCTTTTCTGTCAAAAACTGCCTTAATTAGAATTTGTGATTTAGACTTAAAATGGCACTTTGTATTTGCAGTGCGTTGGTGCTGACCCAACAGCGTTCCTTGGATGCCTGACCTTCGCTCAACCCCGGGTGAACTACGGGTGGAGGCTGCTGGTAGAAGGAGATCTGCTGGCGGAACCGCATGTTTAACGGTAAAAACTTGACTGGCTGGATGTCCCGAAAAATTTTAACACTCAAAAGTACTCCGGTTATTGTTACATTTTTTAATGATTTTAGCTTCATTTTTCATCCAAATTTGCATCCTGAAGAAGCGCTGCGGCTTCGCCGGACCGAGCTGACATACTGAAACGCTCTGTCAAAACTGGCGTTTTCCTAGTTTGCTCACCTGAACAAAGAGGTTTTGGTGGAGGTAGTCACCCAAAAAAGCATCGACCAGATCGAAGTCTTGGCTAAAGATAGCCCGGCCTCTTGGATGACTTCCCGTGAATTCCACTCACCGGAAGACTAACTTGACCGTCGAATTGTCCCCGGGTACAACCTCGGGGCTCTCCTGTTAGTCACCCTAGAGACCTTTTCTTGTTTGTTTCGCAGGGTTTGGACACGATCTTCTCATCAGCACGTCGAGCTCAGTAGGTGAGCTCGTTTCGGGGAAACCGCCGCGCTTGTTCAAATGGTAACTTGCTTTCTTTTTTATTCTTCTTCTAATTAACCACCAAGAACTTTATATATATTTTTATTCTATGTCTTTGTAGGCGTTTCAAGAATATATTAGATATGTTATTGCATTCATATTCGTCTTATCAGTTGGCCTTTGGTCATCTCTTCTGATTCTTGGCGTCAATCCACAGTTCGTGATGTTTTTTCTGATTTTTATTTTCCCACTTGTAACATTTTTAGTTTTAAATTTTATTTGGAGCGATCGGGTTGTTCGTTCCATTGGTTGGCTTCGTCGGAGGCGATTAGCGCTTCAGACTGGGTATATTGCTCTTTTTGCTAACGGGCGCATTGTAGTCAGTGGTAAGGACGAACGGTGCGTCGCCTTTCTCTCATGTTCTATCCTGTGTGGAATCAGTTTTCTGGGTTTTTGTCTGTCGTCGAAGATTTTGTTGTGGCGGTTGAATCTATATCGACTCATTCTGGTGCCGCTGCGTTGGAGTTGACGGTTCTTAGTCAGCACCCTGTACAAACCGAGCTGACCTACTGAAACGCTCTGTCAAAACTGGCGTCTTCCTCTTTTGCTCACCTGAACAAAGAGGTTTTGGTGGAGGTAGTCCCCCAAAAAAGCATCGAACAGATCGAAATCTTGGCTAAAGACAACCCAGCCTCTTAGATGACTTCCCGTGAATTCCACTCACCGGAAGACTAACTTGACCGTCGAAGTTTCCCCGGGTACAACCTCGGGGCTCTCCTGTTAGTCACCCTAGAGACCTTTTCTTGTTTGTTTCGCAGGGTTTGGACACGATCTTCTCATCAGCACGTCGAGCTCAGTAGGTGAGCTCGTTCCGGGGAAACCGCAGCGCTTGTTCAAATGGTAACTTGCTTTCTTTTTTATTTTTCTTCTAATTAACCTCAAAGAACTTTATATATACTTTTATTCTATGTCTTTGTAGGCGTTTCAGGAATATATTAGATATGTTATTGCATTCATATTCGACTTATCAGTTGACCTTTGGTCATCTCTTCTGATTCTTGGCGTCACTCCACAGTTCGTGATGTTTTTTCTGGTTTTCACTTTCACACTCGTGACGTTTTTAGTTTTCAATTTTATTTGGAGCGATCGGGTTGTTCGTGCAATTGGTTGGCTTCATCGGAGGCGATCAGCGCTTCAGGTTGGGTATATTGCTATTTTTGCTTACAGGCGCATTGTGGTCAGTAGTAAGGATGAATGGTGCGTCGCCTTTCTCTCATGTTCTATCCTGTGTGGAATGAGTTTTCTGAATTTTTGTCTGTCGTCGAAAATTTTGTTGTGGCGGTTGAATATATATCGACTCATTCTGGTGCCGCTGCGTTGGAGTTGACGGTTCTTAGTAAGCACCCTGTACAGGCCAGCTGTGCTGCTGGCCTGTATATCTTGGTGAAAGCTATAATGGTAGGTCTGCGACCAACTTTTTTTCTTCTTCTACGTTTGGTACTTTTCTCCCAAAAACTGCCTTAATTAGAATTTGTGACAAAGACTTAAAATGGAACTTTGTGTTTGCAGTGCGTTGGTGCTGACCCGGCAACGTTCCTTGGACGCCTGACCCTCGCTCAACCCCGGGTGAACCACGGGTGGAGGCTGCTGGTAGAAGGAGATCTGCTGGCGGAACCGCGTGTTTAACGGCAAAAACCTGACTCGCTGGAAGTCCCCTAAAATTTTAGCACTCAAAAGTGCTCCGGTTATTGTTACATTTTTTTATGATTTTAGTTTCATTTTTCATCCATATTTGCATCCTGAAGAAGCGCTGCGGCTTCGCCGTATCGAGCTGACCTAATGAGACGCTCTGTCAAAACTGACGTCTTGCTCGTTTGCTCACCTGAACAAAGAGGTTTTGGTGGAGGTAGTCTCCCAAAAAAGCATCGACCAGATCGAAGTCTTGGGTATAGACAACCCGACCTCTTGGATGACTTTCCGTGAATTCCACTCACCGGAAGACTAACTTGACCGTCGAAGTGTCCCCGGGTAAAACCTCGGGGCTCTCCTGTTAGTCACCCTAGAGACATTTTCTTGTTTGTTTCGCAGGGTTTGGACACGCTCTTCTCATCAGCACGTCGAGCTCAGTAGGTGAGCACGTTCTGGGGAAACCGCAGCACCTGTTCAAATGGTAACTTGCTTTCTTTTATATTTTTCTTCTAATTAACCTCAAAGAACTTTATATATACTTTTATTTTATGTCTTTGTAGGTGTTTCAGGAATATATTAGATATGTTATTGCATTGATATTCGTCTTATCAGTTGACCTTTGGTCATCTCTTCTGATTCTTGGCGTCAATCCACAGTTCGTGATGTTTTTTTTGTTTTCATTTTCTCACTTGTGACGTTTTTAGTTTTAAATTTTATTTGGAGCGATCGGGTTGTTCGTTCCATTGGTTGGCTTCGTCGGAGGCGATTAGCGCTTCAGACTGGGTACATTGCTCTTTTTGCTTACGGGCGCATTGTAGTCAGTAGTAAGGATGAATGGTGCGTCGCCTTTCTCTCATGTTCTATCCTGTGTGGAATGAGTTTTCTGGGTTTTTCTCTGTTGCCGAAGATTTTGTTGTGGCGGTTAAATCTATATCGACTCATTCTGGTGCCCCTGCATTGGAGTTGATGGTACTTCGTCAGCACCCTGTACAGGCCAGCTGTGCTGCTGGCCTGTATATCTTGGCGAAAGCTATAATGGTAGGTATGCGACCAACTTTTTATCTTCTTCTACGTTTGGTGCTTTTCTGTCAAAAACTGCCTTAATTAGAATTTGTGATTTAGAATTAAAATGGCACTTTGTGTTTGCAGTGCGTTGGTACTGACCCAACAGCGTTCCTTGGATGCCTGACCTTCCTCTACCCCGGGTGAACTACGGGTGGAGGCTGCTGGTAGAAGGAGATCTGCTGGCGGAACCGCATGTTTAACGGCAAAAACTTGACTGGCTGGAAGTCCCGAAAAATTTTAGCACTCAAAAGTACTCCGATTATTGTTACATTTTTTTAATGACTTTAGCTTAATTTTTCATCCAAATTTGCATCCTGAAGAAGCGCTGCGGCTTCGCCGGACCGAGCTGACCTACTGAAACGCTCTGTCAAAACTGGCGTCTTTCTCGTTTGCTCACCTGAACAAAGAGGTTTTGGTGGAGATAGTCACCCAAAAAAGCATCGACCAGATCGAAGTTTTGGCTAAAGACAGCCCGGCCTCTTGGATGACTTCCCGTAAATTCCACTCACCGGAAGACTAACTTGACCGTCGAAGTGTCCCCGGGTACAACCTCGGGGCTCTCCTGTTAGTCAATCTAGAGACCTTTTCTTGTTTGTTTCGCAAGGATTGGACACGCTGTTCTTATCAGCACGTCGAACTCAGTAGGTGAGCTCGTTCCGGGGAAACCGCCGCGCTTGTTCAAATGGTAACTTGCTTTCTTTTTTATTTTTCTTCTAATTAACCACCAAGAACTTTATATATATTTTTATTCTATGTCTTTGTAGGCGTTTCAGAAATATATTAGATATGTTATTGCATTCATATTCGTCTTATCAGTTGGCCTTTGGTTATCTCTTTTGATTCTTGGCGTCAATCCACAGTTCGTGATATTTTTTCTGATTTTTATTTTCCCACTTGTGACATTTTTAGTTTTAAATTTTATTTGGAGCGATCGGGTTGTTCGTTCCATTGGTTGGCTTCGTCGGAGGCGATTAGCGCTTCAGATTGGGTATATTGCCCTTTTTGCTAACGGGCGCATTGTAGTCAGTGGTAAGGATGAACGGTGCGTCGCCTTTCTCTCATGTTCTATCCTGTGTGGAATCAGTTTTCTGGGTTTTTGTCTGTCGTCGAAGATTTTGTTGTGGCGGTTGAATCTATATCGACTCATTCTGGTGCCGCTGCGTTGGAGTTGACGGTTCTTAGTCAGCACCCTGTACACACCGAGCTGACCTACTGAAACGCTCTGTCAAAACTGGCGTCTTCCTCGTTTGCTCACCTGAACAAAGAGGTTTTGGTGGAGGTAGTCACCCAAAAAAGCATCGAACAGATCGAAGTCTTGGCTAAAGACAACCCAGCCTCTTGGATGACTTCCCGTGAATTCCACTCACCGGAAGACTAACTTGACCGTCGAAGTTTCCCCGGGTACAACCTCGGGACTCTCCTGTTAGTCACCCTAGAGACCTTTTCTTGTTTGTTTCGCAGGGTTTGGACACACTCTTCTCATCAGCACGTCGAGCTCAGTAGGTGAGCTCGTTCCGGGGAAACCGCAGCACTTGTTCAAATGGTAACTTGCTTTCTTTTTTATTTTTCTTCTAATTAACCTCAAAGAACTTTATATATACTTTTATTTTATGTCTTTGTAGGTGTTTCAGGAATATGTTAGATATGTTATTGCATTGATATTCGTCTTATCAGTTGACCTTTGGTCATCTCTTCTGATTCTTGGCGTCAATCCACAGTTCGTGATGTTTTTTCTGGTTTTCATTTTCTCACTTGTGACGTTTTTAGTTTTAAATTTTATTTGGAGCGATCGGGTTGTTCGTTCCATTGGTTGGCTTCGTCGGAGGCGATTAGCGCTTCAGATTGGGTATATTGCTCTTTTTGCTTACGGGCGCATTGTAGTCAGTAGTAAGGATGAATGGTGCGTCGCCTTTCTCTCATGTTCTATCCTGTGTGGAATGAGTTTTCTGGGTTTTTTTCTGTTGTCGAAGATTTTGTTGTGGCGGTTGAATCTATATCGACTCATTCTGGTGCCGCTGCGTTGGAGTTGACGGTTCTTAGTAAGCACCCTGTACAGGCCAGCTGTGCTGCTGGCCTGTATATCTTGGCGAAAGCTATAATGGTAGGTCTGCGACCAACTTTTTATCTTCTTCTACGTTTGGTGCTTTTCTGTCAAAAACTGCCTTAATTAGAATTTGTGATTTAGAATTAAAATGGCACTTTGTGTTTGCAGAGTGCGTTGGTGCTGACCCAACAGCGTTCCTTGGATGCCTGACCTTCCTCTACCCCAGGTGAACCACGGGTGGAGGCTGCTGGTAGAAGGAGATCTGCTGGCGGAACCGCATGTTTAACGGCAACAACTTGACTGGCTGGAAGTCCCGAAAAATTTTAGCACTCAAAAGTACTCCGGTTATTGTTACATTTTTTAATGATTTTAGCTTACTTTTTCATCCAAATTTGCATCCTGAAGAAGCGCTGCGGCTTCGCCGGACCGAGCTGACCTACTGAAACGCTCTGTCAAAACTGGCGTCTTCCTCGTTTGCTCACTGAACAAAGAGGTCTTGGTGGAGGTAGTCACCCAAAAAAGCATCGACCAGATCGAAGTTTTGGCTAAAGACAGCCCGGCCTCTTGGATGACCTCCCGTGAATTCCAATCACCGGAAGACTAACTTGACCGTCGAAGTGTCCCCGGATACAACCTCGGGGCTCTCCTGTTAGTCACCCTAGAGACCTTTTCTTGTTTGTTTCGCAGGGTTTGGACACGCTGTTCTCATCAGCACGTCGAGCTCAGTAGGTGAGCTCGTTCCGGGGAAACCGCCGCGCTTGTTCAAATGGTAACTTGCTTTCTTTTTTATTCTTCTTCTAATTAACCACCAAGAACTTTATATATATTTTTATTCTATGTCTTTGTATGCGATTCAAGAATATATTAGATATGTTATTGCATTCATATTCGACTTATCAGTTGGCCTTTGGTCATCTCTTCTGATTTTTGGCGTCAATCCACAGTTCGTGATGTTTTTTCTGATTTTTATTTTCCCACTTGTGACATTTTTAGTTTTAAATTTTATTTGGACCGATCGGGTTGTTCGTTCCATTGGTTGGCTTTGTCGGAGGCGAATATCGCTTCAGACTGGGTATATTGCTCTTTTTGCTAACGGGCGCATTGTAGTCAGTAGTAAGGATGAATGGTGCGTCGCCTTTCTCTCATTTTCTATCCTGTGTGGAATGAGTTTTCTGGATTTTTGTCTGTCATCGAAGATTTTGTTGTGACGGTTGAATCTATATCGACTCATTCTGGTGCCGCTGCGTTGGAGTTGACGGTTCTTAGTCAGCACCCTGTACAGACCGAGCTGACATACTGAAACGCTCTGTCAAAACTGGCGTCTTCCTCGTTTGCTCACCTGAACAAAGAGGTTTTGGTGGAGGTAGTCCCCCAAAAAAGCATCGAACAGATCGAAGTCTTGGCTAAAGACAGCCCGGCCTCTTGGATGACTTCCCGTGAATTTCACTCACCGGAAGACTAACTTGACCGTCGAAGTTTCCCCGGGTACAACCTCGGGACTCTCCTGTTAGTCACCCTACAGACCTGTTCTTGTTTGTTTCGCAGGGTTTGGACACACTCTTCTCATCAGCACGTCAAGCTCAGTAGGTGAGCTCGTTCCGGGGAAACCGCAGCACTTGTTCAAATGGTAACTTGCTTTCTTTTTTATTTTTCTTCTAATTAACCTCAAAGAACTTTATATATACTTTTATTTTATGTCTTTGTAGGTGTTTCAGGAATATGTTAGATATGTTATTGCATTGATATTCGTCTTATCAGTTGACCTTTGGTCATCTCTTCTGATTCTTGGCGTCAATCCACAGTTCGTGATGTTTTTTCTGGTTTTCATTTTCTCACTTGTGACGTTTTTAGTTTTAAATTTTATTTGGAGCGATCGGGTTGTTCGTTCCATTGGTTGGCTTCGTCGGAGGCGATTAGCGCTTCAGATTGGGTATATTGCTCTTTTTGCTTACGGGCGCATTGTAGTCAGTAGTAAGGATGAATGGTGCGTCGCCTTTCTCTCATGTTCTATCCTGTGTGGAATGAGTTTTCTGGGTTTTTTTCTGTTGTCGAAGATTTTGTTGTGGCGGTTGAATCTATATCGACTCATTCTGGTGCCGCTGCGTTGGAGTTGACGGTTCTTAGTAAGCACCCTGTACAGGCCAGCTGTGCTGCTGGCCTGTATATCTTGGCGAAAGCTATAATGGTAGGTCTGCGACCAACTTTTTATCTTCTTCTACGTTTGGTGCTTTTCTGTCAAAAACTGCCTTAATTAGAATTTGTGATTTAGAATTAAAATGGCACTTTGTGTTTGCAGAGTGCGTTGGTGCTGACCCAACAGCGTTCCTTGGATGCCTGACCTTCCTCTACCCCAGGTGAACCACGGGTGGAGGCTGCTGGTAGAAGGAGATCTGCTGGCGGAACCGCATGTTTAACGGCAACAACTTGACTGGCTGGAAGTCCCGAAAAATTTTAGCACTCAAAAGTACTCCGGTTATTGTTACATTTTTTAATGATTTTAGCTTACTTTTTCATCCAAATTTGCATCCTGAAGAAGCGCTGCGGCTTCGCCGGACCGAGCTGACCTACTGAAACGCTCTGTCAAAACTGGCGTCTTCCTCGTTTGCTCACTGAACAAAGAGGTCTTGGTGGAGGTAGTCACCCAAAAAAGCATCGACCAGATCGAAGTTTTGGCTAAAGACAGCCCGGCCTCTTGGATGACCTCCCGTGAATTCCAATCACCGGAAGACTAACTTGACCGTCGAAGTGTCCCCGGATACAACCTCGGGGCTCTCCTGTTAGTCACCCTAGAGACCTTTTCTTGTTTGTTTCGCAGGGTTTGGACACGCTGTTCTCATCAGCACGTCGAGCTCAGTAGGTGAGCTCGTTCCGGGGAAACCGCCGCGCTTGTTCAAATGGTAACTTGCTTTCTTTTTTATTCTTCTTCTAATTAACCACCAAGAACTTTATATATATTTTTATTCTATGTCTTTGTATGCGATTCAAGAA
Organism: Coffea arabica; assembly: GCF_036785885.1. NCBI lineage: Eukaryota > Viridiplantae > Streptophyta > Magnoliopsida > Gentianales > Rubiaceae > Coffea > Coffea arabica. Next base: position 62,660,563 of record NC_092320.1, read on the forward strand.
TATATTAGATATGTTATTGCATTCATATTCGACTTATCAGTTGGCCTTTGGTCATCTCTTCTGATTTTTGGCGTCAATCCACAGTTCGTGATGTTTTTTCTGATTTTTATTTTCCCACTTGTGACATTTTTAGTTTTAAATTTTATTTGGACCGATCGGGTTGTTCGTTCCATTGGTTGGCTTTGTCGGAGGCGAATATCGCTTCAGACTGGGTATATTGCTCTTTTTGCTAACGGGCGCATTGTAGTCAGTAGTAAGGATGAATGGTGCGTCGCCTTTCTCTCATTTTCTATCCTGTGTGGAATGAGTTTTCTGGATTTTTGTCTGTCATCGAAGATTTTGTTGTGACGGTTGAATCTATATCGACTCATTCTGGTGCCGCTGCGTTGGAGTTGACGGTTCTTAGTCAGCACCCTGTACAGACCGAGCTGACATACTGAAACGCTCTGTCAAAACTGGCGTCTTCCTCGTTTGCTCACCTGAACAAAGAGGTTTTGGTGGAGGTAGTCCCCCAAAAAAGCATCGAACAGATCGAAGTCTTGGCTAAAGACAGCCCGGCCTCTTGGATGACTTCCCGTGAATTTCACTCACCGGAAGACTAACTTGACCGTCGAAGTTTCCCCGGGTACAACCTCGGGACTCTCCTGTTAGTCACCCTACAGACCTGTTCTTGTTTGTTTCGCAGGGTTTGGACACACTCTTCTCATCAGCACGTCAAGCTCAGTAGGTGAGCTCGTTCCGGGGAAACCGCAGCACTTGTTCAAATGGTAACTTGCTTTCTTTTTTATTTTTCTTCTAATTAACCTCAAAGAACTTTATATATACTTTTATTTTATGTCTTTGTAGGTGTTTCAGGAATATATTAGATATGTTATTGCATTGATATTCGTCTTATCAGTTGACCTTTGATCATCTCTTCTGATTCTTGGCGTCAATCCACAGTTCGTGATGTTTTTTCTGGTTTTCATTTTCTCACTTGTGACGTTTTTAGTTTTAAATTTTATTTGGAGCGATCGGGTTGTTCGTTCCATTGGTTGGCTTCGTCGGAGGCGATTAGCGCTTCAGACTAGGTATATTGCTCTTTTTGCTTACGGGCGCATTGTAGTCAGTAGTAAGGATGAATGGTGCGTCGCCTTTCTCTCATGTTCTATCCTGTGTGGAATGAGTTTTCTTGGTTTTTCTCTGTTGCCGAAGATTTTGTTGTGGCGGTTGAATCTATATCGACTCATTCTGGTGCCGCTGCATTGGAGTTGATGGTACTTCGTCAGCACCCTGTACAGGCCAGCTGTGCTGCTGGCCTGTATATCTTGGCGAAAGTTATAATGGTAGGTCTGCAACCAACTATTTATCTTCTTCTACGTTTGGTGCTTTTCTGTCAAAAACTGCCTTAATTAGAATTTATGATTTAGAATTAAAATGACACTTTGTGTTTGCAGTGCGTTGGTGCTGACCCAACAGCGTTCCTTGGATGCCTGACATTCCTCTACCCCGGGTGAACCACGGGTGGAGGCTGCTGGTAGAAGGAGATCTACTGGCGGAACCGCATGTTTAACGGCAAAAACTTGATTGGCTGGAAGTCCCGAAAAATTTTAGCACTCAAAAGTACTCCGGTTATTGTTACATTTTTTAATGATTTTAGCTTAATTTTTCACCCAAATTTGCATCCTGAAGAAGCGCTGCGGCTTCGCCGGACCGAGCTGACCTACTGAAACGTTCTGTCAAAACTGGCGTCTTACTCGTTTGCTCACCTGAACAAAGAGGTCTTGGTGGAGGTAGTCACCCAAAAAAGCATCGACCAGATCGAAGTTTTGGCTAAAGACAGCCCGGCCTCTTGGATGACTTCCCGTGAATTCCACTCACCGGAAGACTAACTTGACCGTCGAAGTGTCCCCGGGTACAACCTCGGGGCTCTCCTGTTAGTCACCCTAGAGACTTTTTCTTGTTTGTTTCGCAGGGTTTGGACACGCTGTTCTCATCAGCACGTCGAGCTCAGTAGGTGAGCTCTTTCCGGGGAACCGCCGCGCTTGTTCAAATGGTAACTTGCTTTCTTTTTTATTCTTCTTCTAATTAACCACCAAGAACTTTATATATATTTTTATTCTATGTCTTTGTAGGCGTTTCAACAATATATTAGATATGTTATTGCATTCATATTCGTCTTATCAGTTGGCCTTTGGTCATCTCTTCTGATTCTTGGCGTCAATCCACAGTTCGTGATATTTTTTCTGATTTTTATTTTCCCACTTGTGACATTTTTAGTTTTAAATTTTATTTGGACCGATCGGGTTGTTCGTTCCATTGGTTGGCTTCGTCGGAGGCGATTAGCGCTTCAGACTGGGTATATTGCTCTTTTTGCTAACGGGCGCATTTTTGTCAGTAGTAAGGATGAATGGTGCGTCGCCTTTCTCACATTTTCTATCCTGTGTGGAATGAGTTTTCTGGGTTTTTGTCTGTCATCGAAGATTTTGTTGTGGCGGTTGAATCTATATCGACTCATTATGGTGCCGCTGCGTTGGAGTTGACGGTTCTTAGTCAGCACCCTGTACAAACCGAGCTGACCTACTGAAACGCTCTGTCAAAACTGGCGTCTTCCTCGTTTGTTCACCTGAACAAAGAGGTTTTGGTGGAGGTAGTCCCCCAAAAAAGCATCGAACAGATCGAAGTCTTGGCTAAAGACAGCCCTGACCTCTTGGATGACTTCCCGTGAATTCCACTCACCGGAAGACGAACTTGACCGTCGAAGTTTCCCCGGGTACAACCTCGGGACTCTCCTGTTAGTCACCCTAGAGACCTGTTCTTGTTTGTTTCGCAGGGTTTGGACACACTCTTCTCATCAGCACGTCGAGCTCAGTAGGTGAGCTCGTTCCGGGGAAACCGCAGCGCTTGTTCAAATGGTAACTTGCTTTCTTTTTTATTTTTCTTCTAATTAATCTCAAAGAACTTTATATATACTTTTATTCTATGTCTTTGTAGGCGTTTCAGGAATATATTAGATATGTTATTGCATTCATATTCGACTTATCAGTTGACCTTTGGTCATCTCTTCTGATTCTTGGCGTCACTCCACAGTTCGTGATGTTTTTTCTGGTTTTCACTTTCACACTCGTGACGTTTTTAGTTTTAAATTTTATTTGGAGCGATCGGGTTGTTCATGCAATTGGTTGGTTTCATCGGAGGCGATCAGCGCTTCAGGTTGGGTATATTGCTCTTTTTGCTTACAGGCGCATTGTAGTCAGTAGGAAGGATGAATGGTGCGTCGCCTTTCTCTCATGTTCTATCCTGTGTGGAATGAGTTTTCTGGATTTTTGTCTGTCGTCGAAAATTTTGTTGTGGCGGTTGAATATATATCGACTCATTCTGGTGCCGCTGCGTTGGAGTTGACGGTTCTTAGTAAGCACCCTGTACAGGCCAGCTGTGCTGCTGGCCTGTATATCTTGGTGAAAGCTATAATGGTAGGTCTGCGACCAACTTTTTTTCTTCTTCTACGTTTGGTACTTTTCTCCCAAAAACTGCCTTAATTAGAATTTGTGATTTAGACTTAAAATGGAACTTTGTGTTTGCAGTGCGTTGGTGCTGACCCGGCAACGTTCCTTGGACGCCTGACCTTCGCTCAACCTCGGGTGAACCACGGGTGGAGGCTGCTGGTAGAAGGAGATCTGCTGGCGGAACCGCGTGTTTAACGGCAAAAACCTGATTCGCTGGAAGTCCCGTAAAATTTTAGCACTCAAAAGTGCTCCGGTTATTGTTACATTTTTTTTATGATTTTAGTTTCATTTTTCATCCAAATTTGCATCCTGAAGAAGCGCTGCGGCTTCGCCGTACCGAGCTGACCTAATGAGACGCTATGTCAAAACTGGCGTCTTGCTCGTTTGCTCACCTGAACAAAGAGGTTTTGGTGGAGGTAGTCTCCCAAAAAAGCATCGACCAGATCGAAGTCTTGGGTATAGACAACCCGACCTCTTGGATGACTTTCCGTGAATTCCACTCACCGGAAGACTAACTTGACCGTCGAAGTGTCCCCGGGTAAAACCTCGGGGCTCTCCTGTTAGTCACCCTAGCTACCTTTTCTTGTTTGTTTCGCAGGTTTTGGACACGCTCTTCTCATCAACACGTCGAGCTCTGTAGGTGAGCTCGTTCCGGGGAAACCGCAGCGCTTGTTCAAATGGTAACTTGCTTTCTTTTTTATTTTTCTTCTAATTAACCTCAAAGAACTTTATATATACTTTTATTTTATGTCTTTGTAGGTGTTTCAGGAATATATTAGATATGTTATTGCATTGATATTCGTCTTATCGGTTGACATTTGGTCATCTCTTCTGATTCTTGGCGTCAATCCACAGTTCGTGATGTTTTTTTTTGTTTTCATTTTCTCACTTGGGACGTTTTTAGTTTTAAATTTTATTTGGAGCGATCGGGTTGTTCGTTCCATTGGTTGGCTTCGTCGGAGGCGATTAGCGCTTCAAACTGGGTATATTGCTCTTTTTGCTTACGGGCGCATTGTAGTCAGTAGTAAGGATGAATGGTGCGTCGCCTTTCTCTCCTGTTTTATCCTGTGTGGAATGAGTTTTCCGGATTTTTCTCTGTTGCCGAAGATTTTGTTGTGGCGGTTGAATCTATATCGACTCATTCTGGTGCCGCTGCATTGGAGTTGATGGTACTTCGTCAGCACCCTGTACAGGCCAGCTGTGCTGCTGGCCTGTATATCTTGGCGAAAGGTATAATGGTAGGTCTGCGACCAACTTTTTATTTTCTTCTACGTTTGGTGCTTTTCTGTCTAAAACTGCCTTAATTAGAATTTGTGATTTAGAATTAAAATGGCACTTTATGTTTGCAGTGCGTTGGTGCTGACCCAACAGCGTTCCTTGGATGCCTGACCTTCCTCTACCCCGGGTGAACCACGGGTGGAGGCAGCTGGTAGAAGGAGATCTGCTGGCGGAACCGCATGTTTAACGGCAAAAACTTGACTGGCTGGAAGTCCCGAAAAATTTTAGCACTCAAAAGTACTCCGGTTATTGTTACATTTTTTAATGATTTTAGCTTAATTTTTCATCCAAATTTGCATCCTGAAGAATTGCTGCGGCTTCGCCGGACCGAGCTGACCTACTGAAACGCTCTGTCAAAACTGGCGTCTTCCTCGTTTGCTCACTGAACAAAGAGGTCTTGGTGGAGGTAGTCACCCAAAAAAGCATCGACCAGATCGAAGTTTTGGCTAAAAACAGCCCGGCCTCTTGGATGACCTCCCGTGAATTCCACTCACCGGAAGACTAACTTGACCGTCGAAGTGTCCCCGGGTACAACCTCGGGGCTCTCCTGTTAGTCACCCTAGAGACCTTTTCTTGTTTGTTTCGCAGGGTTTGGACACGCTGTTCTCATCAGCACGTCGAGCTCAGTAGGTGAGCTCGTTCCGGGGAAACCGCCGCGCTTGTTCAAATGGTAACTTGATTTCTTTTTTATTCTTTTTCTAATTAACCACCAAGAACTTTATATATATTTTTATTCTATGTCTTTGTATGCGTTTCAAGAATATATTAGATATGTTATTGCATTCATATTCGTGTTATCAGTTGGCCTTTGGTCATCTCTTCTGATTCTTGGCGTCAATCCACAGTTCGTGATGTTTTTTCTGATTTTTATTTTCCCACTTGTGACATTTTTAGTTTTAAATTTTATTTGGACCGATCGGGTTGTTCGTTCCATTGGTTGGCTTCGTCGGAGGCGATTATCGTTTCAGACTGGGTATATTGCTCTTTTTGCTAACGGGCGCATTGTAGTCAGTAGTAAGGATGAATGGTGCGTCGCCTTTCTCTCATTTTCTATCCTGTGTGGAATGAGTTTTCTGGGTTTTTGTCTGTCATCGAAGAGTTTGTTGTGGCGGTTGAATCTATATCGACTCATTCTGGTGCCGCTGCGTTGGAGTTGACGGTTCTTAGTCAGCACCCTGTACAGACCGAGCTGACCTACTGAAACGCTCTGTCAAAACTGGCGTCTTCCTCGTTTGCTCACCTGAACAAAGAGGTTTTGGTGGAGGTAGTCTCCCAAAAAAGCATCGAACAGATCGAAGTCTTGGCTAAAGACAGCCCGACCTCTTGGATGACTTCCCGTGAATTCCACTCACCGGAAGACTAACTTGACCGTCGAAGTTTCCCCGGGTACAACCTCGGGACTCTCCTGTTAGTCACCCTAGAGACCTTTTCTTGTTTGTTTCGCAGGGTTTGGACACACTCTTCTCATCAGCACGTCGAGCTCAGTAGGTGAGCTCGTTCCGGGGAAACCGCAGCACTTGTTCAAATGGTAACTTGCTTTCTTTTTTATTTTTCTTCTAATTAACCTCAAAGAACTTTATATATACTTTTATTTTATGTCTTTGTAGGTGTTTCAGGAATATATTAGATATGTTATTGCATTGATATTCGTCTTATCAGTTGACCTTTGATCATCTCTTCTGATTCTTGGCGTCTATCCACAGTTCGTGATGTTTTTTCTGGTTTTCATTTTCTCACTTGTGACGTTTTTAGTAAATTTTATTTGCAGCGATCGGGTTGCTCGTTCCATTGGTTGGCTTCGTCGGAGGCGATTAGCGCTTCAGACTGGGTATATTGCTCTTTTTGTTTACGGGCGCATTGTAGTTAGTAGTAAGGATGAATGGTGCGTCGCCTTTCTCTCATGTTCTATCCTGTGTGGAATGAGTTTTCTGAATTTTTTTCTGTTGCCGAAGATTTTGTTGTGGCGGTTGAATCTATATCGACTCATTCTGGTGCCGCTGCATTGGAGTTGATGGTATTTCGTCAGCACCCTGTACAGGCCAGATGTGCTGCTGGCCTGTATATCTTGGCGAAAGCTATAATGGTAGGTCTGCGACCAACTATTTATCTTCTTCTACGTTTGGTGCTTTTCTGTCAAAAACTGCCTTAATTAGAATTTATGATTTAGAATTAAAATGGCACTTTGTGTTTGCAGTGCGTTGGTGCTGACCCAACAGCGTTCCTTGGATGCCTGACCTTCCTCTACCCCGGGTGAACCACGGGTGGAGGCTGCTGGTAGAAGGAGATCTGCTGGCGGAACCGCATGTTTAACGGCAAAAACTTGACTGGCTGGAAGTCCCGAAAAATTTTAGCACTCAAAAGTACTCCGTTTATTGTTACATTTTTTAATGATTTTAGCTTAATTTTTCATCCAAATTTGCATCCTGAAGAAGCGCTGCGGTTTCGCCGGACCGAGCTGACCTACTGAAACGCTCTGTCAAAACTGACGTCTTACTCGTTTGCTCACCTGAACAAAGAGGTCTTGGTGGATGTAGTCACCCAAAAAAGCATCGACCAGATCGAAGTTTTGGCTAAAGACTGCCCGGCATCTTGGATGACTTCTCGTGAATTCCACTCAATCCACAGTTCGTGATGTTTTTTCTGGTTTTCACTTTCACACTCGTGACGTTTTTAGTTTTAAATTTTATTTGGAGCGATCGGGTTGTTCGTGCAATTGGTTGGCTTCATCGGAGGCGATCAGCGCTTCAGGTTGGGTATATTGCTCTTTTTGCTTACAGGCGCATTGTAGTCAGTAGTAAGGATGAATGGTGCGTCGCCTTTCTCTCATGTTCTATCCTGTGTGGAATGAGTTTTCTGGATTTTTGTCTGTCGTCGAAAATTTTGTTGTGGCGGTTGAATATATATCGACTCATTCTAGTGCCGCTGCGTTGGAGTTGACGGTTCTTAGTAAGCACCCTGTACAGGCCAGCTGTGCTGCTGGCCTGTATATCTTGGTGAAAGCTATAATGGTAGGTCTGCAACCAACTTTTTTTCTTCTTCTACGTTTGGTACTTTTCTCCCAAAAACTGCCTTAATTAGAATTTGTGACTTACACTTAAAATGGAACTTTGTGTTTGCAGTGCGTTGGTGCTGACCCGGCAACGTTCCTTGGACGCCTGACCTTCGCTCAACCCCGAGTGAACCACGGGTGGAGGCTGCTGGTAGAAGGAGATCTGCTGGCGGAACCGCGTGTTTAACGGCAAAAACCTGACTCGCTGGAAGTCCCGTAAAATTTTAGCACTCAAAAGTGCTCCGGTTATTGTTACATTTTTTTTATGATTTTAGTTTCATTTTTCATCCAAATTTGCATCCTGAAGAAGCGCAGCGGCTTCGCCGTACCGAGCTGACCTAATGAGATGCTCTGTCAAAACTGGCGTCTTGCTCGTTTGCTCACCTGAACAAAGAGGTTTTGGTGGAGGTAGTCACCCAAAAAAGCATCGACCAGATCGAAGTCTTGGGTATAGACAACCCGGCCTCTTGGATGACTTCCCGTGAATTCCACTCACCGGAAGACTAACTTGACCGTCGAAGTGTCCCCGGATAAAACCTCGGGGCTCTCCTGTTAGTCACCCTAGCTACCTTTTCTTGTTTGTTTCGCAGGGTTTGGACACGCTCTTCTCATTAGCACGTCAAGCTCAGTAGGTGAGCTCGTTCCGGGGAAACCGCAGCACTTGTTCAAATGGTAACTTGCTTTCTTTTTTATTTTTCTTCTAATTAACCTCAAAGAACTTTATATATACTTTTATTTTATGTCTTTGTAGGTGTTTCAGGAATATATTAGATATGTTATTGCATTGATATTCGTCTTATCAGTTGACCTTTGATCATCTCTTCTGATTCTTGGCGTCTATCCACAGTTCGTGATGTTTTTTCTGGTTTTCATTTTCTCACTTGTGACGTTTTTAGTGTTAAATTTTATTTGCAGCGATCGGGTTGCTCGTTCCATTGGTTGGCTTCGTCGGAGGCGATTAGCGCTTCAGACTGGGTATATTGCTCTTTTTGTTTACGGGCGCATTGTAGTTAGTAGTAAGGATGAATGGCGCGTCGCCTTTCTCTCATGTTCTATCCTGTGTGGAATGAGTTTTCTGAATTTTTTTCTGTTGCCGAAGATTTTGTTGTGGCGGTTGAATCTATATCGACTCATTCTGGTGCCGCTGCATTGGAGTTGATGGTATTTCGTCAGCACCCTGTACAGGCCAGCTGTGCTGCTGGCCTGTATATCTTGGCGAAAGCTATAATGGTAGGTCTGCGACCAACTTTTTATCTTCTTCTACGTTTGGTGCTTTTCTGTCAAAAACTGCCTTAATTAGAATTTGTGATTTAGAATTAAAATGGCACTTTGTGTTTGCAGTGCGTTGGTGCTGACCCAACAGCGTTCCTTGGATGCCTGACCTTCCTCTACCCCGGGTGAACCACGGGTGGAGGCCGCTGGTAGAAGGAGATCTGCTAGCGGAACCGCATGTTTAACGGCAAAAACTTGACTGGCTGGAAGTTCTGAAAAATTTTAGCACTCAAAAGTACTCCGGTTATTGTTACATTTTTTAATGATTTTAGCTTAATTTTTCATCCAAATTTGCATCCTGAAGAATTGCTGCGGTTTCGCCGGACCGAGCTGACCTACTGAAACGCTCTGTCAAAACTGGCGTCTTCCTCGTTTGCTCACCTGAACAAAGAGGTTTTGGTGGAGATAGTCACCCAAAAAAGCATCGAGGTACAACCTCGGGGCTCTCCTGTTAGTCACCCTAGAGACCTTTTCTTGTTTGTTTCGCAGGGTTTGGACACGCTGTTCTCATCAGCACGTCGAACTCAGTAGGTGAGCTCGTTCCGGGGAAACCGCCGCGCTTGTTCAAATGGTAACTTGCTTTCTTTTTTATTCTTCTTCTAATTAACCACCAAGAATTTTATATATATTTTTATTCTATGTCTTTGTAGGCGTTTCAAGAATATATTAGATATGTTATTGCATTCATATTCATCTTATCAGTTGGCCTTTGGTCATCTCTTCTGATTCTTGGCGTCAATCCACAGTTCGTGATGTTTTTTCTGATTTTTATTTTCCCACTTGTGACATTTTTAGTTTTAAATTTTATTTGGAGCGATCGGGTTGTTCGTTCCATTGGTTGGTTTTGTCGGAGGCGATTAGCGTTTCAGACTGTTTATATTGCTCTTTTTGCTAACGGGCGCATTGTAGTCAGTAGTAAGGATGAATGGTGCGTCGCCTTTCTCTCATGTTCGATCCTGTGTGGAATGAGTTTTCTGGGTTTTTGTCTGTCATCGAAGATTTTGTTGTGGCGGTTGAATCTATATCGACTCATTCTGGTGCCGCTGCGTTGGAGTTGACGGTTCTTAGTCAGCACCCTGTACAGACCGAGCTGACCTACTGAAACGCTCCGTCAAAACTGGCGTCTTCCTCGTTTGCTCACCTGAACAAAGAGGTTTTGGTGGAGGTAGTCCCCCAAAAAAGCATCGAACAGATCGAAGTCTTGACTAAAGACAGCCCGGCCTCTTGGATGACTTCCCGTGAATTCCACTCACCGGAAGACTAACTTGACCGTCGAAGTTTCCCCGGGTACAACCTCGGGACTCTCCTGTTAGTCACCCTAGAGACCTTTTCTTGTTTGTTTTGCAGGGTTTGGACACACTCTTCTCATCAGCATGTCGAGCTCAGTAGGTGAGCTCGTTCCGGGGAAACCGCAGCACTTGTTAAAATGGTAACTTGCTTTCTTTTTTATTTTTCTTCTAATTAACCTCAAAGAACTTTATACATACTTTTATTTTATGTCTTTGTAGGTGTTTCAGGAATATATTAGATATGTTATTGCATTGATATTCGTCTTATCAGTTGACCTTTGGTCATCTCTTCTGATTCTTGGATTCAATCCACAGTTCGTGATGTTTTTTCTGGTTTTCATTTTCTCACTTGTGACGTTTTTAGTTTTAAATTTTATTTGGAGCGATCGGGTTGTTCGTTCCATTGGTTGGTTTCGTCGGAGGCGATTAGCGCTTCAGACTGGGTATGTTGCTCTTTTTGCTTACGGGCGCATTGTAGTCAGTAGTAAGGATGAATGGTGCGTCGCCTTTCTCTCATGTTCTATCTTGTGTGGAATGAGTTTTCTGGGTTTTTCTCTGTTGTCGAAGATTTTGTTGTGGCGGTTGAATCTATATCGACTCATTCTGGTGCCGCTGCATTGGAGTTGATGGTACTTCGTCAGCACCCTGTACAGGCCAGCTGTGCTGCTGGCCTGTATATCTTGGCGAAAGCTATAATGGTAGGTCTGCGACCAACTTTTTATCTTCTTCTACGTTTGGTGCTTTTCTGTCAAAAACTGCCTTAATTAGAATTTGTGATTTAGAATTAAAATGGCACTTTGTGTTTGCAGTGCGTTGGTGCTGACCCAACAGCGTTCCTTGGATGCCTGACCTTCCTCTACTCCGGGTGAACCACGGGTGGAGGCTGCTGGTAGAAGGAGATCTGCTGGCGGAACCGCATGTTTAACGGCAAAAGTTAACTGGCTGGAAGTCCCCAAAAATTTTAGCACTCAAAAGTACTCCGGTTATTGTTACATTTTTTAATGATTTTAGCTTAATTTTTCATCCAAATTTGCATCCTGAAGGCGCGCTGCGGCTTCGCCGGACCGAGCTGACCTACTGAAACGCTCTGTCAAAACTGGCGTCTTCCTCGTTTGCTCACCTGAACAAAGAGGTTTTGGTGGAGGTAGTCACCCAAAAAAGCATCGACCAGATCGAAGTTTTGGCTAAAGACAGCCCGGCCTCTTGGATGACTTCCCGTGAATTCCACTCACCGGAAGACTAACTTGACCGTCGAAGTGTCCCCGGGTACAACCTCGGGGCTCTCCTGTTAGTCACCCTAGAGACCTTTTCTTGTTTGTTTCGCAGGGTTTGGACACGCTGTTCTCATCAGCACGTCGAGCTCAGTAGGTGAGCTCGTTCCGGGGAAACCGCCTCGCTTGTTCAAATGGTAACTTGCTTTCTTTTTTATTCTTCTTCTAATTAAACACCAAGAACTTTATATATATTTTTATTCTATATCTTTGTAGGCGTTTCAAGAATATATTAGATATGTTATTGCATTCATATTCGTCTTATCAGTTGGCCTTTGGTCATCTCTTCTGATTCTTGGGGTCAATCCACAGTTCGTGATGTTTTTTCTGATTTTTATTTTTCCCACTTGTGACATTTTTAGTTTTAAATTTTATTTGGAGCGATCGGGTTGGTCGTTTCATTGGTTGGCTTCGTCGGAGGCGATTAGCGCTTCAGACTGGGTATATTGCTCTTTTTGCTAACGGGCGCATTGTAGTCAGTAGTAAGGATGAATGGTGCGTCGCCTTTCTCTCATGTTCTATCCTGTGTGGAATGAGTTTTCTGGGTTTTTGTCTGTCATCGAAGATTTTGTTGTGGCGGTTGAATCTATATCGACTCATTCTGGTGCCGCTGCGTTGGAGTTGACGGTTCTTAGTCAGCACCCTGTACAGACCGAGCTGACCTACTGAAACGCTCTGTCAAAACTGGCGTCTTTCTTGTTTGCTCACCTGAACAAAGAGGTTTTGGTGGAGGTAGTCCCCCAAAAAAGTATCGAACAGATCGAAGTCTTGGCTAAAGACAGCCCGGCCTCTTGGATGACTTCCCGTGAATTCCACTCATCGGAAGACTAACTTGACCGTCGAAGTTTCCCCGGGTACAACCTCGGGACTCTCCTGTTAGTCACCCTAGAGACCTTTTCTTGTTTGTTTTGCAGGGTTTGGACACACTCTTCTTATCAGCACGTCGAGCTCAGTAGGTGAGCTCGTTCCGGGGAAACCGCAGCACTTGTTCAAATGGTAACTTGCTTTCTTTTTTATTTTTCTTCTAATTAACCTCAAAGAACTTTATATATACTTTTATTTTATGTCTTTGTAGGTATTTCAAGAATATATTAGATATGTTATTGCATTGATATTCATCTTATCAGTTGACCTTTGGTCATTTCTTCTGATTCTTGGCGTCAATCCATAGTTCGTGATGTTTTTTCTGGTTTTCATTTTCTCACTTGTGACGTTTTTAGTTTTAAATTTTATTTGGAGCGATCGGGTTGTTCGTTCCATTGGTTGGCTTCGTCGGAGGCGATTAGCGCTTCAGACTGGGTATATTGCTCTTTTTACTTACGGGCGCATTGTAGTCAGTAGTAAGGATGAATGGTGCGTCGCCTTTCTCTCATGTTCTATCCTATGTGGAATGAATTTTCTGGGTTTTTCTCTGTTGCCGAAAATTTTGTTGTGGCGGTAGAATCTATATCGACTCATTCTGGTGCCGCTGCATTGGAGTTGATGGTACTTCGTCAGCACCCTGTACAGGCCAGCTGTGCTGCTGGCCTGTATATCTTGGCGAAAGCTATAATGGTAGGTCTGCGACCAACTTTTTATCTTCTTCTACGTTTGGTGATTTTCTGTCAAAAACAGCCTTAATTAGAATTTGTGATTTAGAATTGAAATGGCACTTTGTGTTTGCAGTGCGTTGGTGCTGACCCAACAGCGTTCCTTGGATGCCTGACCTTCCTCTACCCCGGGTGAACCACGGGTGGAGGCTGCTGGTAAAAGGAGATCTGCTGGCGGAACCGCATGTTTAACGGCAAAAACTTGACTGGCTGGAAGTCCCGAAAAATTTTAGCACTCAAAAGTACTCCAGTTATTGTTTCAATTTTTAATGATTTTAGCTTAATTTTTCATCCAAATTTGCATCCTGAAGAAGCGCTGCGGCTTCGCCGGACCGAGCTGACCTACTGAAACGCTCTGTCAAAACTGGCGTCTTATTCGTTTGCTCACCTGAACAAAGAGATCTTGGTGGAGGTAGTCACCCAAAAAAGCATCGACCAGATCGAAGTTTTGGCTAAAGACAGCCCGGCCTCTTGGATGACTTCCCGTGAATTCCACTCACTGGAAGACTAACTTGACCGTCGAAGTGTTCCCAGGTACAACCTCGGGGCTCTCCTGTTAGTCACCCTAGAGACCTTTTCTTGTTTGTTTCGCAGGGTTTGGACACGCTGTTCTCATCAGCACGTCGAACTCAGTAGGTGAGCTCGTTCCGGGGAAACCGCCGCGCTTGTTCAAATGGTAACTTGCTTTCTTTTTTATTCTTCTTCTAATTAACCACCAAGAATTTTATATATATTTTTATTCTATGTCTTTGTAGGCGTTTCAAGAATATATTAGATATGTTATTGCATTCATATTCATCTTATCAGTTGGCCTTTGGTCATCTCTTCTGATTCTTGGCGTCAATCCACAGTTCGTGATGTTTTTTCTGATTTTTATTTTCCCACTTGTGACATTTTTAGTTTTAAATTTTATTTGGAGCGATCGGGTTGTTCGTTCCATTGGTTGGTTTTGTCGGAGGCGATTAGCGTTTCAGACTGTTTATATTGCTCTTTTTGCTAACGGACGCATTGTAGTCAGTAGTAAGGATGAATGGTGCGTCGCCTTTCTCTCATGTTCGATCCTGTGTGGAATGAGTTTTCTGGGTTTTTGTCTGTCATCGAAGATTTTGTTGTGGCGGTTGAATCTATATCGACTCATTCTGGTGCCGCTGCGTTGGAGTTGACGGTTCTTAGTCAGCACCCTGTACAGACCGAGCTGACCTACTGAAATGCTCCGTCAAAACTGGCGTCTTCCTCGTTTGCTCACCTGAACAAAGAGGTTTTGGTGGAGGTAGTCCCCCAAAAAAGCATCGAACAGATCGAAGTCTTGACTAAAGACAGCCCGGCCTCTTGGATGACTTCCCGTGAATTCCACTCACCGGAAGACTAACTTGACCGTCGAAGTTTCCCCGGGTACAACCTCGGGACTCTCCTGTTAGTCACCCTAGAGACCTTTTCTTGTTTGTTTTGCAGGGTTTGGACACACTCTTCTCATCAGCATGTCGAGCTCAGTAGGTGAGCTCGTTCCGGGGAAACCGCAGCACTTGTTCAAATGGTAACTTGTTTTCTTTTTTATTTTTCTTCTAATTAATCTCAAAGAACTTTATACATACTTTTATTTTATGTCTTTGTAGGTGTTTCAGGAATATATTAGATATGTTATTGCATTGATATTCGTCTTATCAGTTGACCTTTGGTCATCTCTTCTGATTCTTGGATTCAATCCACAGTTCGTGATGTTTTTTCTGGTTTTCATTTTCTCACTTGTGACGTTTTTAGTTTTAAATTTTATTTGGGGCGATCGGGTTGTTCGTTCCATTGGTTGGCTTCGTCGGAGGCGATTAGCGCTTCAGACTGGGTATGTTGCTCTTTTTGCTTACGGGCGCATTGTAGTCAGTAGTAAGGATGAATGGTGCGTCGCCTTTCTCTCATGTTCTATCTTGTGTGGAATGAGTTTTCTGGGTTTTTCTCTGTTGTCGAAGATTTTGTTGTGGCGGTTGAATCTATATCGACTCATTCTGGTGCCGCTGCATTGGAGTTGATGGTACTTCGTCAGCACCCTGTACAGGCCAGCTGTGCTGCTGGCCTGTATATCTTGGCGAAAGCTATAATGGTAGGTCTGCGACCAACTTTTTATCTTCTTCTACGTTTGGTGCTTTTCTGTCAAAAACTGCCTTAATTAGAATTTGTGATTTAGAATTAAAATGGCACTTTGTGTTTGCAGTGCGTTGGTGCTGACCCAACAGCGTTCCTTGGATGCCTGACCTTCCTCTACCCCGGGTGAACCACGGGTGGAGACTGCTGGTAGAAGGAGATCTGCTGGCGGAACCGCATGTTTAACGGCAAAAGTTGACTGGCTGGAAGTCCCGAAAAATTTTAGCACTCAAAAGTACTCCGGTTATTGTTACATTTTTTAATGATTTTAGCTTAATTTTTCATCCAAATTTGCATCCTGAAGAAGCGCTGCGGCTTCGCCGGACCGAGCTGACCTACTGAAACGCTCTGTCAAAACTGGCGTCTTCCTCGTTTGCTCACCTGAACAAAGAGGTTTTGGTGGAGGTAGTCACCCAAAAAAGCATCGACCAGATCGAAGTTTTGGCTAAAGACAGCCCGGCCTCTTGGATGACTTCCCGTGAATTCCACTCACCGGAAGACTAACTTGACCGTCGAAGTGTCCCCGGGTACAACCTCGGAGCTCTCCTGTTAGTCACCCTAGAGACCTTTTCTTGTTTGTTTCGCAGGGTTTGGACACGCTGTTCTCATCAGCACGTCGAGCTCAGTAGGTGAGCTCGTTCCGGGGAAACCGCCTCGCTTGTTCAAATGGTAACTTGCTTTCTTTTTTATTTTTCTTCTAATTAAACACCAAGAACTTTATATATATTTTTATTCTATGTCTTTGTAGGCGTTTCAAGAATATATTAGATATGTTATTGCATTCATATTCGTCTTATCAGTTGGCCTTTGGTCATCTCTTCTGATTCTTGGGGTCAATCCACAGTTCGTGATGTTTTTTCTGATTTTTATTTTCCCACTTGTGACATTTTTAGTTTTAAATTTTATTTGGAGCGATCGGGTTGTTCGTTTCATTGGTTGGCTTCGTCGGAGGCGATTAGCGCTTCAGACTGGGTATATTGCTCTTTTTGCTAACGGGCGCATTGTAGTCAGTAGTAAGGATGAATGGTGCGTCGCCTTTCTCTCATGTTCTATCCTGTGTGGAATGAGTTTTCTGGGTTTTTGTCTGTCATCGAAGATTTTGTTGTGGCGGTTGAATCTATATCGACTCATTCTGGTGCCGCTGCGTTGGAGTTGACGGTTCTTAGTCAGCACCCTGTACAGACCGAGCTGACCTACTGAAACGCTCTGTCAAAACTGGCGTCTTCCTTGTTTGCTCACCTGAACAAAGAGGTTTTGGTGGAGGTAGTCCCCCAAAAAAGTATCGAACAGATCGAAGTTTTGGCTAAAGACAGCCCGGCCTCTTGGATGACTTCCCGTGAATTCCACTCATCGGAAGACTAACTTGACCGTCGAAGTTTCCCCGGGTACAACCTCGGGACTCTCCTGTTAGTCACCCTAGAGACCTTTTCTTGTTTGTTTTGCAGGGTTTGGACACACTCTTCTTATCAGCACGTCGAGCTCAGTAGGTGAGCTCGTTCCGGGGAAACCGCAGTAATTGTTCAAATGGTAACTTGCTTTCTTTTTTATTTTTCTTCTGATTAACCTCAAAGAACTTTATATATACTTTTATTTTATGTCTTTGTAGGTGTTTCAGGAATATATTAGATATGTTATTGCATTGATATTCGTCTTATCAGTTGACCTTTGGTCATCTCTTCTGATTCTTGGATTCAATCCACAGTTCGTGATGTTTTTTCTGGTTTTCATTTTCTCACTTGTGACGTTTTTAGTTTTAAATTTTATTTGGAGCGATCGGGTTGTTCGTTCCATTGGTTGGCTTCGTCGGAGGCGATTAGCGCTTCAGACTGGGTCTGTTGCTCTTTTTGCTTACGGGCGCATTGTAGTCAGTAGTAAGGATGAATGGTGCGTCGCCTTTCTCTCATGTTCTATCCTGTGTGGAATGAGTTTTCTGAATTTTTGTCTGTCGTCGAAAATTTTGTTGTGGCGGTTGAATATATATCGACTCATTCTAGTGCCGCTGCGTTGGAGTTGACGGTTCTTAGTAAGCACCCTGTACAGGCCAGCTGTGCTGCTGGCCTGTATATCTTGGTGAAAGCTATAATGGTAGGTCTGCAACCAACTTTTTTTCTTCTTCTACGTTTGGTACTTTTCTCCCAAAAACTGCCTTAATTAGAATTTGTGACTTAGACTTAAAATGGAACTTTGTGTTTGCAGTGCGTTGGTGCTGACCCGGCAACGTTCCTTGGACGCCTGACCTTCGCTCAACCCCGAGTGAACCACGGGTGGAGGCTGCTGGTAGAAGGAGATCTGCTGGCGGAACCGCGTGTTTAACGGCAAAAACCTGACTCGCTGGAAGTCCCGTAAAATTTTAGCACTCAAAAGTGCTCCGGTTATTGTTACATTTTTTTTATGATTTTAGTTTCATTTTTCATCCAAATTTGCATCCTGAAGAAGCGCAGCGGCTTCGCCGTACCGAGCTGACCTAATGAGATGTTCTGTCAAAACTGGCGTCTTGCTCGTTTGCTCACCTGAACAAAGAGGTTTTGGTGGAGGTAGTCACCCAAAAAAGCATCGACCAGATCGAAGTCTTGGGTATAGACAACCCGGCCTCTTGGATGACTTCCCGTGAATTCCACTCACCGGAAGACTAACTTGACCGTCGAAGTGTCCTCGGTACAACCTCGGGGCTCTCCTGTTAGTCACCCTAGAGACCTTTTCTTGTTTGTTTCGCAGGGTTTGGACACGCTGTTCTCATCAGCACGTCGAACTCAGTAGGTGAGCTCGTTCCGGGGAAACCGCCGCGCTTGTTCAAATGGTAACCTGCTTTCTTTTTTATTCTTCTTCTAATTAACCACCAAGAATTTTATATATATTTTTATTCTATGTCTTTGTAGGCGTTTCAAGAATATATTAGATATGTTATTGCATTCATATTCATCTTATCAGTTGGCCTTTGGTCATCTCTTCTGATTCTTGGCGTCAATCCACAGTTCGTGATGTTTTTTCTGATTTTTATTTTCCCACTTGTGACATTTTTAGTTTTAAATTTTATTTGGAGCGATCGGGTTGTTCGTTCCATTGGTTGGTTTTGTCGGAGGCGATTAGCGTTTCAGACTGTTTATATTGCTCTTTTTGCTAACGGGCGCATTGTAGTCAGTAGTAAGGATGAATGGTGCGTCGCCTTTCTCTCATGTTCGATCCTGTGTGGAATGAGTTTTCTGGGTTTTTGTCTGTCATCGAAGATTTTGTTGTGGCGGTTGAATCTATATCGACTCATTCTGGTGCCGCTGCGTTGGAGTTGACGGTTCTTAGTCAGCACCCTGTACAGACCGAGCTGACCTACTGAAACGCTCCGTCAAAACTGGCGTCTTCCTCGTTTGCTCACCTGAACAAAGAGGTTTTGGTGGAGGTAGTCCCCCAAAAAAGCATCGAACAGATCGAAGTCTTGACTAAAGACAGCCCGGCCTCTTGGATGACTTCCCGTGAATTCCACTCACCGGAAGACTAACTTGACCGTCGAAGTTTCCCCGGGTACAACCTCGGGACTCTCCTGTTAGTCACCCTAGAGACCTTTTCTTGTTTGTTTTGCAGGGTTTGGACACACTCTTCTCATCAGCATGTCGAGCTCAGTAGGTGAGCTCGTTCCGGGGAAACCGCAGCACTTGTTAAAATGGTAACTTGCTTTCTTTTTTATTTTTCTTCTAATTAACCTCAAAGAACTTTATACATACTTTTATTTTATGTCTTTGTAGGTGTTTCAGGAATATATTAGATATGTTATTGCATTGATATTCGTCTTATCAGTTGACCTTTGGTCATCTCTTCTGATTCTTGGATTCAATCCACAGTTCGTGATGTTTTTTCTGGTTTTCATTTTCTCACTTGTGACGTTTTTAGTTTTAAATTTTATTTGGAGCGATCGGGTTGTTCGTTCCATTGGTTGGTTTCGTCGGAGGCGATTAGCGCTTCAGACTGGGTATGTTGCTCTTTTTGCTTACGGGCGCATTGTAGTCAGTAGTAAGGATGAATGGTGCGTCGCCTTTCTCTCATGTTCTATCTTGTGTGGAATGAGTTTTCTGGGTTTTTCTCTGTTGTCGAAGATTTTGTTGTGGCGGTTGAATCTATATCGACTCATTCTGGTGCCGCTGCATTGGAGTTGATGGTACTTCGTCAGCACCCTGTACAGGCCAGCTGTGCTGCTGGCCTGTATATCTTGGCGAAAGCTATAATGGTAGGTCTGCGACCAACTTTTTATCTTCTTCTACGTTTGGTGCTTTTCTGTCAAAAACTGCCTTAATTAGAATTTGTGATTTAGAATTAAAATGGCACTTTGTGTTTGCAGTGCGTTGGTGCTGACCCAACAGCGTTCCTTGGATGCCTGACCTTCCTCTACTCCGGGTGAACCACGGGTGGAGGCTGCTGGTAGAAGGAGATCTGCTGGCGGAACCGCATGTTTAACGGCAAAAGTTAACTGGCTGGAAGTCCCCAAAAATTTTAGCACTCAAAAGTACTCCGGTTATTGTTACATTTTTTAATGATTTTAGCTTAATTTTTCATCCAAATTTGCATCCTGAAGGCGCGCTGCGGCTTCGCCGGACCGAGCTGACCTACTGAAACGCTCTGTCAAAACTGGCGTCTTCCTCGTTTGCTCACCTGAACAAAGAGGTTTTGGTGGAGGTAGTCACCCAAAAAAGCATCGACCAGATCGAAGTTTTGGCTAAAGACAGCCCGGCCTCTTGGATGACTTCCCGTGAATTCCACTCACCGGAAGACTAACTTGACCGTCGAAGTGTCCCCGGGTACAACCTCGGGGCTCTCCTGTTAGTCACCCTAGAGACCTTTTCTTGTTTGTTTCGCAGGGTTTGGACACGCTGTTCTCATCAGCACGTCGAGCTCAGTAGGTGAGCTCGTTCCGGGGAAACCGCCTCGCTTGTTCAAATGGTAACTTGCTTTCTTTTTTATTCTTCTTCTAATTAAACACCAAGAACTTTATATATATTTTTATTCTATATCTTTGTAGGCGTTTCAAGAATATATTAGATATGTTATTGCATTCATATTCGTCTTATCAGTTGGCCTTTGGTCATCTCTTCTGATTCTTGGCGTCAATCCACAGTTCGTGATGTTTTTTCTGATTTTTATTTTTCCCACTTGTGACATTTTTAGTTTTAAATTTTATTTGGAGCGATCGGGTTGGTCGTTTCATTGGTTGGCTTCGTCGGAGGCGATTAGCGCTTCAGACTGGGTATATTGCTCTTTTTGCTAACGGGCGCATTGTAGTCAGTAGTAAGGATGAATGGTGCGTCGCCTTTCTCTCATGTTCTATCCTGTGTGGAATGAGTTTTCTGGGTTTTTGTCTGTCATCGAAGATTTTGTTGTGGCGGTTGAATCTATATCGACTCATTCTGGTGCCGCTGCGTTGGAGTTGACGGTTCTTAGTCAGCACCCTGTACAGACCGAGCTGACCTACTGAAACGCTCTGTCAAAACTGGCGTCTTTCTTGTTTGCTCACCTGAACAAAGAGGTTTTGGTGGAGGTAGTCCCCCAAAAAAGTATCGAACAGATCGAAGTCTTGGCTAAAGACAGCCCGGCCTCTTGGATGACTTCCCGTGAATTCCACTCATCGGAAGACTAACTTGACCGTCGAAGTTTCCCCGGGTACAACCTCGGGACTCTCCTGTTAGTCACCCTAGAGACCTTTTCTTGTTTGTTTTGCAGGGTTTGGACACACTCTTCTTATCAGCACGTCGAGCTCAGTAGGTGAGCTCGTTCCGGGGAAACCGCAGCACTTGTTCAAATGGTAACTTGCTTTCTTTTTTATTTTTCTTCTAATTAACCTCAAAGAACTTTATATATACTTTTATTTTATGTCTTTGTAGGTATTTCAAGAATATATTAGATATGTTATTGCATTGATATTCATCTTATCAGTTGACCTTTGGTCATTTCTTCTGATTCTTGGCGTCAATCCATAGTTCGTGATGTTTTTTCTGGTTTTCATTTTCTCACTTGTGACGTTTTTAGTTTTAAATTTTATTTGGAGCGATCGGGTTGTTCGTTCCATTGGTTGGCTTCGTCGGAGGCGATTAGCGCTTCAGACTGGGTATATTGCTCTTTTTACTTACGGGCGCATTGTAGTCAGTAGTAAGGATGAATGGTGCGTCGCCTTTCTCTCATGTTCTATCCTATGTGGAATGAATTTTCTGGGTTTTTCTCTGTTGCCGAAAATTTTGTTGTGGCGGTAGAATCTATATCGACTCATTCTGGTGCCGCTGCATTGGAGTTGATGGTACTTCGTCAGCACCCTGTACAGGCCAGCTGTGCTGCTGGCCTGTATATCTTGGCGAAAGCTATAATGGTAGGTCTGCGACCAACTTTTTATCTTCTTCTACGTTTGGTGATTTTCTGTCAAAAACAGCCTTAATTAGAATTTGTGATTTAGAATTGAAATGGCACTTTGTGTTTGCAGTGCGTTGGTGCTGACCCAACAGCGTTCCTTGGATGCCTGACCTTCCTCTACCCCGGGTGAACCACGGGTGGAGGCTGCTGGTAAAAGGAGATCTGCTGGCGGAACCGCATGTTTAACGGCAAAAACTTGACTGGCTGGAAGTCCCGAAAAATTTTAGCACTCAAAAGTACTCCAGTTATTGTTTCAATTTTTAATGATTTTAGCTTAATTTTTCATCCAAATTTGCATCCTGAAGAAGCGCTGCGGCTTCGCCGGACCGAGCTGACCTACTGAAACGCTCTGTCAAAACTGGCGTCTTATTCGTTTGCTCACCTGAACAAAGAGATCTTGGTGGAGGTAGTCACCCAAAAAAGCATCGACCAGATCGAAGTTTTGGCTAAAGACAGCCCGGCCTCTTGGATGACTTCCCGTGAATTCCACTCACCGGAAGACTAACTTGACCGTCGAAGTGTTCCCAGGTACAACCTCGGGGCTCTCCTGTTAGTCACCCTAGAGACCTTTTCTTGTTTGTTTCGCAGGGTTTGGACACGCTGTTCTCATCAGCACGTCGAACTCAGTAGGTGAGCTCGTTCCGGGGAAACCGCCGCGCTTGTTCAAATGGTAACTTGCTTTCTTTTTTATTCTTCTTCTAATTAACCACCAAGAATTTTATATATATTTTTATTCTATGTCTTTGTAGGCGTTTCAAGAATATATTAGATATGTTATTGCATTCATATTCATCTTATCAGTTGGCCTTTGGTCATCTCTTCTGATTCTTGGCGTCAATCCACAGTTCGTGATGTTTTTTCTGATTTTTATTTTCCCACTTGTGACATTTTTAGTTTTAAATTTTATTTGGAGCGATCGGGTTGTTCGTTCCATTGGTTGGTTTTGTCGGAGGCGATTAGCGTTTCAGACTGTTTATATTGCTCTTTTTGCTAACGGACGCATTGTAGTCAGTAGTAAGGATGAATGGTGCGTCGCCTTTCTCTCATGTTCGATCCTGTGTGGAATGAGTTTTCTGGGTTTTTGTCTGTCATCGAAGATTTTGTTGTGGCGGTTGAATCTATATCGACTCATTCTGGTGCCGCTGCGTTGGAGTTGACGGTTCTTAGTCAGCACCCTGTACAGACCGAGCTGACCTACTGAAATGCTCCGTCAAAACTGGCGTCTTCCTCGTTTGCTCACCTGAACAAAGAGGTTTTGGTGGAGGTAGTCCCCCAAAAAAGCATCGAACAGATCGAAGTCTTGGCTAAAGACAGCCCGGCCTCTTGGATGACTTCCCGTGAATTCCACTCACCGGAAGACTAACTTGACCGTCGAAGTTTCCCCGGGTACAACCTCGGGACTCTCCTGTTAGTCTCCCTAAAGACCTTTTCTTGTTTGTTTTGCAGGGTTTGGACACACTCTTCTCATCAGCACGTCGAGCTCAGTATGTGAGCTCGTTCCGGGGAAACCGCAGTAATTGTTCAAATGGTAACTTGCTTTCTTTTTTATTTTTCTTCTGATTAACCTCAAAGAACTTTATATATACTTTTATTTTATGTCTTTGTAGGTGTTTCAGGAATATATTAGATATGTTATTGCATTGATATTCGTCTTATCAGTTGACCTTTGGTCATCTCTTCTGATTCTTGGATTCAATCCACAGTTCGTGATGTTTTTTCTGGTTTTCATTTTCTCACTTGTGACGTTTTTAGTTTTAAATTTTATTTGGAGCGATCGGGTTGTTCGTTCCATTGGTTGGCTTCGTCGGAGGCGATTAGCGCTTCAGACTGGGTCTGTTGCTCTTTTTGCTTACGGGCGCATTGTAGTCAGTAGTAAGGATGAATGGTGCGTCGCCTTTCTCTCATGTTCTATCCTGTGTGGAATGAGTTTTCTGAATTTTTGTCTGTCGTCGAAAATTTTGTTGTGGCGGTTGAATATATATCGACTCATTCTAGTGCCGCTGCGTTGGAGTTGACGGTTCTTAGTAAGCACCCTGTACAGGCCAGCTGTGCTGCTGGCCTGTATATCTTGGTGAAAGCTATAATGGTAGGTCTGCAACCAACTTTTTTTCTTCTTCTACGTTTGGTACTTTTCTCCCAAAAACTGCCTTAATTAGAATTTGTGACTTAGACTTAAAATGGAACTTTGTGTTTGCAGTGCGTTGGTGCTGACCCGGCAACGTTCCTTGGACGCCTGACCTTCGCTCAACCCCGAGTGAACCACGGGTGGAGGCTGCTGGTAGAAGGAGATCTGCTGGCGGAACCGCGTGTTTAACGGCAAAAACCTGACTCGCTGGAAGTCCCGTAAAATTTTAGCACTCAAAAGTGCTCCGGTTATTGTTACATTTTTTTTATGATTTTAGTTTCATTTTTCATCCAAATTTGCATCCTGAAGAAGCGCAGCGGCTTCGCCGTACCGAGCTGACCTAATGAGATGTTCTGTCAAAACTGGCGTCTTGCTCGTTTGCTCACCTGAACAAAGAGGTTTTGGTGGAGGTAGTCACCCAAAAAAGCATCGACCAGATCGAAGTCTTGGGTATAGACAACCCGGCCTCTTGGATGACTTCCCGTGAATTCCACTCACCGGAAGACTAACTTGACCGTCGAAGTGTCCTCGGTACAACCTCGGGGCTCTCCTGTTAGTCACCCTAGAGACCTTTTCTTGTTTGTTTCGCAGGGTTTGGACACGCTGTTCTCATCAGCACGTCGAACTCAGTAGGTGAGCTCGTTCCGGGGAAACCGCCGCGCTTGTTCAAATGGTAACCTGCTTTCTTTTTTATTCTTCTTCTAATTAACCACCAAGAATTTTATATATATTTTTATTCTATGTCTTTGTAGGCGTTTCAAGAATATATTAGATATGTTATTGCATTCATATTCATCTTATCAGTTGGCCTTTGGTCATCTCTTCTGATTCTTGGCGTCAATCCACAGTTCGTGATGTTTTTTCTGATTTTTATTTTCCCACTTGTGACATTTTTAGTTTTAAATTTTATTTGGAGCGATCGGGTTGTTCGTTCCATTGGTTGGTTTTGTCGGAGGCGATTAGCGTTTCAGACTGTTTATATTGCTCTTTTTGCTAACGGGCGCATTGTAGTCAGTAGTAAGGATGAATGGTGCGTCGCCTTTCTCTCATGTTCGATCCTGTGTGGAATGAGTTTTCTGGGTTTTTGTCTGTCATCGAAGATTTTGTTGTGGCGGTTGAATCTATATCGACTCATTCTGGTGCCGCTGCGTTGGAGTTGACGGTTCTTAGTCAGCACCCTGTACAGACCGAGCTGACCTACTGAAACGCTCCGTCAAAACTGGCGTCTTCCTCGTTTGCTCACCTGAACAAAGAGGTTTTGGTGGAGGTAGTCCCCCAAAAAAGCATCGAACAGATCGAAGTCTTGACTAAAGACAGCCCGGCCTCTTGGATGACTTCCCGTGAATTCCACTCACCGGAAGACTAACTTGACCGTCGAAGTTTCCCCGGGTACAACCTCGGGACTCTCCTGTTAGTCACCCTAGAGACCTTTTCTTGTTTGTTTTGCAGGGTTTGGACACACTCTTCTCATCAGCATGTCGAGCTCAGTAGGTGAGCTCGTTCCGGGGAAACCGCAGCACTTGTTAAAATGGTAACTTGCTTTCTTTTTTATTTTTCTTCTAATTAACCTCAAAGAACTTTATACATACTTTTATTTTATGTCTTTGTAGGTGTTTCAGGAATATATTAGATATGTTATTGCATTGATATTCGTCTTATCAGTTGACCTTTGGTCATCTCTTCTGATTCTTGGATTCAATCCACAGTTCGTGATGTTTTTTCTGGTTTTCATTTTCTCACTTGTGACGTTTTTAGTTTTAAATTTTATTTGGAGCGATCGGGTTGTTCGTTCCATTGGTTGGCTTCGTCGGAGGCGATTAGCGCTTCAGACTGGGTATGTTGCTCTTTTTGCTTACGGGCGCATTGTAGTCAGTAGTAAGGATGAATGGTGCGTCGCCTTTCTCTCATGTTCTATCTTGTGTGGAATGAGTTTTCTGGGTTTTTCTCTGTTGTCGAAGATTTTGTTGTGGCGGTTGAATCTATATCGACTCATTCTGGTGCCGCTGCATTGGAGTTGATGGTACTTCGTCAGCACCCTGTACAGGCCAGCTGTGCTGCTGGCCTGTATATCTTGGCGAAAGCTATAATGGTAGGTCTGCGACCAACTTTTTATCTTCTTCTACGTTTGGTGCTTTTCTGTCAAAAACTGCCTTAATTAGAATTTGTGATTTAGAATTAAAATGGCACTTTGTGTTTGCAGTGCGTTGGTGCTGACCCAACAGCGTTCCTTGGATGCCTGACCTTCCTCTACCCCGGGTGAACCACGGGTGGAGGCTGCTGGTAGAAGGAGATCTGCTGGCGGAACCGCATGTTTAACGGCAAAAGTTGACTGGCTGGAAGTCCCCAAAAATTTTAGCACTCAAAAGTACTCCGGTTATTGTTACATTTTTTAATGATTTTAGCTTAATTTTTCATCCAAATTTGCATCCTGAAGGCGCGCTGCGGCTTCGCCGGACCGAGCTGACCTACTGAAACGCTCTGTCAAAACTGGCGTCTTCCTCGTTTGCTCACCTGAACAAAGAGGTTTTGGTGGAGGTAGTCACCCAAAAAAGCATCGACCAGATCGAAGTTTTGGCTAAAGACAGCCCGGCCTCTTGGATGACTTCCCGTGAATTCCACTCACCGGAAGACTAACTTGACCGTCGAAGTGTCCCCGGGTACAACCTCGGGGCTCTCCTGTTAGTCACCCTAGAGACCTTTTCTTGTTTGTTTCGCAGGGTTTGGACACGCTGTTCTCATCAGCACGTCGAGCTCAGTAGGTGAGCTCGTTCCGGGGAAACCGCCTCGCTTGTTCAAATGGTAACTTGCTTTCTTTTTTATTCTTCTTCTAATTAAACACCAAGAACTTTATATATATTTTTATTCTATATCTTTGTAGGCGTTTCAAGAATATATTAGATATGTTATTGCATTCATATTCGTCTTATCAGTTGGCCTTTGGTCATCTCTTCTGATTCTTGGGGTCAATCCACAGTTCGTGATGTTTTTTCTGATTTTTATTTTTCCCACTTGTGACATTTTTAGTTTTAAATTTTATTTGGAGCGATCGGGTTGGTCGTTTCATTGGTTGGCTTCGTCGGAGGCGATTAGCGCTTCAGACTGGGTATATTGCTCTTTTTGCTAACGGGCGCATTGTAGTCAGTAGTAAGGATGAATGGTGCGTCGCCTTTCTCTCATGTTCTATCCTGTGTGGAATGAGTTTTCTGGGTTTTTGTCTGTCATCGAAGATTTTGTTGTGGCGGTTGAATCTATATCGACTCATTCTGGTGCCGCTGCGTTGGAGTTGACGGTTCTTAGTCAGCACCCTGTACAGACCGAGCTGACCTACTGAAACGCTCTGTCAAAACTGGCGTCTTTCTTGTTTGCTCACCTGAACAAAGAGGTTTTGGTGGAGGTAGTCCCCCAAAAAAGTATCGAACAGATCGAAGTCTTGGCTAAAGACAGCCCGGCCTCTTGGATGACTTCCCGTGAATTCCACTCATCGGAAGACTAACTTGACCGTCGAAGTTTCCCCGGGTACAACCTCGGGACTCTCCTGTTAGTCACCCTAGAGACCTTTTCTTGTTTGTTTTGCAGGGTTTGGACACACTCTTCTTATCAGCACGTCGAGCTCAGTAGGTGAGCTCGTTCCGGGGAAACCGCAGCACTTGTTCAAATGGTAACTTGCTTTCTTTTTTATTTTTCTTCTAATTAACCTCAAAGAACTTTATATATACTTTTATTTTATGTCTTTGTAGGTATTTCAAGAATATATTAGATATGTTATTGCATTGATATTCATCTTATCAGTTGACCTTTGGTCATTTCTTCTGATTCTTGGCGTCAATCCATAGTTCGTGATGTTTTTTCTGGTTTTCATTTTCTCACTTGTGACGTTTTTAGTTTTAAATTTTATTTGGAGCGATCGGGTTGTTCGTTCCATTGGTTGGCTTCGTCGGAGGCGATTAGCGCTTCAGACTGGGTATATTGCTCTTTTTACTTACGGGCGCATTGTAGTCAGTAGTAAGGATGAATGGTGCGTCGCCTTTCTCTCATGTTCTATCCTATGTGGAATGAATTTTCTGGGTTTTTCTCTGTTGCCGAAAATTTTGTTGTGGCGGTAGAATCTATATCGACTCATTCTGGTGCCGCTGCATTGGAGTTGATGGTACTTCGTCAGCACCCTGTACAGGCCAGCTGTGCTGCTGGCCTGTATATCTTGGCGAAAGCTATAATGGTAGGTCTGCGACCAACTTTTTATCTTCTTCTACGTTTGGTGATTTTCTGTCAAAAACAGCCTTAATTAGAATTTGTGATTTAGAATTGAAATGGCACTTTGTGTTTGCAGTGCGTTGGTGCTGACCCAACAGCGTTCCTTGGATGCCTGACCTTCCTCTACCCCGGGTGAACCACGGGTGGAGGCTGCTGGTAAAAGGAGATCTGCTGGCGGAACCGCATGTTTAACGGCAAAAACTTGACTGGCTGGAAGTCCCGAAAAATTTTAGCACTCAAAAGTACTCCAGTTATTGTTTCAATTTTTAATGATTTTAGCTTAATTTTTCATCCAAATTTGCATCCTGAAGAAGCGCTGCGGCTTCGCCGGACCGAGCTGACCTACTGAAACGCTCTGTCAAAACTGGCGTCTTATTCGTTTGCTCACCTGAACAAAGAGATCTTGGTGGAGGTAGTCACCCAAAAAAGCATCGACCAGATCGAAGTTTTGGCTAAAGACAGCCCGGCCTCTTGGATGACTTCCCGTGAATTCCACTCACTGGAAGACTAACTTGACCGTCGAAGTGTTCCCAGGTACAACCTCGGGGCTCTCCTGTTAGTCACCCTAGAGACCTTTTCTTGTTTGTTTCGCAGGGTTTGGACACGCTGTTCTCATCAGCACGTCGAACTCAGTAGGTGAGCTCGTTCCGGGGAAACCGCCGCGCTTGTTCAAATGGTAACTTGCTTTCTTTTTTATTCTTCTTCTAATTAACCACCAAGAATTTTATATATATTTTTATTCTATGTCTTTGTAGGCGTTTCAAGAATATATTAGATATGTTATTGCATTCATATTCATCTTATCAGTTGGCCTTTGGTCATCTCTTCTGATTCTTGGCGTCAATCCACAGTTCGTGATGTTTTTTCTGATTTTTATTTTCCCACTTGTGACATTTTTAGTTTTAAATTTTATTTGGAGCGATCGGGTTGTTCGTTCCATTGGTTGGTTTTGTCGGAGGCGATTAGCGTTTCAGACTGTTTATATTGCTCTTTTTGCTAACGGACGCATTGTAGTCAGTAGTAAGGATGAATGGTGCGTCGCCTTTCTCTCATGTTCGATCCTGTGTGGAATGAGTTTTCTGGGTTTTTGTCTGTCATCGAAGATTTTGTTGTGGCGGTTGAATCTATATCGACTCATTCTGGTGCCGCTGCGTTGGAGTTGACGGTTCTTAGTCAGCACCCTGTACAGACCGAGCTGACCTACTGAAATGCTCCGTCAAAACTGGCGTCTTCCTCGTTTGCTCACCTGAACAAAGAGGTTTTGGTGGAGGTAGTCCCCCAAAAAAGCATCGAACAGATCGAAGTCTTGACTAAAGACAGCCCGGCCTCTTGGATGACTTCCCGTGAATTCCACTCACCGGAAGACTAACTTGACCGTCGAAGTTTCCCCGGGTACAACCTCGGGACTCTCCTGTTAGTCACCCTAGAGACCTTTTCTTGTTTGTTTTGCAGGGTTTGGACACACTCTTCTCATCAGCATGTCGAGCTCAGTAGGTGAGCTCGTTCCGGGGAAACCGCAGCACTTGTTCAAATGGTAACTTGCTTTCTTTTTTATTTTTCTTCTAATTAATCTCAAAGAACTTTATACATACTTTTATTTTATGTCTTTGTAGGTGTTTCAGGAATATATTAGATATGTTATTGCATTGATATTCGTCTTATCAGTTGACCTTTGGTCATCTCTTCTGATTCTTGGATTCAATCCACAGTTCGTGATGTTTTTTCTGGTTTTCATTTTCTCACTTGTGACGTTTTTAGTTTTAAATTTTATTTGGGGCGATCGGGTTGTTCGTTCCATTGGTTGGCTTCGTCGGAGGCGATTAGCGCTTCAGACTGGGTATGTTGCTCTTTTTGCTTACGGGCGCATTGTAGTCAGTAGTAAGGATGAATGGTGCGTCGCCTTTCTCTCATGTTCTATCTTGTGTGGAATGAGTTTTCTGGGTTTTTCTCTGTTGTCGAAGATTTTGTTGTGGCGGTTGAATCTATATCGACTCATTCTGGTGCCGCTGCATTGGAGTTGATGGTACTTCGTCAGCACCCTGTACAGGCCAGCTGTGCTGCTGGCCTGTATATCTTGGCGAAAGCTATAATGGTAGGTCTGCGACCAACTTTTTATCTTCTTCTACGTTTGGTGCTTTTCTGTCAAAAACTGCCTTAATTAGAATTTGTGATTTAGAATTAAAATGGCACTTTGTGTTTGCAGTGCGTTGGTGCTGACCCAACAGCGTTCCTTGGATGCCTGACCTTCCTCTACCCCGGGTGAACCACGGGTGGAGGCTGCTGGTAGAAGGAGATCTGCTGGCGGAACCGCATGTTTAACGGCAAAAGTTGACTGGCTGGAAGTCCCGAAAAATTTTAGCACTCAAAAGTACTCCGGTTATTGTTACATTTTTTAATGATTTTAGCTTAATTTTTCATCCAAATTTGCATCCTGAAGAAGCGCTGCGGCTTCGCCGGACCGAGCTGACCTACTGAAACGCTCTGTCAAAACTGGCGTCTTCCTCGTTTGCTCACCTGAACAAAGAGGTTTTGGTGGAGGTAGTCACCCAAAAAAGCATCGACCAGATCGAAGTTTTGGCTAAAGACAGCCCGGCCTCTTGGATGACTTCCCGTGAATTCCACTCACCGGAAGACTAACTTGACCGTCGAAGTGTCCCCGGGTACAACCTCGGGGCTCTCCTGTTAGTCACCCTAGAGACCTTTTCTTGTTTGTTTCGCAGGGTTTGGACACGCTGTTCTCATCAGCACGTCGAGCTCAGTAGGTGAGCTCGTTCCGGGGAAACCGCCTCGCTTGTTCAAATGGTAACTTGCTTTCTTTTTTATTTTTCTTCTAATTAAACACCAAGAACTTTATATATATTTTTATTCTATGTCTTTGTAGGCGTTTCAAGAATATATTAGATATGTTATTGCATTCATATTCGTCTTATCAGTTGGCCTTTGGTCATCTCTTCTGATTCTTGGGGTCAATCCACAGTTCGTGATGTTTTTTCTGATTTTTATTTTTCCCACTTGTGACATTTTTAGTTTTAAATTTTATTTGGAGCGATCGGGTTGGTCGTTTCATTGGTTGGCTTCGTCGGAGGCGATTAGCGCTTCAGACTGGGTATATTGCTCTTTTTGCTAACGGGCGCATTGTAGTCAGTAGTAAGGATGAATGGTGCGTCGCCTTTCTCTCATGTTCTATCCTGTGTGGAATGAGTTTTCTGGGTTTTTGTCTGTCATCGAAGATTTTGTTGTGGCGGTTGAATCTATATCGACTCATTCTGGTGCCGCTGCGTTGGAGTTGACGGTTCTTAGTCAGCACCCTGTACAGACCGAGCTGACCTACTGAAACGCTCTGTCAAAACTGGCGTCTTTCTTGTTTGCTCACCTGAACAAAGAGGTTTTGGTGGAGGTAGTCCCCCAAAAAAGTATCGAACAGATCGAAGTCTTGGCTAAAGACAGCCCGGCCTCTTGGATGACTTCCCGTGAATTCCACTCATCGGAAGACTAACTTGACCGTCGAAGTTTCCCCGGGTACAACCTCGGGACTCTCCTGTTAGTCACCCTAGAGACCTTTTCTTGTTTGTTTTGCAGGGTTTGGACACACTCTTCTTATCAGCACGTCGAGCTCAGTAGGTGAGCTCGTTCCGGGGAAACCGCAGCACTTGTTCAAATGGTAACTTGCTTTCTTTTTTATTTTTCTTCTAATTAACCTCAAAGAACTTTATATATACTTTTATTTTATGTCTTTGTAGGTATTTCAAGAATATATTAGATATGTTATTGCATTGATATTCATCTTATCAGTTGACCTTTGGTCATTTCTTCTGATTCTTGGCGTCAATCCATAGTTCGTGATGTTTTTTCTGGTTTTCATTTTCTCACTTGTGACGTTTTTAGTTTTAAATTTTATTTGGAGCGATCGGGTTGTTCGTTCCATTGGTTGGCTTCGTCGGAGGCGATTAGCGCTTCAGACTGGGTATATTGCTCTTTTTACTTACGGGCGCATTGTAGTCAGTAGTAAGGATGAATGGTGCGTCGCCTTTCTCTCATGTTCTATCCTATGTGGAATGAATTTTCTGGGTTTTTCTCTGTTGCCGAAAATTTTGTTGTGGCGGTAGAATCTATATCGACTCATTCTGGTGCCGCTGCATTGGAGTTGATGGTACTTCGTCAGCACCCTGTACAGGCCAGCTGTGCTGCTGGCCTGTATATCTTGGCGAAAGCTATAATGGTAGGTCTGCGACCAACTTTTTATCTTCTTCTACGTTTGGTGATTTTCTGTCAAAAACAGCCTTAATTAGAATTTGTGATTTAGAATTGAAATGGCACTTTGTGTTTGCAGTGCGTTGGTGCTGACCCAACAGCGTTCCTTGGATGCCTGACCTTCCTCTACCCCGGGTGAACCACGGGTGGAGGCTGCTGGTAAAAGGAGATCTGCTGGCGGAACCGCATGTTTAACGGCAAAAACTTGACTGGCTGGAAGTCCCGAAAAATTTTAGCACTCAAAAGTACTCCAGTTATTGTTCAATTTTTAATGATTTTAGCTTAATTTTTCATCCAAATTTGCATCCTGAAGAAGCGCTGCGGCTTCGCCGGACCGAGCTGACCTACTGAAACGCTCTGTCAAAACTGGCGTCTTATTCGTTTGCTCACCTGAACAAAGAGATCTTGGTGGAGGTAGTCACCCAAAAAAGCATCGACCAGATCGAAGTTTTGGCTAAAGACAGCCCGGCCTCTTGGATGACTTCCCGTGAATTCCACTCACTGGAAGACTAACTTGACCGTCGAAGTGTTCCCAGGTACAACCTCGGGGCTCTCCTGTTAGTCACCCTAGAGACCTTTTCTTGTTTGTTTCGCAGGGTTTGGACACGCTGTTCTCATCAGCACGTCGAACTCAGTAGGTGAGCTCGTTCCGGGGAAACCGCCGCGCTTGTTCAAATGGTAACTTGCTTTCTTTTTTATTCTTCTTCTAATTAACCACCAAGAATTTTATATATATTTTTATTCTATGTCTTTGTAGGCGTTTCAAGAATATATTAGATATGTTATTGCATTCATATTCATCTTATCAGTTGGCCTTTGGTCATCTCTTCTGATTCTTGGCGTCAATCCACAGTTCGTGATGTTTTTTCTGATTTTTATTTTCCCACTTGTGACATTTTTAGT
The DNA here is from genome assembly GCF_036785885.1 of Coffea arabica. Taxonomy (NCBI): domain Eukaryota; kingdom Viridiplantae; phylum Streptophyta; class Magnoliopsida; order Gentianales; family Rubiaceae; genus Coffea; species Coffea arabica. Next base: position 62,693,840 of record NC_092320.1, read on the forward strand.
TTTAAATTTTATTTGGAGCGATCGGGTTGTTCGTTCCATTGGTTGGTTTTGTCGGAGGCGATTAGCGTTTCAGACTGTTTATATTGCTCTTTTTGCTAACGGACGCATTGTAGTCAGTAGTAAGGATGAATGGTGCGTCGCCTTTCTCTCATGTTCGATCCTGTGTGGAATGAGTTTTCTGGGTTTTTGTCTGTCATCGAAGATTTTGTTGTGGCGGTTGAATCTATATCGACTCATTCTGGTGCCGCTGCGTTGGAGTTGACGGTTCTTAGTCAGCACCCTGTACAGACCGAGCTGACCTACTGAAATGCTCCGTCAAAACTGGCGTCTTCCTCGTTTGCTCACCTGAACAAAGAGGTTTTGGTGGAGGTAGTCCCCCAAAAAAGCATCGAACAGATCGAAGTCTTGACTAAAGACAGCCCGGCCTCTTGGATGACTTCCCGTGAATTCCACTCACCGGAAGACTAACTTGACCGTCGAAGTTTCCCCGGGTACAACCTCGGGACTCTCCTGTTAGTCACCCTAGAGACCTTTTCTTGTTTGTTTTGCAGGGTTTGGACACACTCTTCTCATCAGCATGTCGAGCTCAGTAGGTGAGCTCGTTCCGGGGAAACCGCAGCACTTGTTCAAATGGTAACTTGTTTTCTTTTTTATTTTTCTTCTAATTAATCTCAAAGAACTTTATACATACTTTTATTTTATGTCTTTGTAGGTGTTTCAGGAATATATTAGATATGTTATTGCATTGATATTCGTCTTATCAGTTGACCTTTGGTCATCTCTTCTGATTCTTGGATTCAATCCACAGTTCGTGATGTTTTTTCTGGTTTTCATTTTCTCACTTGTGACGTTTTTAGTTTTAAATTTTATTTGGGGCGATCGGGTTGTTCGTTCCATTGGTTGGCTTCGTCGGAGGCGATTAGCGCTTCAGACTGGGTATGTTGCTCTTTTTGCTTACGGGCGCATTGTAGTCAGTAGTAAGGATGAATGGTGCGTCGCCTTTCTCTCATGTTCTATCTTGTGTGGAATGAGTTTTCTGGGTTTTTCTCTGTTGTCGAAGATTTTGTTGTGGCGGTTGAATCTATATCGACTCATTCTGGTGCCGCTGCATTGGAGTTGATGGTACTTCGTCAGCACCCTGTACAGGCCAGCTGTGCTGCTGGCCTGTATATCTTGGCGAAAGCTATAATGGTAGGTCTGCGACCAACTTTTTATCTTCTTCTACGTTTGGTGCTTTTCTGTCAAAAACTGCCTTAATTAGAATTTGTGATTTAGAATTAAAATGGCACTTTGTGTTTGCAGTGCGTTGGTGCTGACCCAACAGCGTTCCTTGGATGCCTGACCTTCCTCTACCCCGGGTGAACCACGGGTGGAGACTGCTGGTAGAAGGAGATCTGCTGGCGGAACCGCATGTTTAACGGCAAAAGTTGACTGGCTGGAAGTCCCGAAAAATTTTAGCACTCAAAAGTACTCCGGTTATTGTTACATTTTTTAATGATTTTAGCTTAATTTTTCATCCAAATTTGCATCCTGAAGAAGCGCTGCGGCTTCGCCGGACCGAGCTGACCTACTGAAACGCTCTGTCAAAACTGGCGTCTTCCTCGTTTGCTCACCTGAACAAAGAGGTTTTGGTGGAGGTAGTCACCCAAAAAAGCATCGACCAGATCGAAGTTTTGGCTAAAGACAGCCCGGCCTCTTGGATGACTTCCCGTGAATTCCACTCACCGGAAGACTAACTTGACCGTCGAAGTGTCCCCGGGTACAACCTCGGAGCTCTCCTGTTAGTCACCCTAGAGACCTTTTCTTGTTTGTTTCGCAGGGTTTGGACACGCTGTTCTCATCAGCACGTCGAGCTCAGTAGGTGAGCTCGTTCCGGGGAAACCGCCTCGCTTGTTCAAATGGTAACTTGCTTTCTTTTTTATTTTTCTTCTAATTAAACACCAAGAACTTTATATATATTTTTATTCTATGTCTTTGTAGGCGTTTCAAGAATATATTAGATATGTTATTGCATTCATATTCGTCTTATCAGTTGGCCTTTGGTCATCTCTTCTGATTCTTGGGGTCAATCCACAGTTCGTGATGTTTTTTCTGATTTTTATTTTCCCACTTGTGACATTTTTAGTTTTAAATTTTATTTGGAGCGATCGGGTTGTTCGTTTCATTGGTTGGCTTCGTCGGAGGCGATTAGCGCTTCAGACTGGGTATATTGCTCTTTTTGCTAACGGGCGCATTGTAGTCAGTAGTAAGGATGAATGGTGCGTCGCCTTTCTCTCATGTTCTATCCTGTGTGGAATGAGTTTTCTGGGTTTTTGTCTGTCATCGAAGATTTTGTTGTGGCGGTTGAATCTATATCGACTCATTCTGGTGCCGCTGCGTTGGAGTTGACGGTTCTTAGTCAGCACCCTGTACAGACCGAGCTGACCTACTGAAACGCTCTGTCAAAACTGGCGTCTTCCTTGTTTGCTCACCTGAACAAAGAGGTTTTGGTGGAGGTAGTCCCCCAAAAAAGTATCGAACAGATCGAAGTTTTGGCTAAAGACAGCCCGGCCTCTTGGATGACTTCCCGTGAATTCCACTCATCGGAAGACTAACTTGACCGTCGAAGTTTCCCCGGGTACAACCTCGGGACTCTCCTGTTAGTCACCCTAGAGACCTTTTCTTGTTTGTTTTGCAGGGTTTGGACACACTCTTCTTATCAGCACGTCGAGCTCAGTAGGTGAGCTCGTTCCGGGGAAACCGCAGTAATTGTTCAAATGGTAACTTGCTTTCTTTTTTATTTTTCTTCTGATTAACCTCAAAGAACTTTATATATACTTTTATTTTATGTCTTTGTAGGTGTTTCAGGAATATATTAGATATGTTATTGCATTGATATTCGTCTTATCAGTTGACCTTTGGTCATCTCTTCTGATTCTTGGATTCAATCCACAGTTCGTGATGTTTTTTCTGGTTTTCATTTTCTCACTTGTGACGTTTTTAGTTTTAAATTTTATTTGGAGCGATCGGGTTGTTCGTTCCATTGGTTGGCTTCGTCGGAGGCGATTAGCGCTTCAGACTGGGTCTGTTGCTCTTTTTGCTTACGGGCGCATTGTAGTCAGTAGTAAGGATGAATGGTGCGTCGCCTTTCTCTCATGTTCTATCCTGTGTGGAATGAGTTTTCTGAATTTTTGTCTGTCGTCGAAAATTTTGTTGTGGCGGTTGAATATATATCGACTCATTCTAGTGCCGCTGCGTTGGAGTTGACGGTTCTTAGTAAGCACCCTGTACAGGCCAGCTGTGCTGCTGGCCTGTATATCTTGGTGAAAGCTATAATGGTAGGTCTGCAACCAACTTTTTTTCTTCTTCTACGTTTGGTACTTTTCTCCCAAAAACTGCCTTAATTAGAATTTGTGACTTAGACTTAAAATGGAACTTTGTGTTTGCAGTGCGTTGGTGCTGACCCGGCAACGTTCCTTGGACGCCTGACCTTCGCTCAACCCCGAGTGAACCACGGGTGGAGGCTGCTGGTAGAAGGAGATCTGCTGGCGGAACCGCGTGTTTAACGGCAAAAACCTGACTCGCTGGAAGTCCCGTAAAATTTTAGCACTCAAAAGTGCTCCGGTTATTGTTACATTTTTTTTATGATTTTAGTTTCATTTTTCATCCAAATTTGCATCCTGAAGAAGCGCAGCGGCTTCGCCGTACCGAGCTGACCTAATGAGATGTTCTGTCAAAACTGGCGTCTTGCTCGTTTGCTCACCTGAACAAAGAGGTTTTGGTGGAGGTAGTCACCCAAAAAAGCATCGACCAGATCGAAGTCTTGGGTATAGACAACCCGGCCTCTTGGATGACTTCCCGTGAATTCCACTCACCGGAAGACTAACTTGACCGTCGAAGTGTCCTCGGTACAACCTCGGGGCTCTCCTGTTAGTCACCCTAGAGACCTTTTCTTGTTTGTTTCGCAGGGTTTGGACACGCTGTTCTCATCAGCACGTCGAACTCAGTAGGTGAGCTCGTTCCGGGGAAACCGCCGCGCTTGTTCAAATGGTAACCTGCTTTCTTTTTTATTCTTCTTCTAATTAACCACCAAGAATTTTATATATATTTTTATTCTATGTCTTTGTAGGCGTTTCAAGAATATATTAGATATGTTATTGCATTCATATTCATCTTATCAGTTGGCCTTTGGTCATCTCTTCTGATTCTTGGCGTCAATCCACAGTTCGTGATGTTTTTTCTGATTTTTATTTTCCCACTTGTGACATTTTTAGTTTTAAATTTTATTTGGAGCGATCGGGTTGTTCGTTCCATTGGTTGGTTTTGTCGGAGGCGATTAGCGTTTCAGACTGTTTATATTGCTCTTTTTGCTAACGGGCGCATTGTAGTCAGTAGTAAGGATGAATGGTGCGTCGCCTTTCTCTCATGTTCGATCCTGTGTGGAATGAGTTTTCTGGGTTTTTGTCTGTCATCGAAGATTTTGTTGTGGCGGTTGAATCTATATCGACTCATTCTGGTGCCGCTGCGTTGGAGTTGACGGTTCTTAGTCAGCACCCTGTACAGACCGAGCTGACCTACTGAAACGCTCCGTCAAAACTGGCGTCTTCCTCGTTTGCTCACCTGAACAAAGAGGTTTTGGTGGAGGTAGTCCCCCAAAAAAGCATCGAACAGATCGAAGTCTTGACTAAAGACAGCCCGGCCTCTTGGATGACTTCCCGTGAATTCCACTCACCGGAAGACTAACTTGACCGTCGAAGTTTCCCCGGGTACAACCTCGGGACTCTCCTGTTAGTCACCCTAGAGACCTTTTCTTGTTTGTTTTGCAGGGTTTGGACACACTCTTCTCATCAGCATGTCGAGCTCAGTAGGTGAGCTCGTTCCGGGGAAACCGCAGCACTTGTTAAAATGGTAACTTGCTTTCTTTTTTATTTTTCTTCTAATTAACCTCAAAGAACTTTATACATACTTTTATTTTATGTCTTTGTACGTGTTTCAGGAATATATTAGATATGTTATTGCATTGATATTCGTCTTATCAGTTGACCTTTGGTCATCTCTTCTGATTCTTGGATTCAATCCACAGTTCGTGATGTTTTTTCTGGTTTTCATTTTCTCACTTGTGACGTTTTTAGTTTTAAATTTTATTTGGAGCGATCGGGTTGTTCGTTCCATTGGTTGGTTTCGTCGGAGGCGATTAGCGCTTCAGACTGGGTATGTTGCTCTTTTTGCTTACGGGCGCATTGTAGTCAGTAGTAAGGATGAATGGTGCGTCGCCTTTCTCTCATGTTCTATCTTGTGTGGAATGAGTTTTCTGGGTTTTTCTCTGTTGTCGAAGATTTTGTTGTGGCGGTTGAATCTATATCGACTCATTCTGGTGCCGCTGCATTGGAGTTGATGGTACTTCGTCAGCACCCTGTACAGGCCAGCTGTGCTGCTGGCCTGTATATCTTGGCGAAAGCTATAATGGTAGGTCTGCGACCAACTTTTTATCTTCTTCTACGTTTGGTGCTTTTCTGTCAAAAACTGCCTTAATTAGAATTTGTGATTTAGAATTAAAATGGCACTTTGTGTTTGCAGTGCGTTGGTGCTGACCCAACAGCGTTCCTTGGATGCCTGACCTTCCTCTACTCCGGGTGAACCACGGGTGGAGGCTGCTGGTAGAAGGAGATCTGCTGGCGGAACCGCATGTTTAACGGCAAAAGTTAACTGGCTGGAAGTCCCCAAAAATTTTAGCACTCAAAAGTACTCCGGTTATTGTTACATTTTTTAATGATTTTAGCTTAATTTTTCATCCAAATTTGCATCCTGAAGGCGCGCTGCGGCTTCGCCGGACCGAGCTGACCTACTGAAACGCTCTGTCAAAACTGGCGTCTTCCTCGTTTGCTCACCTGAACAAAGAGGTTTTGGTGGAGGTAGTCACCCAAAAAAGCATCGACCAGATCGAAGTTTTGGCTAAAGACAGCCCGGCCTCTTGGATGACTTCCCGTGAATTCCACTCACCGGAAGACTAACTTGACCGTCGAAGTGTCCCCGGGTACAACCTCGGGGCTCTCCTGTTAGTCACCCTAGAGACCTTTTCTTGTTTGTTTCGCAGGGTTTGGACACGCTGTTCTCATCAGCACGTCGAGCTCAGTAGGTGAGCTCGTTCCGGGGAAACCGCCTCGCTTGTTCAAATGGTAACTTGCTTTCTTTTTTATTCTTCTTCTAATTAAACACCAAGAACTTTATATATATTTTTATTCTATATCTTTGTAGGCGTTTCAAGAATATATTAGATATGTTATTGCATTCATATTCGTCTTATCAGTTGGCCTTTGGTCATCTCTTCTGATTCTTGGCGTCAATCCACAGTTCGTGATGTTTTTTCTGATTTTTATTTTTCCCACTTGTGACATTTTTAGTTTTAAATTTTATTTGGAGCGATCGGGTTGGTCGTTTCATTGGTTGGCTTCGTCGGAGGCGATTAGCGCTTCAGACTGGGTATATTGCTCTTTTTGCTAACGGGCGCATTGTAGTCAGTAGTAAGGATGAATGGTGCGTCGCCTTTCTCTCATGTTCTATCCTGTGTGGAATGAGTTTTCTGGGTTTTTGTCTGTCATCGAAGATTTTGTTGTGGCGGTTGAATCTATATCGACTCATTCTGGTGCCGCTGCGTTGGAGTTGACGGTTCTTAGTCAGCACCCTGTACAGACCGAGCTGACCTACTGAAACGCTCTGTCAAAACTGGCGTCTTTCTTGTTTGCTCACCTGAACAAAGAGGTTTTGGTGGAGGTAGTCCCCCAAAAAAGTATCGAACAGATCGAAGTCTTGGCTAAAGACAGCCCGGCCTCTTGGATGACTTCCCGTGAATTCCACTCATCGGAAGACTAACTTGACCGTCGAAGTTTCCCCGGGTACAACCTCGGGACTCTCCTGTTAGTCACCCTAGAGACCTTTTCTTGTTTGTTTTGCAGGGTTTGGACACACTCTTCTTATCAGCACGTCGAGCTCAGTAGGTGAGCTCGTTCCGGGGAAACCGCAGCACTTGTTCAAATGGTAACTTGCTTTCTTTTTTATTTTTCTTCTAATTAACCTCAAAGAACTTTATATATACTTTTATTTTATGTCTTTGTAGGTATTTCAAGAATATATTAGATATGTTATTGCATTGATATTCATCTTATCAGTTGACCTTTGGTCATTTCTTCTGATTCTTGGCGTCAATCCATAGTTCGTGATGTTTTTTCTGGTTTTCATTTTCTCACTTGTGACGTTTTTAGTTTTAAATTTTATTTGGAGCGATCGGGTTGTTCGTTCCATTGGTTGGCTTCGTCGGAGGCGATTAGCGCTTCAGACTGGGTATATTGCTCTTTTTACTTACGGGCGCATTGTAGTCAGTAGTAAGGATGAATGGTGCGTCGCCTTTCTCTCATGTTCTATCCTATGTGGAATGAATTTTCTGGGTTTTTCTCTGTTGCCGAAAATTTTGTTGTGGCGGTAGAATCTATATCGACTCATTCTGGTGCCGCTGCATTGGAGTTGATGGTACTTCGTCAGCACCCTGTACAGGCCAGCTGTGCTGCTGGCCTGTATATCTTGGCGAAAGCTATAATGGTAGGTCTGCGACCAACTTTTTATCTTCTTCTACGTTTGGTGATTTTCTGTCAAAAACAGCCTTAATTAGAATTTGTGATTTAGAATTGAAATGGCACTTTGTGTTTGCAGTGCGTTGGTGCTGACCCAACAGCGTTCCTTGGATGCCTGACCTTCCTCTACCCCGGGTGAACCACGGGTGGAGGCTGCTGGTAAAAGGAGATCTGCTGGCGGAACCGCATGTTTAACGGCAAAAACTTGACTGGCTGGAAGTCCCGAAAAATTTTAGCACTCAAAAGTACTCCAGTTATTGTTTCAATTTTTAATGATTTTAGCTTAATTTTTCATCCAAATTTGCATCCTGAAGAAGCGCTGCGGCTTCGCCGGACCGAGCTGACCTACTGAAACGCTCTGTCAAAACTGGCGTCTTATTCGTTTGCTCACCTGAACAAAGAGATCTTGGTGGAGGTAGTCACCCAAAAAAGCATCGACCAGATCGAAGTTTTGGCTAAAGACAGCCCGGCCTCTTGGATGACTTCCCGTGAATTCCACTCACTGGAAGACTAACTTGACCGTCGAAGTGTTCCCAGGTACAACCTCGGGGCTCTCCTGTTAGTCACCCTAGAGACCTTTTCTTGTTTGTTTCGCAGGGTTTGGACACGCTGTTCTCATCAGCACGTCGAACTCAGTAGGTGAGCTCGTTCCGGGGAAACCGCCGCGCTTGTTCAAATGGTAACTTGCTTTCTTTTTTATTCTTCTTCTAATTAACCACCAAGAATTTTATATATATTTTTATTCTATGTCTTTGTAGGCGTTTCAAGAATATATTAGATATGTTATTGCATTCATATTCATCTTATCAGTTGGCCTTTGGTCATCTCTTCTGATTCTTGGCGTCAATCCACAGTTCGTGATGTTTTTTCTGATTTTTATTTTCCCACTTGTGACATTTTTAGTTTTAAATTTTATTTGGAGCGATCGGGTTGTTCGTTCCATTGGTTGGTTTTGTCGGAGGCGATTAGCGTTTCAGACTGTTTATATTGCTCTTTTTGCTAACGGACGCATTGTAGTCAGTAGTAAGGATGAATGGTGCGTCGCCTTTCTCTCATGTTCGATCCTGTGTGGAATGAGTTTTCTGGGTTTTTGTCTGTCATCGAAGATTTTGTTGTGGCGGTTGAATCTATATCGACTCATTCTGGTGCCGCTGCGTTGGAGTTGACGGTTCTTAGTCAGCACCCTGTACAGACCGAGCTGACCTACTGAAATGCTCCGTCAAAACTGGCGTCTTCCTCGTTTGCTCACCTGAACAAAGAGGTTTTGGTGGAGGTAGTCCCCCAAAAAAGCATCGAACAGATCGAAGTCTTGACTAAAGACAGCCCGGCCTCTTGGATGACTTCCCGTGAATTCCACTCACCGGAAGACTAACTTGACCGTCGAAGTTTCCCCGGGTACAACCTCGGGACTCTCCTGTTAGTCACCCTAGAGACCTTTTCTTGTTTGTTTTGCAGGGTTTGGACACACTCTTCTCATCAGCATGTCGAGCTCAGTAGGTGAGCTCGTTCCGGGGAAACCGCAGCACTTGTTCAAATGGTAACTTGCTTTCTTTTTTATTTTTCTTCTAATTAATCTCAAAGAACTTTATACATACTTTTATTTTATGTCTTTGTAGGTGTTTCAGGAATATATTAGATATGTTATTGCATTGATATTCGTCTTATCAGTTGACCTTTGGTCATCTCTTCTGATTCTTGGATTCAATCCACAGTTCGTGATGTTTTTTCTGGTTTTCATTTTCTCACTTGTGACGTTTTTAGTTTTAAATTTTATTTGGGGCGATCGGGTTGTTCGTTCCATTGGTTGGCTTCGTCGGAGGCGATTAGCGCTTCAGACTGGGTATGTTGCTCTTTTTGCTTACGGGCGCATTGTAGTCAGTAGTAAGGATGAATGGTGCGTCGCCTTTCTCTCATGTTCTATCTTGTGTGGAATGAGTTTTCTGGGTTTTTCTCTGTTGTCGAAGATTTTGTTGTGGCGGTTGAATCTATATCGACTCATTCTGGTGCCGCTGCATTGGAGTTGATGGTACTTCGTCAGCACCCTGTACAGGCCAGCTGTACTGCTGGCCTGTATATCTTGGCGAAAGCTATAATGGTAGGTCTGCGACCAACTTTTTATCTTCTTCTACGTTTGGTGCTTTTCTGTCAAAAACTGCCTTAATTAGAATTTGTGATTTAGAATTAAAATGGCACTTTGTGTTTGCAGTGCGTTGGTGCTGACCCAACAGCGTTCCTTGGATGCCTGACCTTCCTCTACCCCGGGTGAACCACGGGTGGAGGCTGCTGGTAGAAGGAGATCTGCTGGCGGAACCGCATGTTTAACGGCAAAAGTTGACTGGCTGGAAGTCCCGAAAAATTTTAGCACTCAAAAGTACTCCGGTTATTGTTACATTTTTTAATGATTTTAGCTTAATTTTTCATCCAAATTTGCATCCTGAAGAAGCGCTGCGGCTTCGCCGGACCGAGCTGACCTACTGAAACGCTCTGTCAAAACTGGCGTCTTCCTCGTTTGCTCACCTGAACAAAGAGGTTTTGGTGGAGGTAGTCACCCAAAAAAGCATCGACCAGATCGAAGTTTTGGCTAAAGACAGCCCGGCCTCTTGGATGACTTCCCGTGAATTCCACTCACCGGAAGACTAACTTGACCGTCGAAGTGTCCCCGGGTACAACCTCGGGGCTCTCCTGTTAGTCACCCTAAAGACCTTTTCTTGTTTGTTTCGCAGGGTTTGGACACGCTGTTCTCATCAGCACGTCGAGCTCAGTAGGTGAGCTCGTTCCGGGGAAACCGCCTCGCTTGTTCAAATGGTAACTTGCTTTCTTTTTTATTTTTCTTCTAATTAAACACCAAGAACTTTATATATATTTTTATTCTGTCTTTGTAGGCGTTTCAAGAATATATTAGATATGTTATTGCATTCATATTCGTCTTATCAGTTGGCCTTTGGTCATCTCTTCTGATTCTTGGCGTCAATCCACAGTTCGTGATGTTTTTTCTGATTTTTATTTTCCCACTTGTGACATTTTTAGTTTTAAATTTTATTTGGAGTGATCGGGTTGTTCGTTTCATTGGTTGGCTTCGTCGGAGGCGATTAGCGCTTCAGACTGGGTATATTGCTCTTTTTGCTAACGGGCGCATTGTAGTCAGTAGTAAGGATGAATGGTGCGTCGCCTTTCTCTCATGTTCTATCCTGTGTGGAATAAGTTTTCTGGGTTTTTGTCTGTCATCGAAGATTTTGTTGTGGCGGTTGAATCTATATCGACTCATTCTGGTGCCGCTGCGTTGGAGTTGACGGTTCTTAGTCAGCACCCTGTACAGACCGAGCTGACCTACTGAAACGCTCTGTCAAAACTGGCGTCTTCCTTGTTTGCTCACCTGAACAAAGAGGTTTTGGTGGAGGTAGTCCCCCAAAAAAGTATCGAACAGATCGAAGTTTTGGCTAAAGACAGCCCGGCCTCTTGGATGACTTCCCGTGAATTCCACTCATCGGAAGACTAACTTGACCGTCGAAGTTTCCCCGGGTACAACCTCGGGACTCTCCTGTTAGTCACCCTAGAGACCTTTTCTTGTTTGTTTTGCAGGGTTTGGACACACTCTTCTTATCAGCACGTCGAGCTCAGTAGGTGAGCTCGTTCCGGGGAAACCGCAGTAATTGTTCAAATGGTAACTTGCTTTCTTTTTTATTTTTCTTCTGATTAACCTCAAAGAACTTTATATATACTTTTATTTTATGTCTTTGTAGGTGTTTCAGGAATATATTAGATATGTTATTGCATTGATATTCGTCTTATCAGTTGACCTTTGGTCATCTCTTCTGATTCTTGGATTCAATCCACAGTTCGTGATGTTTTTTCTGGTTTTCATTTTCTCACTTGTGACGTTTTTAGTTTTAAATTTTATTTGGAGCGATCGGGTTGTTCGTTCCATTGGTTGGCTTCGTCGGAGGCGATTAGCGCTTCAGACTGGGTATGTTGCTCTTTTTGCTTACGGGCGCATTGTAGTCAGTAGTAAGGATGAATGGTGCGTCGCCTTTCTCTCATGTTCTATCCTGTGTGGAATGAGTTTTCTGGATTTTTGTCTGTCGTCGAAAATTTTGTTGTGGCGGTTGAATATATATCGACTCATTCTAGTGCCGCTGCGTTGGAGTTGACGGTTCTTAGTAAGCACCCTGTACAGGCCAGCTGTGCTGCTGGCCTGTATATCTTGGTGAAAGCTATAATGGTAGGTCTGCAACCAACTTTTTTTCTTCTTCTACGTTTGGTACTTTTCTCCCAAAAACTGCCTTAATTAGAATTTGTGACTTAGACTTAAAATGGAACTTTGTGTTTGCAGTGCGTTGGTGCTGACCCGGCAACGTTCCTTGGACGCCTGACCTTCGCTCAACCCCGAGTGAACCACGGGTGGAGGCTGCTGGTAGAAGGAGATCTGCTGGCGGAACCGCGTGTTTAACGGCAAAAACCTGACTCGCTGGAAGTCCCGTAAAATTTTAGCACTCAAAAGTGCTCCTGTTATTGTTACATTTTTTTTATGATTTTACTTTCATTTTTCATCCAAATTTGCATCCTGAAGAAGCGCAGCGGCTTCGCCGTACCGAGCTGACCTAATGAGATGTTCTGTTAAAACTGGCGTCTTGCTCGTTTGCTCACCTGAACAAAGAGGTTTTGGTGGAGGTAGTCACCCAAAAAAGCATCGACCAGATCGAAGTCTTGGGTATAGACAACCCGGCCTCTTGGATGACTTCCCGTGAATTCCACTCACCGGAAGACTAACTTGACCGTCGAAGTGTCCTCGGTACAACCTCGGGGCTCTCCTGTTAGTCACCCTAGAGACCTTTTCTTGTTTGTTTCGCAGGGTTTGGACACGCTGTTCTCATCAGCACGTCGAACTCAGTAGGTGAGCTCGTTCCGGGGAAACCGCCGCGCTTGTTCAAATGGTAACCTGCTTTCTTTTTTATTCTTCTTCTAATTAACCACCAAGAACTTTATATATATTTTTATTCTATGTCTTTGTAGGCGTTTCAAGAATATATTAGATATGTTATTGCATTCATATTCGTCTTATCAGTTGGCCTTTGGTCATCTCTTCTGATTCTTGGCGTCAATCCACAGTTCGTGATGTTTTTTTTTGTTTTCATTTTCTCACTTGGGACGTTTTTAGTTTTAAATTTTATTTGGAGCGATCGGGTTGTTCGTTCCATTGGTTGGCTTCGTCGGAGGCGATTAGCGCTTCAAACTGGGTATATTGCTCTTTTTGCTTACGGGCGCATTGTAGTCAGTAGTAAGGATGAATGGTGCGTCGCCTTTCTCTCCTGTTTTATCCTGTGTGGAATGAGTTTTCCGGATTTTTCTCTGTTGCCGAAGATTTTGTTGTGGCGGTTGAATCTATATCGACTCATTCTGGTGCCGCTGCATTGGAGTTGATGGTACTTCGTCAGCACCCTGTACAGGCCAGCTGTGCTGCTGGCCTGTATATCTTGGCGAAAGGTATAATGGTAGGTCTGCGACCAACTTTTTATTTTCTTCTACGTTTGGTGCTTTTCTGTCTAAAACTGCCTTAATTAGAATTTGTGATTTAGAATTAAAATGGCACTTTATGTTTGCAGTGCGTTGGTGCTGACCCAACAGCGTTCCTTGGATGCCTGACCTTCCTCTACCCCGGGTGAACCACGGGTGGAGGCAGCTGGTAGAAGGAGATCTGCTGGCGGAACCGCATGTTTAACGGCAAAAACTTGACTGGCTGGAAGTCCCGAAAAATTTTAGCACTCAAAAGTACTCCGGTTATTGTTACATTTTTTAATGATTTTAGCTTAATTTTTCATCCAAATTTGCATCCTGAAGAATTGCTGCGGCTTCGCCGGACCGAGCTGACCTACTGAAACGCTCTGTCAAAACTGGCGTCTTCCTCGTTTGCTCACTGAACAAAGAGGTCTTGGTGGAGGTAGTCACCCAAAAAAGCATCGACCAGATTGAAGTTTTGGCTAAAAACAGCCCGGCCTCTTGGATGACCTCCCGTGAATTCCACTCACCGGAAGACTAACTTGACCGTCGAAGTGTCCCCGGGTACAACCTCGGGGCTCTCCTGTTAGTCACCCTAGAGACCTTTTCTTGTTTGTTTCGCAGGGTTTGGACACGCTGTTCTCATCAGCACGTCGAGCTCAGTAGGTGAGCTCGTTCCGGGGAAACCGCCGCGCTTGTTCAAATGGTAACTTGATTTGTTTTTTATTCTTTTTCTAATTAACCACCAAGAACTTTATATATATTTTTATTCTATGTCTTTGTATGCGTTTCAAGAATATATTAGATATGTTATTGCATTCATATTCGTGTTATCAGTTGGCCTTTGGTCATCTCTTCTGATTCTTGGCGTCAATCCACAGTTCGTGATGTTTTTTCTGATTTTTATTTTCCCACTTGTGACATTTTTAGTTTTAAATTTTATTTGGAGCGATCGGGCTGTTCGTTTCATTGGTTGGCTTCGTCGGAGGCGATTAGCGCTTCAGACTGGGTATATTGCTCTTTTTGCTAACGGGCGCATTGTAGTCAGTAGTAAGGATGAATGGTGCGTCGCCTTTCTCTCATGTTCTATCCTGTGTGGAATGAGTTTTCTGGGTTTTTGTCTGTCATCGAAGATTTTGTTGTGGCGGTTGAATCTATATCGACTCATTCTGGTGCCGCTGCGTTGGAGTTGACGGTTCTTAGTCAGCACCCTGTACAGACCGAGCTGACCTACTGAAACGCTCTGTCAAAACTGGCGTCTTCCTCGTTTGTTCACCTGAACAAAGAGGTTTTGGTGGAGGTAGTCCCCCAAAAAAGCATCGAACAGATCGAAGTCTTGGCTAAAGACAGCCCTGACCTCTTGGATGACTTCCCGTGAATTCCACTCACCGGAAGACGAACTTGACCGTCGAAGTTTCCCCGGGTACAACCTCGGGACTCTCCTGTTAGTCACCCTAGAGACCTGTTCTTGTTTGTTTCGCAGGGTTTGGACACACTCTTCTCATCAGCACGTCGAGCTCAGTAGGTGAGCTCGTTCCGGGGAAACCGCAGCGCTTGTTCAAATGGTAACTTGCTTTCTTTTTTATTTTTCTTCTAATTAACCTCAAAGAACTTTATATATACTTTTATTCTATGTCTTTGTAGGCGTTTCAGGAATATATTAGATATGTTATTGCATTCATATTCGACTTATCAGTTGACCTTTGGTCATCTCTTCTGATTCTTGGCGTCACTCCACAGTTCGTGATGTTTTTTCTGGTTTTCACTTTCACACTCGTGACGTTTTTAGTTTTAAATTTTATTTGGAGCGATCGGGTTGTTCATGCAATTGGTTGGTTTCATCGGAGGCGATCAGCGCTTCAGGTTGGGTATATTGCTCTTTTTGCTTACAGGCGCATTGTAGTCAGTAGGAAGGATGAATGGTGCGTCGCCTTTCTCTCATGTTCTATCCTGTGTGGAATGAGTTTTCTGGATTTTTGTCTGTCGTCGAAAATTTTGTTGTGGCGGTTGAATATATATCGACTCATTCTGGTGCCGCTGCGTTGGAGTTGACGGTTCTTAGTAAGCACCCTGTACAGGCCAGCTGTGCTGCTGGCCTGTATATCTTGGTGAAAGCTATAATGGTAGGTCTGCGAC
The DNA here is from genome assembly GCF_036785885.1 of Coffea arabica. Classification (NCBI taxonomy): domain Eukaryota; kingdom Viridiplantae; phylum Streptophyta; class Magnoliopsida; order Gentianales; family Rubiaceae; genus Coffea; species Coffea arabica. The sequence continues at coordinate 62,709,073 of NC_092320.1, forward strand.
CAACTTTTTTTCTTCTTCTACGTTTGGTACTTTTCTCCCAAAAACTGCCTTAATTAGAATTTGTGATTTAGACTTAAAATGGAACTTTGTGTTTGCAGTGCGTTGGTGCTGACCCGGCAACGTTCCTTGGACGCCTGACCTTCGCTCAACCTCGGGTGAACCACGGGTGGAGGCTGCTGGTAGAAGTATATCTGCTGGCGGAACCGCGTGTTTAACGGCAAAAACCTGATTCGCTGGAAGTCCCGTAAAATTTTAGCACTCAAAAGTGCTCCGGTTATTGTTACATTTTTTTTATGATTTTAGTTTCATTTTTCATCCAAATTTGCATCCTGAAGAAGCGCTGCGGCTTCGCCGTACCGAGCTGACCTAATGAGACGCTATGTCAAAACTGGCGTCTTGCTCGTTTGCTCACCTGAACAAAGAGGTTTTGGTGGAGGTAGTCTCCCAAAAAAGCATCGACCAGATCGAAGTCTTGGGTATAGACAACCCGACCTCTTGGATGACTTTCCGTGAATTCCACTCACCGGAAGACTAACTTGACCGTCGAAGTGTCCCCTGGTAAAACCTCGGGGCTCTCCTGTTAGTCACCATAGCTACCTTTTCTTGTTTGTTTCGCAGGTTTTGGACACGCTCTTCTCATCAGCACGTCGAGCTCTGTAGGTGAGCTCGTTCCGGGGAAACCGCAGCGCTTGTTTAAATGGTAACTTGCTTTCTTTTTTATTTTTCTTCTAATTAACCTCAAAGAACTTTATATATACTTTTATTTTATGTCTTTGTAGGTGTTTCAGGAATATATTAGATATGTTATTGCATTGATATTCGTCTTATCGGTTGACATTTGGTCATCTCTTCTGATTCTTGGCGTCAATCCACAGTTCGTGATGTTTTTTTTTGTTTTCATTTTCTCACTTGGGACGTTTTTAGTTTTAAATTTTATTTGGAGCGATCGGGTTGTTCGTTCCATTGGTTGGCTTCGTCGGAGGCGATTAGCGCTTCAAACTGGGTATATTGCTCTTTTTGCTTACGGGCGCATTGTAGTCAGTAGTAAGGATGAATGGTGCGTCGCCTTTCTCTCCTGTTTTATCCTGTGTGGAATGAGTTTTCCGGATTTTTCTCTGTTGCCGAAGATTTTGTTGTGGCGGTTGAATCTATATCGACTCATTCTGGTGCCGCTGCATTGGAGTTGATGGTACTTCGTCAGCACCCTGTACAGGCCAGCTGTGCTGCTGGCCTGTATATCTTGGCGAAAGGTATAATGGTAGGTCTGCGACCAACTTTTTATTTTCTTCTACTTTTGGTGCTTTTCTGTCTAAAACTGCCTTAATTAGAATTTGTGATTTAGAATTAAAATGGCACTTTATGTTTGCAGTGCGTTGGTGCTGACCCAACAGCGTTCCTTGGATGCCTGACCTTCCTCTACCTCGGGTGAACCACGGGTGGAGGCAGCTGGTAGAAGGAGATCTGCTGGCGGAACCGCATGTTTAACGGCAAAAACTTGACTGGCTGGAAGTCCCGAAAAATTTTAGCACTCAAAAGTACTCCGGTTATTGTTACATTTTTTAATGATTTTAGCTTAATTTTTCATCCAAATTTGCATCCTGAAGAATTGCTGCGGCTTCGCCGGACCGAGCTGACCTACTGAAACGCTCTGTCAAAACTGGCGTCTTACTCGTTTGCTCACTGAACAAAGAGGTCTTGGTGGAGGTAGTCACCCAAAAAAGCATCGACCAGATCGAAGTTTTGGCTAAAAACAGCCCGGTCTCTTGGATGACCTCCCGTGAATTCCACTCACCGGAAGACTAACTTGACCGTCGAAGTGTCCCCGGGTACAACCTCGGGGCTCTCCTGTTAGTCACCCTAGAGACCTTTTCTTGTTTGTTTCGCAGGGTTTGGACACGCTGTTCTCATCAGCACGTCGAGCTCAGTAGGTGAGCTCGTTCCGGGGAAACCGCCGCGCTTGTTCAAATGGTAACTTGATTTCTTTTTTATTCTTTTTCTAATTAACCACCAAGAACTTTATATATATTTTTATTCTATGTCTTTGTATGCGTTTCAAGAATATATTAGATATGTTATTGCATTCATATTCGTGTTATCAGTTGGCCTTTGGTCATCTCTTCTGATTCTTGGCGTCAATCCACAGTTCGTGATGTTTTTTCTGATTTTTATTTTCCCACTTGTGACATTTTTAGTTTTAAATTTTATTTGGAGCGATCGGGCTGTTCGTTTCATTGGTTGGCTTCGTCGGAGGCGATTAGCGCTTCAGACTGGGTATATTGCTCTTTTTGCTAACGGGCGCATTGTAGTCAGTAGTAAGGATGAATGGTGCGTCGCCTTTCTCTCATGTTCTATCCTGTGTGGAATGAGTTTTCTGGGTTTTTGTCTGTCATCGAAGATTTTGTTGTGGCGGTTGAATCTATATCGACTCATTCTGGTGCCGCTGCGTTGGAGTTGACGGTTCTTAGTCAGCACCCTGTACAGACCGAGCTGACCTACTGAAACGCTCTGTCAAAACTGGCGTCTTCCTCGTTTGTTCACCTGAACAAAGAGGTTTTGGTGGAGGTAGTCCCCCAAAAAAGCATCGAACAGATCGAAGTCTTGGCTAAAGACAGCCCTGACCTCTTGGATGACTTCCCGTGAATTCCACTCACCGGAAGACGAACTTGACCGTCGAAGTTTCCCCGGGTACAACCTCGGGACTCTCCTGTTAGTCACCCTAGAGACCTGTTCTTGTTTGTTTCGCAGGGTTTGGACACACTCTTCTCATCAGCACGTCGAGCTCAGTAGGTGAGCTCGTTCCGGGGAAACCGCAGCGCTTGTTCAAATGGTAACTTGCTTTCTTTTTTATTTTTCTTCTAATTAACCTCAAAGAACTTTATATATACTTTTATTCTATGTCTTTGTAGGCGTTTCAGGAATATATTAGATATGTTATTGCATTCATATTCGACTTATCAGTTGACCTTTGGTCATCTCTTCTGATTCTTGGCGTCACTCCACAGTTCGTGATGTTTTTTCTGGTTTTCACTTTCACACTCGTGACGTTTTTAGTTTTAAATTTTATTTGGAGCGATCGGGTTGTTCATGCAATTGGTTGGTTTCATCGGAGGCGATCAGCGCTTCAGGTTGGGTATATTGCTCTTTTTGCTTACAGGCGCATTGTAGTCAGTAGGAAGGATGAATGGTGCGTCGCCTTTCTCTCATGTTCTATCCTGTGTGGAATGAGTTTTCTGGATTTTTGTCTGTCGTCGAAAATTTTGTTGTGGCGGTTGAATATATATCGACTCATTCTGGTGCCGCTGCGTTGGAGTTGACGGTTCTTAGTAAGCACCCTGTACAGGCCAGCTGTGCTGCTGGCCTGTATATCTTGGTGAAATCTATAATGGTAGGTCTGCGACCAACTTTTTTTCTTCTTCTACGTTTGGTACTTTTCTCCCAAAAACTGCCTTAATTAGAATTTGTGATTTAGACTTAAAATGGAACTTTGTGTTTGCAGTGCGTTGGTGCTGACCCGGCAACGTTCCTTGGACGCCTGACCTTCGCTCAACCTCGGGTGAACCACGGGTGGAGGCTGCTGGTAGAAGTAGATCTGCTGGCGGAACCGCGTGTTTAACGGCAAAAACCTGATTCGCTGGAAGTCCCGTAAAATTTTAGCACTCAAAAGTGCTCCGGTTATTGTTACATTTTTTTTATGATTTTAGTTTCATTTTTCATCCAAATTTGCATCCTGAAGAAGCGCTGCGGCTTCGCCGTACCGAGCTGACCTAATGAGACGCTATGTCAAAACTGGCGTCTTGCTCGTTTGCTCACCTGAACAAAGAGGTTTTGGTGGAGGTAGTCTCCCAAAAAAGCATCGACCAGATCGAAGTCTTGGGTATAGACAACCCGACCTCTTGGATGACTTTCCGTGAATTCCACTCACCGGAAGACTAACTTGACCGTCGAAGTGTCCCCGGGTAAAACCTCGGGGCTCTCCTGTTAGTCACCCTAGCTACCTTTTCTTGTTTGTTTCGCAGGTTTTGGACACGCTCTTCTCATCAGCACGTCGAGCTCTGTAGGTGAGCTCGTTCCGGGGAAACCGCAGCGCTTGTTCAAATGGTAACTTGCTTTCTTTTTTATTTTTCTTCTAATTAACCTCAAAGAACTTTATATATACTTTTATGCTATGTCTTTGTAGGCGTTTCAGGAATATATTAGATATGTTATTGCATTCATATTCGACTTATCAGTTGACCTTTGGTCATCTCTTCTGATTCTTGGCGTCACTCCACAGTTCGTGATGTTTTTTCTGGTTTTCACTTTCACACTCGTGACGTTTTTAGTTTTAAATTTTATTTGGAGCGATCGGGTTGTTCATGCAATTGGTTGGTTTCATCGGAGGCGATCAGCGCTTCAGGTTGGGTATATTGCTCTTTTGCTTACGGGCGCATTGTAGTCAGTAGTAAGGATGAATGGTGCGTCGCCTTTCTCTCATGTTCTATCCTGTGTGGAATGAGTTTTCTGGATTTTTCTCTGTTACCGAAGATTTTGTTGTGGCGGTTGAATCTATATCGACTCATTCTGGTGCCGCTGCATTGGAGTTGATGGCACTTCGTCAGCACCCTGTACAGGCCAGCTGTGCTGCTGGCCTGTATATCTTGGCGAAAGCTATAATGGTAGGTCTGCGACCAACTTTTTATCTTCTTCTACGTTTGGTGCTTTTCTGTCAAAAACTGCCTTAATTAGAATTTGTGATTTAGAATTAAAATGGCACTTTGTGTTTGCAGTGCGTTGGTGCTGACCCGGCAACGTTCCTTGGACGCCTGACCTTCGCTCAACCCCGAGTGAACCACGGGTGGAGGCTGCTGGTAGAAGGAGATCTGCTGGCGGAACCGCGTGTTTAACGGCAAAAACCTGACTCGCTGGAAGTCCCGTAAAATTTTAGCACTCAAAAGTGCTCCGGTTATTGTTACATTTTTTTTATGATTTTAGTTTCATTTTTCATCCAAATTTGCATCCTGAAGAAGCGCAGCGGCTTCGCCGTACTGAGCTGACCTAATGAGATGTTCTGTCAAAACTGGCGTCTTGCTCGTTTGCTCACCTGAACAAAGAGGTTTTGGTGGAGGTAGTCACCCAAAAAAGCATCGACCAGATCGAAGTCTTGGGTATAGACAACCCGGCCTCTTGGATGACTTCCCGTGAATTCCACTCACCGGAAGACTAACTTGACCGTCGAAGTGTCCTCGGTACAACCTCGGGGCTCTCCTGTTAGTCACCCTAGAGACCTTTTCTTGTTTGTTTCGCAGGGTTTGGACACGCTGTTCTCATCAGCACGTCGAACTCAGTAGGTGAGCTCGTTCCGGGGAAACCGCCACGCTTGTTCAAATGGTAACCTGCTTTCTTTTTTATTCTTCTTCTAATTAACCACCAAGAATTTTATATATATTTTTATTCTATGTCTTTGTAGGCGTTTCAAGAATATATTAGATATGTTATTGCATTCATATTCATCTTATCAGTTGGCCTTTGGTCATCTCTTCTGATTCTTGGCGTCAATCCACAGTTCGTGATGTTTTTTCTGATTTTTATTTTCCCACTTGTGACATTTTTAGTTTTAAATTTTATTTGGAGCGATCGGGTTGTTCGTTCCATTGGTTGGTTTTGTCGGAGGCGATTAGCGTTTCAGACTGTTTATATTGCTCTTTTTGCTAACGGGCGCATTGTAGTCAGTAGTAAGGATGAATGGTGCGTCGCCTTTCTCTCATGTTCGATCCTGTGTGAAATGAGTTTTCTGGGTTTTTGTCTGTCATCGAAGATTTTGTTGTGGCGGTTGAATCTATATCGACTCATTCTGGTGCCGCTGCGTTGGAGTTGACGGTTCTTAGTCAGCACCCTGTACAGACCGAGCTGACCTACTGAAACGCTCCGTCAAAACTGGCGTCTTCCTCGTTTGCTCACCTGAACAAAGAGGTTTTGGTGGAGGTAGTCCCCCAAAAAAGTATCGAACAGATCGAAGTTTTGGCTAAAGACAGCCCGGCCTCTTGGATGACTTCCCGTGAATTCCACTCATCGGAAGACTAACTTGACCGTCGAAGTTTCCCCGGGTACAACCTCGGGACTCTCCTGTTAGTCACCCTAGAGACCTTTTCTTGTTTGTTTTGCAGGGTTTGGACACACTCTTCTTATCAGCACGTCGAGCTCAGTAGGTGAGCTCGTTCCGGGGAAACCGCAGTAATTGTTCAAATGGTAACTTGCTTTCTTTTTTATTTTTCTTCTGATTAACCTCAAAGAACTTTATATATACTTTTATTTTATGTCTTTGTAGGTGTTTCAGGAATATATTAGATATGTTATTGCATTGATATTCGTCTTATCAGTTGACCTTTGGTCATCTCTTCTGATTCTTGGATTCAATCCACAGTTCGTGATGTTTTTTCTGGTTTTCATTTTCTCACTTGTGACGTTTTTAGTTTTAAATTTTATTTGGAGCGATCGGGTTGTTCGTTCCATTGGTTGGCTTCGTCGGAGGCGATTAGCGCTTCAGACTGGGTATGTTGCTCTTTTTGCTTACGGGCGCATTGTAGTCAGTAGTAAGGATGAATGGTGCGTCGCCTTTCTCTCATGTTCTATCCTGTGTGGAATGAGTTTTCTGGATTTTTGTCTGTCGTCGAAAATTTTGTTGTGGCGGTTGAATATATATCGACTCATTCTAGTGCCGCTGCGTTGGAGTTGACGGTTCTTAGTAAGCACCCTGTACAGGCCAGCTGTGCTGCTGGCCTGTATATCTTGGTGAAAGCTATAATGGTAGGTCTGCAACCAACTTTTTTTCTTCTTCTACGTTTGGTACTTTTCTCCCAAAAACTGCCTTAATTAGAATTTGTGACTTAGACTTAAAATGAAACTTTGTATTTGCAGTGCGTTGGTGCTGACCCGGCAACGTTCCTTGGACGCCTGACCTTCGCTCAACCCCGAGTGAACCACGGGTGGAGGCTGCTGGTAGAAGGAGATCTGCTGGCGGAACCGCGTGTTTAACGGCAAAAACCTGACTCGCTGGAAGTCCCGTAAAATTTTAGCACTCAAAAGTGCTCCGGTTATTGTTACATTTTTTTTATGATTTTAGTTTCATTTTTCATCCAAATTTGCATCCTGAAGAAGCGCAGCGGCTTCGCCGTACTGAGCTGACCTAATGAGATGTTCTGTCAAAACTGGCGTCTTGCTCGTTTGCTCACCTGAACAAAGAGGTTTTGGTGGAGGTAGTCACCCAAAAAAGCATCGACCAGATCGAAGTCTTGGGTATAGACAACCCGGTCTCTTGGATGACTTCCCGTGAATTCCACTCACCGGAAGACTAACTTGACCGTCGAAGTGTCCTCGGTACAACCTCGGGGCTCTCCTGTTAGTCACCCTAGAGACCTTTTCTTGTTTGTTTCGCAGGGTTTGGACACGCTGTTCTCATCAGCACGTCGAACTCAGTAGGTGAGCTCGTTCCGGGGAAACCGCCACGCTTGTTCAAATGGTAACCTGCTTTCTTTTTTATTCTTCTTCTAATTAACCACCAAGAATTTTATATATATTTTTATTCTATGTCTTTGTAGGCGTTTCAAGAATATATTAGATATGTTATTGCATTCATATTCATCTTATCAGTTGGCCTTTGGTCATCTCTTCTGATTCTTGGCGTCAATCCACAGTTCGTGATGTTTTTTCTGATTTTTATTTTCCCACTTGTGACATTTTTAGTTTTAAATTTTATTTGGAGCGATCGGGTTGTTCGTTCCATTGGTTGGTTTTGTCGGAGGCGATTAGCGTTTCAGACTGTTTATATTGCTCTTTTTGCTAACGGGCGCATTGTAGTCAGTAGTAAGGATGAATGGTGCGTCGCCTTTCTCTCATGTTCGATCCTGTGTGAAATGAGTTTTCTGGGTTTTTGTCTGTCATCGAAGATTTTGTTGTGGCGGTTGAATCTATATCGACTCATTCTGGTGCCGCTGCGTTGGAGTTGACGGTTCTTAGTCAGCACCCTGTACAGACCGAGCTGACCTACTGAAACGCTCCGTCAAAACTGGCGTCTTCCTCGTTTGCTCACCTGAACAAAGAGGTTTTGGTGGAGGTAGTCCCCCAAAAAAGCATCGAACAGATCGAAGTCTTGACTAAAGACAGCCCGGCCTCTTGGATGACTTCCCGTGAATTCCACTCACCGGAAGACTAACTTGACCGTCGAAGTTTCCCCGGGTACAACCTCGGGACTCTCCTGTTAGTCACCCTAGAGACCTTTTCTTGTTTGTTTTGCAGGGTTTGGACACACTCTTCTCATCAGCATGTCGAGCTCAGTAGGTGAGCTCGTTCCGGGGAAACCGCAGCACTTGTAAAAATGGTAACTTGCTTTCTTTTTTATTTTTCTTCTAATTAACCTCAAAGAACTTTATACATACTTTTATTTTATGTCTTTGTAGGTGTTTCAGGAATATATTAGATATGTTATTGCATTGATATTCGTCTTATCAGTTGACCTTTGGTCATCTCTTCTGATTCTTGGATTCAATCCACAGTTCGTGATGTTTTTTCTGGTTTTCATTTTCTCACTTGTGACGTTTTTAGTTTTAAATTTTATTTGGAGCGATCGGGTTGTTCGTTCCATTGGTTGGCTTCGTCGGAGGCGATTAGCGCTTCAGACTGGGTATGTTGCTCTTTTTGCTTACGGGCGCATTGTAGTCAGTAGTAAGGATGAATGGTGCGTCGCCTTTCTCTCATGTTCTATCTTGTGTGGAATGAGTTTTCTGGGTTTTTCTCTGTTGTCGAAGATTTTGTTGTGGCGGTTGAATCTATATCGACTCATTCTGGTGCCGCTGCATTGGAGTTGATGGTACTTCGTCAGCACCCTGTACAGGCCAGCTGTGCTGCTGGCCTGTATATCTTGGCGAAAGCTATAATGGTAGGTCTGCGACCAACTTTTTATCTTCTTCTACGTTTGGTGCTTTTCTGTCAAAAACTGCCTTAATTAGAATTTGTGATTTAGAATTAAAATGGCACTTTGTGTTTGCAGTGCGTTGGTGCTGACCCAACAGCGTTCCTTGGATGCCTGACCTTCCTCTACCCCGGGTGAACCACGGGTGGAGGCTGCTGGTAGAAGGAGATCTGCTGGCGGAACCGCATGTTTAACGGCAAAAGTTGACTGGCTGGAAGTCCCCAAAAATTTTAGCACTCAAAAGTACTCCGGTTATTGTTACATTTTTTAATGATTTTAGCTTAATTTTTCATCCAAATTTGCATCCTGAAGGAGCGATGCGGCTTCGCCGGACCGAGCTGACCTACTGAAACGCTCTGTCAAAACTGGCGTCTTCCTCGTTTGCTCACCTGAACAAAGAGGTTTTGGTGGAGGTAGTCACCCAAAAAAGCATCGACCAGATCGAAGTTTTGGCTAAAGACAGCCCGGCCTCTTGGATGACTTCCCGTGAATTCCACTCACCGGAAGACTAACTTGACCCTCGAAGTTTCCCCGGGTACAACCTCGGGACTCTCCTGTTAGTCACCCTAGAGACCTTTTCTTGTTTGTTTTGCAGGGTTTGGACACACTCTTCTTATCAGCACGTCGAGCTCAGTAGGTGAGCTCGTTCCGGGGAAACCGCAGCACTTGTTCAAATGGTAACTTGCTTTCTTTTTTATTTTTCTTCTAATTAAACACCAAGAACTTTATATATATTTTTATTCTATGTCTTTGTAGGCGTTTCAAGAATATATTAGATATGTTATTGCATTCATATTCGTCTTATCAGTTGGCCTTTGGTCATCTCTTCTGATTCTTGGCGTCAATCCACAGTTCGTGATGTTTTTTCTGATTTTTATTTTCCCACTTGTGACATTTTTAGTTTTAAATTTTATTTGGAGCGATCGGGTTGTTCGTTTCATTGGTTGGCTTCGTCGGAGGCGATTAGCGCTTCAGACTGGGTATATTGCTCTTTTTGCTAACGGGCGCATTGTAGTCAGTAGTAAGGATGAATGGTGCGTCGCCTTTCTCTCATGTTCTATCCTGTGTGGAATGAGTTTTCTGGGTTTTTGTCTGTCATCGAAGATTTTGTTGTGGCGGTTGAATTTATATCGACTCATTCTGGTGCCGCTGCGTTGGAGTTGACGGTTCTTAGTCAGCACCCTGTACAGACCGAGCTGACCTACTGAAACGCTCTGTCAAAACTGGCGTCTTCCTTGTTTGCTCACCTGAACAAAGAGGTTTTGGTGGAGGTAGTCCCCCAAAAAAGTATCGAACAGATCGAAGTTTTGGCTAAAGACAGCCCGGCCTCTTGGATGACTTCCCGTGAATTCCACTCATCGGAAGACTAACTTGACCGTCGAAGTTTCCCCGGGTACAACCTCGGGACTCTCCTGTTAGTCACCCTAGAGACCTTTTCTTGTTTGTTTTGCAGGGTTTGGACACACTCTTCTTATCAGCACGTCGAGCTCAGTAGGTGAGCTCGTTCCGGGGAAACCGCAGTAATTGTTCAAATGGTAACTTGCTTTCTTTTTTATTTTTCTTCTGATTAACCTCAAAGAACTTTATATATACTTTTATTTTATGTCTTTGTAGGTGTTTCAGGAATATATTAGATATGTTATTGCATTGATATTCGTCTTATCAGTTGACCTTTGGTCATCTCTTCTGATTCTTGGATTCAATCCACAGTTCGTGATGTTTTTTCTGGTTTTCATTTTCTCACTTGTGACGTTTTTAGTTTTAAATTTTATTTGGAGCGATCGGGTTGTTCGTTCCATTGGTTGGCTTCGTCGGAGGCGATTAGCGCTTCAGACTGGGTATGTTGCTCTTTTTGCTTACGGGCGCATTGTAGTCAGTAGTAAGGATGAATGGTGCGTCGCCTTTCTCTCATGTTCTATCCTGTGTGGAATGAGTTTTCTGGATTTTTGTCTGTCGTCGAAAATTTTGTTGTGGCGGTTGAATATATATCGACTCATTCTAGTGCCGCTGCGTTGGAGTTGACGGTTCTTAGTAAGCACCCTGTACAGGCCAGCTGTGCTGCTGGCCTGTATATCTTGGTGAAAGCTATAATGGTAGGTCTGCAACCAACTTTTTTTCTTCTTCTACGTTTGGTACTTTTCTCCCAAAAACTGCCTTAATTAGAATTTGTGACTTAGACTTAAAATGGAACTTTGTGTTTGCAGTGCGTTGGTGCTGACCCGGCAACGTTCCTTGGACGCCTGACCTTCGCTCAACCCCGAGTGAACCACGGGTGGAGGCTGCTGGTAGAAGGAGATCTGCTGGCGGAACCGCGTGTTTAACGGCAAAAACCTGACTCGCTGGAAGTCCCGTAAAATTTTAGCACTCAAAAGTGCTCCGGTTATTGTTACATTTTTTTTATGATTTTAGTTTCATTTTTCATCCAAATTTGCATCCTGAAGAAGCGCAGCGGCTTCGCCGTACCGAGCTGACCTAATGAGATGTTCTGTCAAAACTGGCGTCTTGCTCGTTTGCTCACCTGAACAAAGAGGTTTTGGTGGAGGTAGTCACCCAAAAAAGCATCGACCAGATCGAAGTCTTGGGTATAGACAACCCGGCCTCTTGGATGACTTCCCGTGAATTCCACTCACCGGAAGACTAACTTGACCGTCGAAGTGTCCTCGGTACAACCTCGGGGCTCTCCTGTTAGTCACCCTAGAGACCTTTTCTTGTTTGTTTCGCAGGGTTTGGACACGCTGTTCTCATCAGCACGTCGAACTCAGTAGGTGAGCTCGTTCCGGGGAAACCGCCGCGCTTGTTCAAATGGTAACCTGCTTTCTTTTTTATTCTTCTTCTAATTAACCACCAAGAATTTTATATATATTTTTATTCTATGTCTTTGTAGGCGTTTCAAGAATATATTAGATATGTTATTGCATTCATATTCATCTTATCAGTTGGCCTTTGGTCATCTCTTCTGATTCTTGGCGTCAATCCACAGTTCGTGATGTTTTTTCTGATTTTTATTTTCCCACTTGTGACATTTTTAGTTTTAAATTTTATTTGGAGCGATCGGGTTGTTCGTTCCATTGGTTGGTTTTGTCGGAGGCGATTAGCGTTTCAGACTGTTTATATTGCTCTTTTTGCTAACGGGCGCATTGTAGTCAGTAGTAAGGATGAATGGTGCGTCGCCTTTCTCTCATGTTCGATCCTGTGTGAAATGAGTTTTCTGGGTTTTTGTCTGTCATCGAAGATTTTGTTGTGGCGGTTGAATCTATATCGACTCATTCTGGTGCCGCTGCGTTGGAGTTGACGGTTCTTAGTCAGCACCCTGTACAGACCGAGCTGACCTACTGAAACGCTCCGTCAAAACTGGCGTCTTCCTCGTTTGCTCACCTGAACAAAGAGGTTTTGGTGGAGGTAGTCCCCCAAAAAAGCATCGAACAGATCGAAGTCTTGACTAAAGACAGCCCGGCCTCTTGGATGACTTCCCGTGAATTCCACTCACCGGAAGACTAACTTGACCGTCGAAGTTTCCCCGGGTACAACCTCGGGACTCTCCTGTTAGTCACCCTAGAGACCTTTTCTTGTTTGTTTTGCAGGGTTTGGACACACTCTTCTCATCAGCATGTCGAGCTCAGTAGGTGAGCTCGTTCCGGGGAAACCGCAGCACTTGTAAAAATGGTAACTTGCTTTCTTTTTTATTTTTCTTCTAATTAACCTCAAAGAACTTTATACATACTTTTATTTTATGTCTTTGTAGGTGTTTCAGGAATATATTAGATATGTTATTGCATTGATATTCGTCTTATCAGTTGACCTTTGGTCATCTCTTCTGATTCTTGGATTCAATCCATAGTTCGTGATGTTTTTTCTGGTTTTCATTTTCTCACTTGTGACGTTTTTAGTTTTAAATTTTATTTGGAGCGATCGGGTTGTTCGTTCCATTGGTTGGCTTCGTCGGAGGCGATTAGCGCTTCAGACTGGGTATGTTGCTCTTTTTGCTTACGGGCGCATTGTAGTCAGTAGTAAGGATGAATGGTGCGTCGCCTTTCTCTCATGTTCTATCTTGTGTGGAATGAGTTTTCTGGGTTTTTCTCTGTTGTCGAAAATTTTGTTGTGGCGGTTGAGTCTATATCGACTCATTCTGGTGCCGCTGCATTGGAGTTGATGGTACTTCGTCAGCACCCTGTACAGGCCAGCTGTGCTGCTGGCCTGTATATCTTGGCGAAAGCTATAATGGTAGGTCTGCGACCAACTTTTTATCTTCTTCTACGTTTGGTGCTTTTCTGTCAAAAACTGCCTTAATTAGAATTTGTGATTTAGAATTAAAATGGCACTTTGTGTTTGCAGTGCGTTGGTGCTGACCCAACAGCGTTCCTTGGATGCCTGACCTTCCTCTACCCCGGGTGAACCACGGGTGGAGGCTGCTGGTAGAAGGAGATCTGCTGGCGGAACCGCATGTTTAACGGCAAAAGTTGACTGGCTGGAAGTCCCCAAAAATTTTAGCACTCAAAAGTACTCCGGTTATTGTTACATTTTTTAATGATTTTAGCTTAATTTTTCATCCAAATTTGCATCCTGAAGGAGCGCTGCGGCTTCGCCGGACCGAGCTGACCTACTGAAACGCTCTGTCAAAACTGGCGTCTTCCTCGTTTGCTCACCTGAACAAAGAGGTTTTGGTGGAGGTAGTCACCCAAAAAAGCATCGACCAGATCGAAGTTTTGGCTAAAGACAGCCCGGCCTCTTGGATGACTTCCCGTGAATTCCACTCACCGGAAGACTAACTTGACCCTCGAAGTTTCCCCGGGTACAACCTCGGGACTCTCCTGTTAGTCACCCTAGAGACCTTTTCTTGTTTGTTTTGCAGGGTTTGGACACACTCTTCTTATCAGCACGTCGAGCTCAGTAGGTGAGCTCGTTCCGGGGAAACCGCAGCACTTGTTCAAATGGTAACTTGCTTTCTTTTTTATTTTTCTTCTAATTAACCTCAAAGAACTTTATATATACTTTTATTTTATGTCTTTGTAGGTATTTCAAGAATATATTAGATATGTTATTGCATTGATATTCATCTTATCAGTTGACCTTTGGTCATTTCTTCTGATTCTTGGCGTCAATCCATAGTTCGTGATGTTTTTTCTGGTTTTCATTTTCTCACTTGTGACGTTTTTAGTTTTAAATTTTATTTGGAGCGATCGGGTTGTTCGTTCCATTGGTTGGCTTCGTCGGAGGCGATTAGCGCTTCAGACTGGGTATATTGCTCTTTTTACTTACGGGCGCATTGTAGTCAGTAGTAAGGATGAATGGTGCGTCGCCTTTCTCTCATGTTCTATCCTATGTGGAATGAATTTTCTGGGTTTTTCTCTGTTGCCGAAAATTTTGTTGTGGCGGTAGAATCTATATCGACTCATTCTGGTGCCGCTGCATTGGAGTTGATGGTACTTCGTCAGCACCCTGTACAGGCCAGCTGTGCTGCTGGCCTGTATATCTTGGCGAAAGCTATAATGGTAGGTCTGCGACCAACTTTTTATCTTCTTCTACGTTTGGTGATTTTCTGTCAAAAACAGCCTTAATTAGAATTTGTGATTTAGAATTGAAATGGCACTTTGTGTTTGCAGTGCGTTGGTGCTGACCCAACAGCGTTCCTTGGATGCCTGACCTTCCTCTACCCCGGGTGAACCACGGGTGGAGGCTGCTGGTAAAAGGAGATCTGCTGGCGGAACCGCATGTTTAACGGCAAAAACTTGACTGGCTGGAAGTCCCGAAAAATTTTAGCACTCAAAAGTACTCCAGTTATTGTTTCAATTTTTAATGATTTTAGCTTAATTTTTCATCCAAATTTGCATCCTGAAGAAGCGCTGCGGCTTCGCCGGACCGAGCTGACCTACTGAAACGCTCTGTCAAAACTGGCGTCTTATTCGTTTGCTCACCTGAACAAAGAGATCTTGGTGGAGGTAGTCACCCAAAAAAGCATCGACCAGATCGAAGTTTTGGCTAAAGACAGCCCGGCCTCTTGGATGACTTCCCGTGAATTCCACTCACCGGAAGACTAACTTGACCGTCGAAGTGTTCCCAGGTACAACCTCGGGGCTCTCCTGTTAGTCACCCTAGAGACCTTTTCTTGTTTGTTTCGCAGGGTTTGGACACGCTGTTCTCATCAGCACGTCGAACTCAGTAGGTGAGCTCGTTCCGGGGAAACCGCCGCGCTTGTTCAAATGGTAACTTGCTTTCTTTTTTATTCTTCTTCTAATTAACCACCAAGAATTTTATATATATTTTTATTCTATGTCTTTGTAGGCGTTTCAAGAATATATTAGATATGTTATTGCATTCATATTCATCTTATCAGTTGGCCTTTGGTCATCTCTTCTGATTCTTGGCGTCAATCCACAGTTCGTGATGTTTTTTCTGATTTTTATTTTCCCACTTGTGACATTTTTAGTTTTAAATTTTATTTGGAGCGATCGGGTTGTTCGTTCCATTGGTTGGTTTTGTCGGAGGCGATTAGCGTTTCAGACTGTTTATATTGCTCTTTTTGCTAACGGACGCATTGTAGTCAGTAGTAAGGATGAATGGTGCGTCGCCTTTCTCTCATGTTCGATCCTGTGTGGAATGAGTTTTCTGGGTTTTTGTCTGTCATCGAAGATTTTGTTGTGGCGGTTGAATCTATATCGACTCATTCTGGTGCCGCTGCGTTGGAGTTGACGGTTCTTAGTCAGCACCCTGTACAGACCGAGCTGACCTACTGAAATGCTCCGTCAAAACTGGCGTCTTCCTCGTTTGCTCACCTGAACAAAGAGGTTTTGGTGGAGGTAGTCCACCAAAAAAGCATCGAACAGATCGAAGTCTTGACTAAAGACAGCCCGGCCTCTTGGATGACTTCCCGTGAATTCCACTCACCGGAAGACTAACTTGACCGTCGAAGTTTCCCCGGGTACAACCTCGGGACTCTCCTGTTAGTCACCCTAGAGACCTTTTCTTGTTTGTTTTGCAGGGTTTGGACACACTCTTCTTATCAGCACGTCGAGCTCAGTAGGTGAGCTCGTTCCGGGGAAACCGCAGTAATTGTTCAAATGGTAACTTGCTTTCTTTTTTATTCTTCTTCTAATTAACCACCAAGAATTTTATATATATTTTTATTCTATGTCTTTGTAGGCGTTTCAAGAATATATTAGATATGTTATTGCATTCATATTCATCTTATCAGTTGGCCTTTGGTCATCTCTTCTGATTCTTGGCGTCAATCCACAGTTCGTGATGTTTTTTCTGGTTTTCATTTTCTCACTTGTGACGTTTTTAGTTTTAAATTTTATTTGGAGCGATCGGGTTGTTCGTTCCATTGGTTGGTTTTGTCGGAGGCGATTAGCGTTTCAGACTGTTTATATTGCTCTTTTTGCTAACGGGCGCATTGTAGTCAGTAGTAAGGATGAATGGTGCGTCGCCTTTCTCTCATGTTCTATCCTGTGTGGAATGAGTTTTCTGGATTTTTGTCTGTCGTCGAAAATTTTGTTGTGGCGGTTGAATATATATCGACTCATTCTAGTGCCGCTGCGTTGGAGTTGACGGTTCTTAGTAAGCACCCTGTACAGGCCAGCTGTGCTGCTGGCCTGTATATCTTGGTGAAAGCTATAATGGTAGGTCTGCAACCAACTTTTTTTCTTCTTCTACGTTTGGTACTTTTCTCCCAAAAACTGCCTTAATTAGAATTTGTGACTTAGACTTAAAATGGAACTTTGTGTTTGCAGTGCGTTGGTGCTGACCCGGCAACGTTCCTTGGACGCCTGACCTTCGCTCAACCCCGAGTGAACCACGGGTGGAGGCTGCTGGTAGAAGGAGATCTGCTGGCGGAACCGCGTGTTTAACGGCAAAAACCTGACTCGCTGGAAGTCCCGTAAAATTTTAGCACTCAAAAGTGCTCCGGTTATTGTTACATTTTTTTTATGATTTTAGTTTCATTTTTCATCCAAATTTACATCCTGAAGAAGCGCAGCGGATTCGCCGTACCGAGCTGACCTAATGAGATGTTCTGTCAAAACTGGCGTCTTACTCGTTTGCTCACCTGAACAAAGAGGTTTTGGTGGAGGTAGTCACCCAAAAAAGTATCGACCAGATCGAAGTCTTGGGTATAGACAACCCGGCCTCTTGGATGACTTCCCGTGAATTCCACTCACCGGAAGACTAACTTGACCGTCGAAGTGTCCTCGGTACAACCTCGGGGCTCTCCTGTTAGTCACCCTAGAGACCTTTTCTTGTTTGTTTCGCAGGGTTTGGACACGCTGTTCTCATCAGCACGTCGAACTCAGTAGGTGAGCTCGTTCCGGGGAAACCGCCGCGCTTGTTCAAATGGTAACCTGCTTTCTTTTTTATTCTTCTTCTAATTAACCACCAAGAACTTTATATATATTTTTATTCTATGTTTTTGTAGGCGTTTCAAGAATATATTAGATATGTTATTGCATTCATATTCGTCTTATCAGTTGGCCTTTGGTCATCTCTTCTGATTCTTGGCGTCAATCCACAGTTCGTGATGTTTTTTCTGATTTTTATTTTCCCACTTGTGACATTTTTAGTTTTAAATTTTATTTGGAGCGATCGGGCTGTTCGTTTCATTGGTTGGCTTCGTCGGAGGCGATTAGCGCTTCAGAATGGGTATATTGCTCTTTTTGCTAACGGGCGCATTGTAGTCAGTAGTAAGGATGAATGGTGCGTCGCCTTTCTCTCATGTTCTATCCTGTGTGGAATGAGTTTTCTGGGTTTTTGTCTGTCATCGAAGATTTTGTTGTGGCGGTTGAATCTATATCGACTCATTCTGGTGCCGCTGCGTTGGAGTTGACGGTTCTTAGTCAGCACCCTGTACAGACCGAACTGACCTACTGAAACGCTCTATCAAAACTGGCGTCTCCCTTGTTTGCTCAACTGAACAAAGAGGTTTTGGTGGAGGTAGTCCCCCAAAAAAGTATCGAACAGATCGAAATCTTGGCTAAAGACAGCCCGGCCTCTTGGATGACTTCCCGTGAATTCCACTCACCGGAAGACTAACTTGACCGTCGAAGTTTTTCCGGGTACAACCTCGGGACTCTCCTGTTAGTCACCCTAGAGACCTTTTCTTGTTTGTTTTGCAGGGTTTGGACACACTCTTCTTATCAGCACGTCGAGCTCAGTAGGTGAGCTCGTTCCGGGGAAACCGCAGTAATTGTTCAAATGGTAACTTGCTTTCTTTTTTATTTTTCTTCTGATTAACCTCAAAGAACTTTATATATACTTTTATTTTATGTCTTTGAAGGTGTTTCAGGAATATATTAGATATGTTATTGCATTGATATTCGTCTTATCAGTTGACCTTTGGTCATCTCTTCTGATTCGTGGCTTCAATCCACAGTTCGTGATGTTTTTTCTGGTTTTCATTTTCTCACTAGTGACGTTTTTAGTTTTAAATTTTATTTGTAGCGATCGGGTTGTTCGTTCCATTGGTTGGCTTCGTCGGAGGCGATTAGCGCTTCAGAATGGGTATATTGCTCTTTTTGTTTACGGGCGCATTGTAGTCAGTAGTAAGGATGAATGGTGCGTCGCCTTTCTCTCATGTTCTATCCTGTGTGGAATGAGTTTTCTGGGTTTTTCTCTGTTGCCGAAGATTTTGTTGTGGCGGTTGAATCTATATCGACTCATTCTGGTGCCGCTGCATTGGAGTTGATGGTACTTCGTCAGCACCCTGTACAGGTCAGCTGTGCTGCTGGCCTGTATATCTTGGCGAAAGCTATAATAGTAGGTCTGCGACCAACTTTTTATCTTCTTCTACGTTTGGTGCTTTTCTGTCAAAAACTGCCTTAATTAGAATTTGTGATTTAGAATTAAAATGGCACTTTGTGTTTGCAGTGCGTTGGTGCTGACCCAACAGCGTTCCTTGGATGCCTGACCTTCCTCTACCCCGGGTGAACCACGGGTGGAGGCTGCTGGTAGAAGGAGAT
Source organism: Coffea arabica (assembly GCF_036785885.1). Taxonomy (NCBI): domain Eukaryota; kingdom Viridiplantae; phylum Streptophyta; class Magnoliopsida; order Gentianales; family Rubiaceae; genus Coffea; species Coffea arabica. Next base: position 62,727,964 of record NC_092320.1, read on the forward strand.
CTGCTGGCGGAACCGCATGTTTAACGGCAAAAGTTGACTGGCTGGAAGTCCCGAAAAATTTTAGCACTCAAAAGTACTCCGGTTATTGTTACATTTTTTAATGATTTTAGCTTAATTTTTCATCCAAATTTGCATCCTGAAGAAGCGCTGCGGCTTCGCCGGACCGAGCTGACCTACTGAAACGCTCTGTCAAAACTGGCGTCTTCCTCGTTTGCTCACCTGAACAAAGAGGTTTTGGTGGAGGTAGTCACCCAAAAAAGCATCGACCAGATCGAAGTTTTGGCTAAAGACAGCCCGGCCTCTTGGATGACTTCCCGTGAATTCCACTCACCGGAAGACTAACTTGACCGTCGAAGTGTCCCCGGGTACAACCTCGGGGCTCTCCTGTTAGTCACCCTAGAGACCTTTTCTTGTTTGTTTCGCAGGGTTTGGACACGCTGTTCTCATCAGCACGTCGAGCTCAGTAGGTGAGCTCATTCCGGGGAAACCGCCTCGCTTGTTCAAATGGTAACTTGCTTTCTTTTTTATTCTTCTTCTAATTAAACACCAAGAACTTTATATATATTTTTATTCTATGTCTTTGTAGGCGTTTCAAGAATATATTAGATATGTTATTGCATTCATATTCGTCTTATCAGTTGGCCTTTGGTCATCTCTTCTGATTCTTGGCGTCAATCCACAGTTCGTGATGTTTTTCTGGTTTTCATTTTGTCACTTGTGACGTTTTTAGTTTTAAATTTTATTTGGAGCGATCGGGTTGTTCGTTCCATTGGTTGGCTTCGTCGGAGGCGATTAGCGCTTCAGACTGGGTATATTGCTCTTTTTGCTTACGGGCGCATTGTAGTCAGTAGTAAGGATGAATTGTGCGTCGCCTTTCTCTCATGTTCTATCCTGTGTGGAATGAGTTTTCTGGATTTTTGTCTGTCGTCGAAGATTTTGTTGTGGCGGTTGAATCTATATCGACTCATTCTGGTGCCGCTACGTTGGAGTTGACGGTTCTTAGTCAGCACCCTGTACAGACCGAGCTGACCTACTGAAACGCTCTGTCAAAACTGGCGTCTTCCTCGTTTGCTCACCTGAACAAAGAGGTTTTGGTGGAGGTAGTCCCCCAAAAAAGCATCGAACAGATCGAAGTCTTGGCTAAAGACAGCCCGGCCTCTTGGATGACTTCCCGTGAATTCCACTCACCGGAAGACTAACTTGACCGTCGAAGTTTCCCCGGGTACAACCTCGGGACTCTCCTGTTAGTCACCCTAGAGACCTTTTCTTGTTTGTTTTGCAGGGTTTGGACACACTCTTCTTATCAGCACGTCGAGCTCAGTAGGTGAGCTCGTTCCGGGGAAACCGCAGTAATTGTTCAAATGGTAACTTGCTTTCTTTTTTATTTTTCTTCTGATTAACCTCAAAGAACTTTATATATACTTTTATTTTATGTCTTTGAAGGTGTTTCAGGAATATATTAGATATGTTATTGCATTGATATTCGTCTTATCAGTTGACCTTTGGTCATCTCTTCTGATTCGTGGCTTCAATCCACAGTTCGTGATGTTTTTTCTGGTTTTCATTTTCTCACTAGTGACGTTTTTAGTTTTAAATTTTATTTGTAGCGATCGGGTTGTTCGTTCCATTGGTTGGCTTCGTCGGAGGCGATTAGCGCTTCAGACTGGGTATGTTGCTCTTTTTGCTTACGGGCGCATTGTAGTCAGTAGTAAGGATGAATGGTGCGTCGCCTTTCTCTCATGTTCTATCTTGTGTGGAATGAGTTTTCTGGGTTTTTCTCTGTTGTCGAAGATTTTGTTGTGGCGGTTGAATCTATATCGACTCATTCTGGTGCCGCTGCATTGGAGTTGATGGTACTTCGTCAGCACCCTGTACAGGCCAGCTGTGCTGCTGGCCTGTATATCTTGGCGAAAGCTATAATGGTAGGTCTGCGACCAACTTTTTATCTTCTTTTACGTTTGGTGCTTTTCTGTCAAAAACTGCCTTAATTAGAATTTGTGATTTAGAATTAAAATGGCACTTTGTGTTTGCAGTGCGTTGGTGCTGACCCAACAGCGTTCCTTGGATGCCTGACCTTCCTCTACCCCGGGTGAACCACGGGTGGAGGCTGCTGGTAGAAGGAGATCTGCTGGCGGAACCGCATGTTTAACGGCAAAAGTTGACTGGCTGGAAGTCCCGAAAAATTTTAGCACTCAAAAGTACTCCGGTTATTGTTACATTTTTTAATGATTTTAGCTTAATTTTTCATCCAAATTTGCATCCTGAAGAAGCGCTACGGCTTCGCCGGACCGAGCTGACCTACTGAAACGCTCTGTCAAAACTGGCGTCTTCCTCGTTTGCTCACCTGAACAAAGAGGTTTTGGTGGAGGTAGTCACCCAAAAAAGCATCGACCAGATCGAAGTTTTGGCTAAAGACAGCCCGGCCTCTTGGATGACTTCCCGTGAATTCCACTCACCGGAAGACTAACTTGACCGTCGAAGTGTCCCCGGGTACAACCTCGGGGCTCTCCTGTTAGTCACCCTAGAGACCTTTTCTTGTTTGTTTCGCAGGGTTTGGACACGCTGTTCTCATCAGCACGTCGAGCTCAGTAGGTGAGCTCGTTTCGGGGAAACCGCCTCGCTTGTTCAAATGGTAACTTGCTTTCTTTTTTATTCTTCTTCTAATTAAACACCAAGAACTTTATATATATTTTTATTCTATGTCTTTGTAGGCGTTTCAAGAATATATTAGATATGTTATTGCATTCATATTCGTCTTATCAGTTGGCCTTTGGTCATCTCTTCTGATTCTTGGCGTCAATCCACAGTTCGTGATGTTTTTCTGGTTTTCATTTTGTCACTTGTGACGTTTTTAGTTTTAAATTTTATTTGGAGCGATCGGGTTGTTCGTTCCATTGGTTGGCTTCGTCGGAGGCGATTAGCGCTTCAGACTGGGTATATTGCTCTTTTTGCTTACGGGCGCATTGTAGTCAGTAGTAAGGATGAATTGTGCGTCGCCTTTCTCTCATGTTCTATCCTGTGTGGAATGAGTTTTCTGGATTTTTGTCTGTCGTCGAAAATTTTGTTGTGGCGGTTGAATCTATATCGACTCATTCTGGTGCCGCTGCGTTGGAGTTGACGGTTCTTAGTCAGCACCCTGTACAGACCGAGCTGACCTACTGAAACGCTCTGTCAAAACTGGCGTCTTCCTCGTTTGCTCACCTGAACAAAGAGGTTTTGGTGGAGGTAGTCCCCCAAAAAAGCATCGAACAGATCGAAGTCTTGGCTAAAGACAGCCCGGCCTCTTGGATGACTTCCCGTGAATTCCACTCACCGGAAGACTAACTTGACCGTCGAAGTTTCCCCGGGTACAACCTCGGGACTCTCCTGTTAGTCACCCTAGAGACCTTTTCTTGTGTGTTTCGCAGGGTTTGGACACACTCTTCTCATCAGCACGTCGAGCTCAGTAGGTGAGCTCTTTCCGGGGAAACCGCAGCACTTGTTCAAATGGTAACTTGCTTTCTTTTTATTTTTCTTCTAATTAACCTCAAAAAACTTTATATATACTTTTATTTTATGTCTTTGTAGGTGTTTCAGGAATATATTAGATATGTTATTGCATTGATATTCGTCTTATCAGTTGACCTTTGGTCATCGCTTCTGATTCTTGGCGTCAATCCACAGTTCGTGATGTTTTTTCTGGTTTTCATTTTGTCACTTGTGACGTTTTAAGTTTTAAATTTTATTTGGAGCGATCGGGTTGTTCGTTCCATTGGTTGGCTTCGTCAGAGGCGATTAGCGCTTCAGACTGGGTATATTGCTCTTTTTGCTTACGTCGCATTGTAGTCAGTAGTAAGGATGAATGGTGCGTCGCCTTTCTTTCATGTTCTATCCTGTGTGGAATGAGTTTTCTGGGTTTTTGTCTGTCATCGAAGATTTTGTTGTGGCGGTTGAATCTATATCGACTCATTCTGGTGCCGCTGCGTTGGAGTTGACAGTTCTTAGTCAGCACCCTGTACAGACCGAGCTGACCTACTGAAACGCTCTGTCAAAACTGGCGTCTTCCTCGTTTGCTCACCTGAACAAAGAGGTTTTGGTGGAGGTAGTCCCCCAAAAAAGCATCGAACAGATCGAAGTCTTGGCTAAAGACAGCCCGGCCTCTTGGATGACTTCCCGTGAATTCCACTCACCGGAAGACTAACTTGACCGTCGAAGTGTCCCCGGGTACAACCTCGGGGCTCTCCTGTTAGTCACCCTAGAGACCTTTTCTTGTTTGTTTCGCAGGGTTTGGACACGCTGTTCTCATCAGCACGTCGAGCTCAGTAGGTGAGCTCGTTTCGGGGAAACCGCCTCGCTTGTTCAAATGGTAACTTGCTTTCTTTTTTATTCTTCTTCTAATTAAACACCAAGAACTTTATATATATTTTTATTCTATGTCTTTGTAGGCGTTTCAAGAATATATTAGATATGTTATTGCATTCATATTCGTCTTATCAGTTGGCCTTTGGTCATCTCTTCTGATTCTTGGCGTCAATCCACAGTTCGTGATGTTTTTCTGGTTTTCATTTTGTCACTTGTGACGTTTTTAGTTTTAAATTTTATTTGGAGCGATCGGGTTGTTCGTTCCATTGGTTGGCTTCGTCGGAGGCGATTAGCGCTTCAGACTGGGTATATTGCTCTTTTTGCTTACGGGCGCATTGTAGTCAGTAGTAAGGATGAATTGTGCGTCGCCTTTCTCTCATGTTCTATCCTGTGTGGAATGAGTTTTCTGGATTTTTGTCTGTCGTCGAAAATTTTGTTGTGGCGGTTGAATCTATATCGACTCATTCTGGTGCCGCTGCGTTGGAGTTGACGGTTCTTAGTCAGCACCCTGTACAGACCGAGCTGACCTACTGAAACGCTCTGTCAAAACTGGCGTCTTCCTCGTTTGCTCACCTGAACAAAGAGGTTTTGGTGGAGGTAGTCCCCCAAAAAAGCATCGAACAGATCGAAGTCTTGGCTAAAGACAGCCCGGCCTCTTGGATGACTTCCCGTGAATTCCACTCACCGGAAGACTAACTTGACCGTCGAAGTTTCCCCGGGTACAACCTCGGGACTCTCCTGTTAGTCACCCTAGAGACCTTTTCTTGTGTGTTTCGCAGGGTTTGGACACACTCTTCTCATCAGCACGTCGAGCTCAGTAGGTGAGCTCTTTCCGGGGAAACCGCAGCACTTGTTCAAATGGTAACTTGCTTTCTTTTTATTTTTCTTCTAATTAACCTCAAAAAACTTTATATATACTTTTATTTTATGTCTTTGTAGGTGTTTCAGGAATATATTAGATATGTTATTGCATTGATATTCGTCTTATCAGTTGACCTTTGGTCATCGCTTCTGATTCTTGGCGTCAATCCACAGTTCGTGATGTTTTTTCTGGTTTTCATTTTGTCACTTGTGACGTTTTAAGTTTTAAATTTTATTTGGAGCGATCGGGTTGTTCGTTCCATTTGTTGGCTTCGTCAGAGGCGATTAGCGCTTCAGACTGGGTATATTGCTCTTTTTGCTTACGTCGCATTGTAGTCAGTAGTAAGGATGAATGGTGCGTCGCCTTTCTTTCATGTTCTATCCTGTGTGGAATGAGTTTTCTGGGTTTTTGTCTGTCATCGAAGATTTTGTTGTGGCGGTTGAATCTATATCGACTCATTCTGGTGCCGCTGCGTTGGAGTTGACAGTTCTTAGTCAGCACCCTGTACAGACCGAGCTGACCTAATGAAACGCTCTGTCAAAACTGGCGTCTTCCTCATTTGCTCACCTGAACAAAGAGGTTTTGGTGGAGGTAGTCCCCCAAAAAAGCATCGAACAGATCGAAGTCTTGGCTAAAGACAGCCCGGCCTCTTGGATGACTTCCCGTGAATTTCACTCACCGGAAGACTAATTTGATCGTCGAAGTTTCCCCGGGTACAACCTCGGGACTCTCCTGTTAGTCACCCTAGAGACCTTTTCTTGTTTGTTTTGCAGGGTTTGGACACACTCTTCTCATCAGCACGTCGAGCTCAGTATGTGAGCTCGTTCCGGGGAAACCGCAGTAATTGTTCAAATGGTAACTTGCTTTCTTTTTTATTTTTCTTCTGATTAACCTCAAACAACTTTATATATACTTTTATTTTATGTCTTTGAAGGTGTTTCAGGAATATATTAGATATGTTATTGCATTGATATTCGTCTTATCAGTTGACCTTTGGTCATCTCTTCGGCTTCTTGGCTTCAATCCACAGTTCGTGATGTTTTTTCTGGTTTTCATTTTCTCACTTGTGACGTTTTTAGTTTTAAATTTTATTTGGAGCGATCGGGTTGTTCGTTCCATTGGTTGGCTTCGTCAGAGGCGATTAGCGCTTCAGACTGGGTATATTGCTCTTTTTGCTTACGTCGCATTGTAGTCAGTAGTAAGGATGAATGGTGCGTCGCCTTTCTTTCATGTTCTATCCTGTGTGGAATGAGTTTTCTGGGTTTTTGTCTGTCATCGAAGATTTTGTTGTGGCGGTTGAATCTATATCGACTCATTCTGGTGCCGCTGCGTTGGAGTTGACGGTTCTTAGTCAGCACCCTGTACAGACCGAGCTGACCTACTGAAACGCTCCGTCAAAACTGGCGTCTTCCTCGTTTGCTCACCTGAACAAAGAGGTTTTGGTGGAGGTAGTCCCCCAAAAAAGCATCGAACAGATCGAAGTCTTGACTAAAGACAGCCCGGCCTCTTGGATGACTTCCCGTGAATTCCACTCACCGGAAGACTAACTTGACCGTCGAAGTTTCCCCGGGTACAACCTCGGGACTCTCCTGTTAGTCACCCTAGAGACCTTTTCTTGTTTGTTTTGCAGGGTTTGGACACACTCTTCTCATCAGCATGTCGAGCTCAGTAGGTGAGCTCGTTCCGGGGAAACCGCAGCACTTGTTCAAATGGTAACTTGCTTTCTTTTTTATTTTTCTTCTAATTAACCTCAAAGAACTTTATACATACTTTTATTTTATGTCTTTGTAGGTGTTTCAGGAATATATTAGATATGTTATTGCATTGATATTTGTCTTATCAGTTGACCTTTGGTCATCTCTTCTGATTCTTGGATTCAATCCACAGTTCGTGATGTTTTTTCTGGTTTTCATTTTCTCACTTGTGACGTTTTTAGTTTTAAATTTTATTTGGAGCGATCGGGTTGTTCGTTCCATTGGTTGGCTTCGTCGGAGGCGATTAGCGCTTCAGACTGGGTATATTGCTCTTTTTGCTTACGGGCGCATTGTAGTCAGTAGTAAGGATGAATGGTGCGTCGCCTTTCTCTCATGTTCTATCTTGTGTGGAATGAGTTTTCTGGGTTTTTCTCTGTTGTCGAAGATTTTGTTGTGGCGGTTGAATCTATATCGACTCATTCTGGTGCCGCTGCATTGGAGTTGATGGTACTTCGTCAGCACCCTGTACAGGCCAGCTGTGCTGCTGGCCTGTATATCTTGGCGAAAGCTATAATGGTAGGTCTGCGACCAACTTTTTATCTTCTTCTACGTTTGGTGCTTTTCTGTCAAAAACTGCCTTAATTAGAATTTGTGATTTAGAATTAAAATGGCACTTTGTGTTTGCAGTGCGTTGGTGCTGACCCAACAGCGTTCCTTGGATGCCTGACCTTCCTCTACCCCGGGTGAACCACGGGTGGAGGCTGCTGGTAGAAGGAGATCTGCTGGCGGAACCGCATGTTTAACGGTAAAAGTTGACTGGCTGGAAGTCCCGAAAAATTTTAGCACTCAAAAGTACTCCGGTTATTGTTACATTTTTTAATGATTTTAGCTTAATTTTTCATCCAAATTTGCATCCTGAAGAAGCGCTGCGGCTTCGCCGGACCGAGCTGACTTACTGAAACGCTCTGTCAAAACTGGCGTCTTCCTCGTTTGCTCACCTGAACAAAGAGGTTTTGGTGGAGGTAGTCACCCAAAAAAGCATCGACCAGATCGAAGTTTTGGCTAAAGACAGCTCGGCCTCTTGGATGACTTCCCGTGAATTCCACTCTCCGGAAGACTAACTTGACCGTCGAAGTGTCCCCGGGTACAACCTCGGGGCTCTCCTGTTAGTCACCCTAGAGACCTTTTCTTGTTTGTTTCGTAGGGTTTGGACACGCTGTTCTCATCAGCACGTCGAGCTCAGTAGGTGAGCTCGTTCCGGGGAAACCGCCTCGCTTGTTCAAATGGTAACTTGCTTTCTTTTTTATTCTTCTTCTAATTAAACACCAAGAACTTTATATATATTTTTATTCTATGTCTTTGTAGGCGTTTCAAGAATATATTAGATATGTTATTGCATTCATATTCGTCTTATCAGTTGGCCTTTGGTCATCTCTTCTGATTCTTGGCGTCAATCCACAGTTCGTGATGTTTTTTCTGATTTTTATTTTCCCACTTGTGACATTTTTAGTTTTAAATTTTATTTGGAGCGATCGGGTTGTTCGTTTCATTGGTTGGCTTCGTCGGAGGCGATTAGCGCTTCAGACTGGGTATATTGCTCTTTTTGCTAACGGGCGCATTGTAGTCAGTAGTAAGGATGAATGGTGCGTCGCCTTTCTCTCATGTTCTATCCTGTGTGGAATGAGTTTTCTGGGTTTTTGTCTGTCATCGAAGATTTTGTTGTGGCGGTTGAATCTATATCGACTCATTCTGGTGCCGCTGCGTTGGAGTTGACGGTTCTTAGTCAGCACCCTGTACAGACCGAGCTGACCTACTGAAACGCTCTGTCAAAACTGGCGTCTTCCTTGTTTGCTCACCTGAACAAAGAGGTTTTGGTGGAGGTAGTCCCCCAAAAAAGTATCGAACAGATCGAAGTTTTGGCTAAAGACAGCCCGGCCTCTTGGATGACTTCCCGTGAATTCCACTCATCGGAAGACTAACTTGACCGTCGAAGTTTCCCCGGGTACAACCTCGGGACTCTCCTGTTAGTCACCCTAGAGACCTTTTCTTGTTTGTTTTGCAGGGTTTGGACACACTCTTCTTATCAGTACGTCGAGCTCAGTAGGTGAGCTCGTTCCGGGGAAACCGCAGTAATTGTTCAAATGGTAACTTGCTTTCTTTTTTATTTTTCTTCTGATTAACCTCAAAGAACTTTATATATACTTTTATTTTATGTCTTTGAAGGTGTTTCAGGAATATATTAGATATGTTATTGCATTGATATTCGTCTTATCAGTTGACCTTTGGTCATCTCTTCTGATTCTTGGCTTCAATCCACAGTTCGTGATGTTTTTTCTGGTTTTCATTTTCTCACTAGTGACGTTTTTAGTTTTAAATTTTATTTGGAGCGATCGGGTTGTTCGTTCCATTGGTTGGCTTCGTCGGAGGCGATTAGCGCTTCAGAATGGGTATATTGCTCTTTTTGCTTACGGGCGCATTGTAGTCAGTAGTAAGGATGAATGGTGCGTCGCCTTTCTCTCATGTTCTATCCTGTGTGGAATGAGTTTTCTGGGTTTTTCTCTGTTGCCGAAGATTTTGTTGTGGCGGTTGAATCTATATCGACTCATTCTGGTGCCGCTGCATTGGAGTTGATGGTACTTCGTCAGCACCCTGTACAGGCCAGCTGTGCTGCTGGCCTGTATATCTTGGCGAAAGCTATAATGGTAGGTCTGCGACCAACTTTTTATCTTCTTCTACGTTTGGTGCTTTTCTATCAAAAACTGCCTTAATTAGAATTTGTGATTTAGAATTAAAATGGCACTTTGTGTTTGCAGTGCGTTGGTGCTGACCCAACAGCGTTCCTTGGATGCCTGACCTTCCTCTACCCCGGGTGAACCACGGGTGGAGGCTGCTGGTAGAAGGAGATCTGCTGGCGGAACCGCATGTTTAACGGCAAAAGTTGACTGGCTGGAAGTCCCGAAAAATTTTAGCACTCAAAAGTACTCCGGTTATTGTTACATTTTTTAATGATTTTAGCTTAATTTTTCATCCAAATTTGCATCCTGAAGAAGCGCTGCGGCTTCGCCGGACCGAGCTGACCTACTGAAACGCTCTGTCAAAACTGGCGTCTTCCTCGTTTGCTCACCTGAACAAAGAGGTTTTGGTGGAGGTAGTCACCCAAAAAAGCATCGACCAGATCGAAGTTTTGGCTAAAGACAGCCCGGCCTCTTGGATGACTTCCCGTGAATTCCACTCACCGGAAGACTAACTTGACCGTCGAAGTGTCCCCGGTTACAACCTCGGGGCTCTCCTGTTAGTCACCCTAGAGACCTTTTCTTGTTTGTTTCGCAGGGTTTGGACACGCTGTTCTCATCAGCACGTCGAGCTCAGTAGGTGAGCTCGTTTCGGGGAAACCGCCTCGCTTGTTCAAATGGTAACTTGCTTTCTTTTTTATTCTTCTTCTAATTAAACACCAAGAACTTTATATATATTTTTATTCTATGTCTTTGTAGGCGTTTCAAGAATATATTAGATATGTTATTGCATTCATATTCGTCTTATCAGTTGGCCTTTGGTCATCTCTTCTGATTCTTGGCGTCAATCAACAGTTCGTGATGTTTTTTCTGATTTTTATTTTCCCACTTGTGACATTTTTAGTTTTAAATTTTATTTGGAGCGATCGGGCTGTTCGTTTCATTGGTTGGCTTCGTCGGAGGCGATTAGCGCTTCAGACTGGGTATATTGCTCTTTTTGCTAACGGGCGCATTGTAGTCAGTAGTAAGGATGAATGGTGCGTCGCCTTTCTCTCATGTTCTATCCTGTGTGGAATGAGTTTTCTGGGTTTTTGTCTGTCATCGAAGATTTTGTTGTGGCGGTTGAATCTATATCGACTCATTCTGGTGCCGCTGCGTTGGAGTTGACGGTTGTTAGTCAGCACCCTGTACAGACCGAACTGACCTACTGAAACGCTCTATCAAAACTGGCGTCTCCCTTGTTTGCTCAACTGAACAAAGAGGTTTTGGTGGAGGTAGTCCCCCAAAAAAGTATCGAACAGATCGAAATCTTGGCTAAAGACAGCCCGGCCTCTTGGATGACTTCCCGTGAATTCCACTCACCGGAAGACTAACTTGACCGTCGAAGTTTTCCCGGGTACAACCTCGGGACTCTCCTGTTAGTCACCCTAGAGACCTTTTCTTGTTTGTTTTGCAGGGTTTGGACACACTCTTCTTATCAGCACGTCGAGCTCAGTAGGTGAGCTCGTTCCGGGGAAACCGCAGTAATTGTTCAAATGGTAACTTGCTTTCTTTTTTATTTTTCTTCTGATTAACCTCAAAGAACTTTATATATACTTTTATTTTATGTCTTTGAAGGTGTTTCAGGAATATATTAGATATGTTATTGCATTGATATTCGTGTTATCAGTTGACCTTTGGTCATCTCTTCTGATTCGTGGCTTCAATCCACAGTTCGTGATGTTTTTTCTGGTTTTCATTTTCTCACTAGTGACGTTTTTAGTTTTAAATTTTATTTGGAGCGATCGGGTTGTTCGTTCCATTGGTTGGCTTCGTCGGAGGCGATTAGCGCTTCAGAATGGGTATACTGCTCTTTTTGTTTACGGGCGCATTGTAGTCAGTAGTAAGGATGAATGGTGCGTCGCCTTTCTCTCATGTTCTATCCTGTGTGGAATGAGTTTTCTGGGTTTTTCTCTGTTGCCGAAGATTTTGTTGTGGCGGTTGAATCTATATCGACTCATTCTGGTGCCGCTGCATTGGAGTTGATGGTACTTCGTCAGCACCCTGTACAGGCCAGCTGTGCTGCTGGCCTGTATATCTTGGCGAAAGTTATAATGGTAGGTCTGCGACCAACTTTTTATCTTCTTCTACGTTTGGTGCTTTTCTGTCAAAAACTGCCTTAATTAGAATTTGTGATTTAGAATTAAAATGGCACTTTGTGTTTGCAGTGCGTTGGTGCTGACCCAACAGCGTTCCTTGGATGCCTGACCTTCCTCTACCCCGGGTGAACCACGGGTGGAGGCTGCTGGTAGAAGGAGATCTGCTGGCGGAACCGCATGTTTAACGGCAAAAGTTGACTGGCTGGAAGTCCCGAAAAATTTTAGCACTCAAAAGTACTCCGGTTATTGTTACATTTTTTAATGATTTTAGCTTAATTTTTCATCCAAATTTGCATCCTGAAGAAGCGCTGCGGCTTCGCCGGACCGAGCTGACCTACTGAAACGCTCTGTCAAAACTGGCGTCTTCCTCGTTTGCTCACCTGAACAAAGAGGTTTTGGTGGAGGTAGTCACCCAAAAAAGCATCGACCAGATCGAAGTTTTGGCTAAAGACAGCCCGGCCTCTTGGATGACTTCCCGTGAATTCCACTCACCGGAAGACTAACTTGACCGTCGAAGTGTCCCCGGGTACAACCTCGGGGCTCTCCTGTTAGTCACCCTAGAGACCTTTTCTTGTTTGTTTCGCAGGGTTTGGACACGCTGTTCTCATCAGCACGTCGAGCTCAGTAGGTGAGCTCGTTACGGGGAAACCGCCTCACTTGTTCAAATGGTAACTTGCTTTCTTTTTTATTCTTCTTCTAATTAAACACCAAGAACTTTATATATATTTTTATTCTATGTCTTTGTAGGCGTTTCAAGAATATATTAGATATGTTATTGCATTCATATTCGTCTTATCAGTTGGCCTTTGGTCATCTCTTCTGATTCTTGGCGTCAATCCACAGTTCGTGATGTTTTTTCTGATTTTTATTTTCCCACTTGTGACATTTTTAGTTTTAAATTTTATTTGGAGCGATCGGGTTGTTCGTTTCATTGGTTGGCTTCGTCGGAGGCGATTAGCGCTTCAGACTGGGTATATTGCTCTTTTTGCTAACGGGCGCATTGTAGTCAGTAGTAAGGATGAATGGTGCGTCGCCTTTCTCTCATGTTCTATCCTGTGTGGAATGAGTTTTCTGGGTTTTTGTCTGTCATCGAAGATTTTGTTGTGGCGGTTGAATCTATATCGACTCATTCTGGTGCCGCTGCGTTGGAGTTGACGGTTCTTAGTCAGCACCCTGTACAGACCGAGCTGACCTACTGAAACGCTCTGTCAAAACTGGCGTCTTCCTTGTTTGCTCACCTGAACAAAGAGGTTTTGGTGGAGGTAGTCCCCCAAAAAAGTATCGAACAGATCGAAGTTTTGGCTAAAGACAGCCCGGCCTCTTGGATGACTTCCCGTGAATTCCACTCATCGGAAGACTAACTTGACCGTCGAAGTTTCCCCGGGTACAACCTTGGGACTCTCCTGTTAGTCACCCTAGAGACCTTTTCTTGTTTGTTTTGCAGGGTTTGGACACACTCTTCTTATCAGCACGTCGAGCTCAGTAGGTGAGCTCGTTCCGGGGAAACCGCAGTAATTGTTCAAATGGTAACTTGCTTTCTTTTTTATTTTTCTTCTGATTAACCTCAAAGAACTTTATATATACTTTTATTTTATGTCTTTGAAGGTGTTTCAGGAATATATTAGATATGTTATTGCATTGATATTCGTCTTATCAGTTGACCTTTGGTCATCTCTTCTGATTCTTGGCTTCAATCCACAGTTCGTGATATTTTTTCTGGTTTTCATTTTCTCACTAGTGACGTTTTTAGTTTTAAATTTTATTTGGAGCGATCGGGTTGTTCGTTCCATTGGTTGGCTTCGTCGAAGGCGATTAGCGCTTCAGAATGGGTATATTGCTCTTTTTGCTAACGGGCGCATTGTAGTCAGTAGTAAGGATGAATGGTGCGTCGCCTTTCTCTCATGTTCTATCCTGTGTGGAATGAGTTTTCTGGGTTTTTGTCTGTCATCGAAGATTTTGTTGTGGCGGTTGAATCTATATCGACTCATTCTGGTGCCGCTGCGTTGGAGTTGACGGTTGTTAGTCAGCACCCTGTACAGACCGAACTGACCTACTGAAACGCTCTATCAAAACTGGCGTCTCCCTTGTTTGCTCAACTGAACAAAGAGGTTTTGGTGGAGGTAGTCCCCCAAAAAAGTATCGAACAGATCGAAATCTTGGCTAAAGACAGCCCGGCCTCTTGGATGACTTCCCGTGAATTCCACTCACCGGAAGACTAACTTGACCGTCGAAGTTTTCCCGGGTACAACCTCGGGACTCTCCTGTTAGTCACCCTAGAGACCTTTTCTTGTTTGTTTTGCAGGGTTTGGACACACTCTTCTTATCAGCACGTCGAGCTCAGTAGGTGAGCTCGTTCCGGGGAAACCGCAGTAATTGTTCAAATGGTAACTTGCTTTCTTTTTTATTTTTCTTCTGATTAACCTCAAAGAACTTTATATATACTTTTATTTTATGTCTTTGAAGGTGTTTCAGGAATATATTAGATATGTTATTGCATTGATATTCGTGTTATCAGTTGACCTTTGGTCATCTCTTCTGATTCGTGGCTTCAATCCACAGTTCGTGATGTTTTTTCTGGTTTTCATTTTCTCACTAGTGACGTTTTTAGTTTTAAATTTTATTTGGAGCGATCGGGTTGTTCGTTCCATTGGTTGGCTTCGTCGGAGGCGATTAGCGCTTCAGAATGGGTATACTGCTCTTTTTGTTTACGGGCGCATTGTAGTCAGTAGTAAGGATGAATGGTGCGTCGCCTTTCTCTCATGTTCTATCCTGTGTGGAATGAGTTTTCTGGGTTTTTCTCTGTTGCCGAAGATTTTGTTGTGGCGGTTGAATCTATATCGACTCATTCTGGTGCCGCTGCATTGGAGTTGATGGTACTTCGTCAGCACCCTGTACAGGCCAGCTGTGCTGCTGGCCTGTATATCTTGGCGAAAGCTATAATGGTAGGTCTGCGACCAACTTTTTATCTTCTTCTACGTTTGGTGCTTTTCTGTCAAAAACTGCCTTAATTAGAATTTGTGATTTAGAATTAAAATGGCACTTTGTGTTTGCAGTGCGTTGGTGCTGACCCAACAGCGTTCCTTGGATGCCTGACCTTCCTCTACCCCGGGTGAACCACGGGTGGAGGCTGCTGGTAGAAGGAGATCTGCTGGCGGAACCGCATGTTTAACGGCAAAAGTTGACTGGCTGGAAGTCCCGAAAAATTTTAGCACTCAAAAGTACTCCGGTTATTGTTACATTTTTTAATGATTTTAGCTTAATTTTTCATCCAAATTTGCATCCTGAAGAAGCGCTGCGGCTTCGCCGGACCGAGCTGACCTACTGAAACGCTCTGTCAAAACTGGCGTCTTCCTCGTTTGCTCACCTGAACAAAGAGGTTTTGGTGGAGGTAGTCACCCAAAAAAGCATCGACCAGATCGAAGTTTTGGCTAAAGACAGCCCGGCCTCTTGGATGACTTCCCGTGAATTCCACTCACCGGAAGACTAACTTGACCGTCGAAGTGTCCCCGGGTACAACCTCGGGGCTCTCCTGTTAGTCACCCTAGAGACCTTTTCTTGTTTGTTTCGCAGGGTTTGGACACGCTGTTCTCATCAGCACGTCGAGCTCAGTAGGTGAGCTCGTTCCGGGGAAACCGCCTCGCTTGTTCAAATGGTAACTTGCTTTCTTTTTTATTCTTCTTCTAATTAAACACCAAGAACTTTATATATATTTTTATTCTATGTCTTTGTAGGCGTTTCAAGAATATATTAGATATGTTATTGCATTCATATTCGTCTTATCAGTTGGCCTTTGGTCATCTCTTCTGATTCTTGGCGTCAATCCACAGTTCGTGATGTTTTTTCTGATTTTTATTTTCCCACTTGTGACATTTTTAGTTTTAAATTTTATTTGGAGCGATCGGGTTGTTCGTTTCATTGGTTGGCTTCGTCGGAGGCGATTAGCGCTTCAGACTGGGTATATTGCTCTTTTTGCTAACGGGCGCATTGTAGTCAGTAGTAAGGATGAATGGTGCGTCGCCTTTCTCTCATGTTCTATCCTGTGTGGAATGAGTTTTCTGGGTTTTTGTCTGTCATCGAAGATTTTGTTGTGGCGGTTGAATCTATATCGACTCATTCTGGTGCCGCTGCGTTGGAGTTGACGGTTCTTAGTCAGCACCCTGTACAGACCGAGCTGACCTACTGAAACGCTCTGTCAAAACTGGCGTCTTCCTCGTTTGCTCACCTGAACAAAGAGGTTTTGGTGGAGGTAGTCCCCCAAAAAAGCATCGAACAGATCGAAGTCTTGGCTAAAGACAGCCCGGCCTCTTGGATGACTTCCCGTGAATTCCACTCACCGGAAGACTAACTTGACCGTCGAAGTTTCCCCGGGTACAACCTCGGGACTCTCCTGTTAGTCACCCTAGAGACCTTTTCTTGTGTGTTTCGCAGGGTTTGGACACACTCTTCTCATCAGCACGTCGAGCTCAGTAGGTGAGCTCTTTCCGGGGAAACCGCAGCACTTGTTCAAATGGTAACTTGCTTTCTTTTTTATTTTTCTTCTAATTAACCTCAAAAAACTTTATATATACTTTTATTTTATGTCTTTGTAGGTGTTTCAGGAATATATTAGATATGTTCGCATTGATATTCGTATTATCAGTTGACCTTTGGTCATCGCTTCTGATTCTTGGCGTCAATCCACAGTTCGTGATGTTTTTCTGGTTTTCATTTTGTCACTTGTGACGTTTTTAGTTTTAAATTTTATTTGGAGCGATCGGGTTGTTCGTTCCATTGGTTGGCTTCGTCGGAGGCGATTAGCGCTTCAGACTGGGTATATTGCTCTTTTTGCTTACGGGCGCATTGTAGTCAGTAGTAAGGATGAATTGTGCGTCGCCTTTCTCTCATGTTCTATCCTGTGTGGAATGAGTTTTCTGGATTTTTGTCTGTCGTCGAAAATTTTGTTGTGGCGGTTGAATCTATATCGACTCATTCTGGTGCCGCTGCGTTGGAGTTGACGGTTCTTAGTCAGCACCCTGTACAGACCGAGCTGACCTACTGAAACGCTCTGTCAAAACTGGCGTCTTCCTCGTTTGCTCACCTGAACAAAGAGGTTTTGGTGGAGGTAGTCCCCCAAAAAAGCATCGAACAGATCGAAGTCTTGGCTAAAGACAGCTCGGCCTCTTGGATGACTTCCCGTGAATTCCACTCACCGGAAGACTAACTTGACCGTCGAAGTGTCCCCGGGTACAACCTCGGGACTCTCCTGTTAGTCACCCTAGAGACCTTTTCTTGTGTGTTTCGCAGGGTTTGGACACACTCTTCTCATCAGCACGTCGAGCTCAGTAGGTGAGCTCTTTCCGGGGAAACCGCAGCACTTGTTCAAATGGTAACTTGCTTTCTTTTTATTTTTCTTCTAATTAACCTCAAAAAACTTTATATATACTTTTATTCTATGTCTTTGTAGGTGTTTCATGAATATATTAGATATGTTATTGCATTGATATTCGTCTTATCAGTTGGCCTTTGGTCATCGCTTCTGATTCTTGGCGTCAATCCACAGTTCGTGATATTTTTTCTGGTTTTCATTTTGTCACTTGTGACGTTTTAAGTTTTAAATTTTATTTGGAGCGATCGGGTTGTTCGTTCCATTGGTTGGCTTCGTCAGAGGCGATTAGCGCTTCAGACTGGGTATATTGCTCTTTTTGCTTACGTCGCATTGTAGTCAGTAGTAAGGATGAATGGTGCGTCGCCTTTCTTTCGTGTTCTATCCTGTGTGGAATGAGTTTTCTGGGTTTTTGTCTGTCATCGAAGATTTTGTTGTGGCGGTTGAATCTATATCGACTCATTCTGGTGCCGCTGCGTTGGAGTTGACAGTTCTTAGTCAGCACCCTGTACAGACCGAGCTGACCTAATGAAACGCTCTGTCAAAACTGGCGTCTTCCTCGTTTGCTCACCTGAACAAAGAGGTTTTGGTGGAGGTAGTCCCCCAAAAAAGCATCGAACAGATCGAAGTCTTGGCTAAAGACAGCCCGGCCTCTTGGATGACTTCCCGTGAATTTCACTCACCGGAAGACTAATTTGACCGTCGAAGTTTCCCCGGGTACAACCTCGGGACTCTCCTGTTAGTCACCCTAGAGACCTTTTCTTGTTTGTTTTGCAGGGTTTGGACACACTCTTCTCATCAGCACGTCGAGCTCAGTATGTGAGCTCGTTCCGGGGAAACCGCAGTAATTGTTCAAATGGTAACTTGCTTTCTTTTTTATTTTTCTTCTGATTAACCTCAAACAACTTTATATATACTTTTATTTTATGTCTTTGAAGGTGTTTCAGGAATATATTAGATATGTTATTGCATTGATATTCGTCTTATCAGTTGACCTTTGGTCATCTCTTCGGCTTCTTGGCTTCAATCCACAGTTCGTGATGTTTTTTCTGGTTTTCATTTTCTCACTTGTGACGTTTTTAGTTTTAAATTTTATTTGGAGCGATCGGGTTGTTCGTTCCATTGGTTGGCTTCGTCGGAGGCGATTAGCGCTTCAAACTGGGTATATTGCTCTTTTTGCTTACGGGCGCATTGTAGTCAGTAGTAAGGATGAATGGTGCGTCGCCTTTCTCTCATGTTCTATCCTGTGTGGAATGAGTTTTCTGGGTTTTTCTCTGTTGCCGAAGATTTTGTTGTGGCGGTTGAATCTATATCGACTCATTCTGATGCCGCTGCATTGGAGTTGATGGTACTTCGTCAGCACCCTGTACAGGCCAGGTGTGCTGCTGGCCTGTATATCTTGGCGAAAGCTATAATGGTAGGTCTGCGACCAACTTTTTATCTTCTTCTACATTTGGTGCTTTTCTGTCAAAAACTGCCTTAATTAGAATTTGTGATTTAGAATTAAAATGGCACTTTGTGTTTGCAGTGCGTTGGTGCTGACCCAACAGCGTTCCTTGGATGCCTGACCTTCCTCTACCCCGGGTGAACCACGGGTGGAGGCTGCTGGTAGAAGGAGATCTGCTGGCGGAACCGCATGTTTAACGGCAAAAGTTGACTGGCTGGAAGTCCCGAAAAATTTTAGCACTCAAAAGTACTCCGGTTATTGTTACATTTTTTAATGATTTTAACTTAATTTTTCATCCAAATTTGCATCCTGAAGGAGCGCTGCGGCTTCGCCGGACCGAGCTGACCTACTGAAACGCTCTGTCAAAACTGGCGTCTTCCTCGTTTGCTCACCTGAACAAAGAGGTTTTGGTGGAGGTAGTCCCCCAAAAAAGCATCGAACAGATCGAAGTCTTGGCTAAAGACAGCCCGGCCTCTTGGATGACTTCCCGTGAATTCCACTCACCGGAAGACTAACTTGACCGTCGAAGTGTCCCCGGGTACAACCTCGGGGCTCTCCTGTTAGTCACCCTAGAGACCTTTTCTTGTTTGTTTCGCAGGGTTTGGACACGCTGTTCTCATCAGCACGTCGAGCTCAGTAGGTGAGCTCGTTCCGGGGAAACCGCCTCGCTTGTTCAAATGGTAACTTGCTTTCTTTTTTATTCTTCTTCTAATTAAACACCAAGAACTTTATATATATTTTTATTCTATGTCTTTGTAGGCGTTTCAAGAATATATTAGATATGTTATTGCATTCATATTCGTCTTATCAGTTGGCCTTTGGTCATCTCTTCTGATTCTTGGCGTCAATCCACAGTTCGTGATGTTTTTTCTGATTTTTATTTTCCCACTTGTGACATTTTTAGTTTTAAATTTTATTTGGAGCGATCGGGTTGTTCGTTTCATTGGTTGGCTTCGTCGGAGGCGATTAGCGCTTCAGACTGGGTATATTGCTCTTTTTGCTAACGGGCGCATTGTAGTCAGTAGTAAGGATGAATGGTGCGTCGCCTTTCTCTCATGTTCTATCCTGTGTGGAATGAGTTTTCTGGGTTTTTGTCTGTCATCGAAGATTTTGTTGTGGCGGTTGAATCTATATCGACTCATTCTGGTGCCGCTGCGTTGGAGTAGACGGTTCTTAGTCAGCACCCTGTACAGACCGAGCTGACCTACTGAAACGCTCTGTCAAAACTAGCGTCTTCCTTGTTTGCTCACCTGAACAAAGAGGTTTTGGTGGAGGTAGTCCCCCAAAAAAGTATCGAACAGATCGAAGTTTTGGCTAAAGACAGCCCGGCCTCTTGGATGACTTCCCGTGAATTCCACTCATCGGAAGACTAACTTGACCGTCGAAGTTTCCCCGGGTACAACCTTGGGACTCTCCTGTTAGTCACCCTAGAGACCTTTTTAAATTTTATTTGGAGCGATCGGGTTGTTCGTTCCATTGGTTGGCTTCGTCGGAGGCGATTAGCGCTTCAAACTGGGTATATTGCTCTTTTTGCTTACGGGCGCATTGTAGTCAGTAGTAAGGATGAATGGTGCGTCGCCTTTCTCTCATGTTCTATCCTGTGTGGAATGAGTTTTCTGGGTTTTTCTCTGTTGCCGAAGATTTTGTTGTGGCGGTTGAATCTATATCGACTCATTCTGATGCCGCTGCATTGGAGTTGATGGTACTTCGTCAGCACCCTGTACAGGCCAGGTGTGCTGCTGGCCTGTATATCTTGGCGAAAGCTATAATGGTAGGTCTGCGACCAACTTTTTATCTTCTTCTACATTTGGTGCTTTTCTGTCAAAAACTGCCTTAATTAGAATTTGTGATTTAGAATTAAAATGGCACTTTGTGTTTGCAGTGCGTTGGTGCTGACCCAACAGCGTTCCTTGGATGCCTGACCTTCCTCTACCCCGGGTGAACCACGGGTGGAGGCTGCTGGTAGAAGGAGATCTGCTGGCGGAACCGCATGTTTAACGGCAAAAGTTGACTGGCTGGAAGTCCCGAAAAATTTTAGCACTCAAAAGTACTCCGGTTATTGTTACATTTTTTAATGATTTTAACTTAATTTTTCATCCAAATTTGCATCCTGAAGGAGCGCTGCGGCTTCGCCGGACCGAGCTGACCTACTGAAACGCTCTGTCAAAACTGGCGTCTTCCTCGTTTGCTCACCTGAACAAAGAGGTTTTGGTGGAGGTAGTCCCCCAAAAAAGCATCGAACAGATCGAAGTCTTGGCTAAAGACAGCCCGGCCTCTTGGATGACTTCCCGTGAATTCCACTCACCGGAAGACTAACTTGACCGTCGAAGTGTCCCCGGGTACAACCTCGGGGCTCTCCTGTTAGTCACCCTAGAGACCTTTTCTTGTTTGTTTCGCAGGGTTTGGACACGCTGTTCTCATCAGCACGTCGAGCTCAGTAGGTGAGCTCGTTCCGGGGAAACCGCCTCGCTTGTTCAAATGGTAACTTGCTTTCTTTTTTATTCTTCTTCTAATTAAACACCAAGAACTTTATATATATTTTTATTCTATGTCTTTGTAGGCGTTTCAAGAATATATTAGATATGTTATTGCATTCATATTCGTCTTATCAGTTGGCCTTTGGTCATCTCTTCTGATTCTTGGCGTCAATCCACAGTTCGTGATGTTTTTTCTGATTTTTATTTTCCCACTTGTGACATTTTTAGTTTTAAATTTTATTTGGAGCGATCGGGTTGTTCGTTCCATTGGTTGGCTTCGTCAGAGGCGATTAGCGCTTCAGACTGGGTATATTGCTCTTTTTGCTTACGTCGCATTGTAGTCAGTAGTAAGGATGAATGGTGCGTCGCCTTTCTTTCATGTTCTATCCTGTGTGGAATGAGTTTTCTGGGTTTTTGTCTGTCATCGAAGATTTTGTTGTGGCGGTTGAATCTATATCGACTCATTCTGGTGCCGCTGCGTTGGAGTTGACAGTTCTTAGTCAGCACCCTGTACAGACCGAGCTGACCTAATGAAACGCTCTGTCAAAACTGGCGTCTTTCTCGTTTGCTCACCTGAACAAAGAGGTTTTGGTGGAGGTAGTCCCCCAAAAAAGCATCGAACAGATCGAAGTCTTGGCTAAAGACGGCCCGGCCTCTTGGATGACTTCCCGTGAATTTCACTCACCGGAAGACTAATTTGACCGTCGAAGTTTCCCCGGGTACAACCTCGGGACTCTCCTGTTAGTCACCCTAGAGACCTTTTCTTGTTTGTTTTGCAGGGTTTGGACACACTCTTCTCATCAGCACGTCGAGCTCAGTATGTGAGCTCGTTCCGGGGAAACCGCAGTAATTGTTCAAATGGTAACTTGCTTTCTTTTTTATTTTTCTTCTGATTAACCTCAAACAACTTTATATATACTTTTATTTTATGTCTTTGAAGGTGTTTCAGGAATATATTAGATATGTTATTGCATTGATATTCGTCTTATCAGTTGACCTTTGGTCATCTCTTCGGCTTCTTGGCTTCAATCCACAGTTCGTGATGTTTTTTCTGGTTTTCATTTTCTCACTTGTGACGTTTTTAGTTTTAAATTTTATTTGGAGCGATCGGGTTGTTCGTTCCATTGGTTGGCTTCGTCGGAGGCGATTAGCGCTTCAAACTGGGTATATTGCTCTTTTTGCTTACGGGCGCATTGTAGTCAGTAGTAAGGATGAATGGTGCGTCGCCTTTCTCTCATGTTCTATCCTGTGTGGAATGAGTTTTCTGGGTTTTTCTCTGTTGCCGAAGATTTTGTTGTGGCGGTTGAATCTATATCGACTCATTCTGATGCCGCTGCATTGGAGTTGATGGTACTTCGTCAGCACCCTGTACAGGCCAGGTGTGCTGCTGGCCTGTATATCTTGGCGAAAGCTATAATGGTAGGTCTGCGACCAACTTTTTATCTTCTTCTACATTTGGTGCTTTTCTGTCAAAAACTGCCTTAATTAGAATTTGTGATTTAGAATTAAAATGGCACTTTGTGTTTGCAGTGCGTTGGTGCTGACCCAACAGCGTTCCTTGGATGCCTGACCTTCCTCTACCCCGGGTGAACCACGGGTGGAGGCTGCTGGTAGAAGGAGATCTGCTGGCGGAACCGCATGTTTAACGGCAAAAGTTGACTGGCTGGAAGTCCCGAAAAATTTTAGCACTCAAAAGTACTCCGGTTATTGTTACATTTTTTAATGATTTTAACTTAATTTTTCATCCAAATTTGCATCCTGAAGGAGCGCTGCGGCTTCGCCGGACCGAGCTGACCTACTGAAACGCTCTGTCAAAACTGGCGTCTTCCTCGTTTGCTCACCTGAACAAAGAGGTTTTGGTGGAGGTAGTCCCCCAAAAAAGCATCGAACAGATCGAAGTCTTGGCTAAAGACAGCCCGGCCTCTTGGATGACTTCCCGTGAATTCCACTCACCGGAAGACTAACTTGACCGTCGAAGTGTCCCCGGGTACAACCTCGGGGCTCTCCTGTTAGTCACCCTAGAGACCTTTTCTTGTTTGTTTCGCAGGGTTTGGACACGCTGTTCTCATCAGCACGTCGAGCTCAGTAGGTGAGCTCGTTCCGGGGAAACCGCCTCGCTTGTTCAAATGGTAACTTGCTTTCTTTTTTATTCTTCTTCTAATTAAACACCAAGAACTTTATATATATTTTTATTCTATGTCTTTGTAGGCGTTTCAAGAATATATTAGATATGTTATTGCATTCATATTCGTCTTATCAGTTGGCCTTTGGTCATCTCTTCTGATTCTTGGCGTCAATCCACAGTTCGTGATGTTTTTTCTGATTTTTATTTTCCCACTTGTGACATTTTTAGTTTTAAATTTTATTTGGAGCGATCGGGTTGTTCGTTCCATTGGTTGGCTTCGTCAGAGGCGATTAGCGCTTCAGACTGGGTATATTGCTCTTTTTGCTTACGTCGCATTGTAGTCAGTAGTAAGGATGAATGGTGCGTCGCCTTTCTTTCATGTTCTATCCTGTGTGGAATGAGTTTTCTGGGTTTTTGTCTGTCATCGAAGATTTTGTTGTGGCGGTTGAATCTATATCGACTCATTCTGGTGCCGCTGCGTTGGAGTTGACAGTTCTTAGTCAGCACCCTGTACAGACCGAGCTGACCTAATGAAACGCTCTGTCAAAACTGGCGTCTTTCTCGTTTGCTCACCTGAACAAAGAGGTTTTGGTGGAGGTAGTCCCCCAAAAAAGCATCGAACAGATCGAAGTCTTGGCTAAAGACGGCCCGGCCTCTTGGATGACTTCCCGTGAATTTCACTCACCGGAAGACTAATTTGACCGTCGAAGTTTCCCCGGGTACAACCTCGGGACTCTCCTGTTAGTCACCCTAGAGACCTTTTCTTGTTTGTTTTGCAGGGTTTGGACACACTCTTCTCATCAGCACGTCGAGCTCAGTATGTGAGCTCGTTCCGGGGAAACCGCAGTAATTGTTCAAATGGTAACTTGCTTTCTTTTTTATTTTTCTTCTGATTAACCTCAAACAACTTTATATATACTTTTATTTTATGTCTTTGAAGGTGTTTCAGGAATATATTAGATATGTTATTGCATTGATATTCGTCTTATCAGTTGACCTTTGGTCATCTCTTCGGCTTCTTGGCTTCAATCCACAGTTCGTGATGTTTTTTCTGGTTTTCATTTTCTCACTTGTGACGTTTTTAGTTTTAAATTTTATTTGGAGCGATCGGGTTGTTCGTTCCATTGGTTGGCTTCGTCGGAGGCGATTAGCGCTTCAAACTGGGTATATTGCTCTTTTTGCTTACGGGCGCATTGTAGTCAGTAGTAAGGATGAATGGTGCGTCGCCTTTCTCTCATGTTCTATCCTGTGTGGAATGAGTTTTCTGGGTTTTTCTCTGTTGCCGAAGATTTTGTTGTGGCGGTTGAATCTATATCGACTCATTCTGATGCCGCTGCATTGGAGTTGATGGTACTTCGTCAGCACCCTGTACAGGCCAGGTGTGCTGCTGGCCTGTATATCTTGGCGAAAGCTATAATGGTAGGTCTGCGACCAACTTTTTATCTTCTTCTACATTTGGTGCTTTTCTGTCAAAAACTGCCTTAATTAGAATTTGTGATTTAGAATTAAAATGGCACTTTGTGTTTGCAGTGCGTTGGTGCTGACCCAACAGCGTTCCTTGGATGCCTGACCTTCCTCTACCCCGGGTGAACCACGGGTGGAGGCTGCTGGTAGAAGGAGATCTGCTGGCGGAACCGCATGTTTAACGGCAAAAGTTGACTGGCTGGAAGTCCCGAAAAATTTTAGCACTCAAAAGTACTCCGGTTATTGTTACATTTTTTAATGATTTTAACTTAATTTTTCATCCAAATTTGCATCCTGAAGGAGCGCTGCGGCTTCGCCGGACCGAGCTGACCTACTGAAACGCTCTGTCAAAACTGGCGTCTTCCTCGTTTGCTCACCTGAACAAAGAGGTTTTGGTGGAGGTAGTCCCCCAAAAAAGCATCGAACAGATCGAAGTCTTGGCTAAAGACAGCCCGGCCTCTTGGATGACTTCCCGTGAATTCCACTCACCGGAAGACTAACTTGACCGTCGAAGTGTCCCCGGGTACAACCTCGGGGCTCTCCTGTTAGTCACCCTAGAGACCTTTTCTTGTTTGTTTCGCAGGGTTTGGACACGCTGTTCTCATCAGCACGTCGAGCTCAGTAGGTGAGCTCGTTCCGGGGAAACCGCCTCGCTTGTTCAAATGGTAACTTGCTTTCTTTTTTATTCTTCTTCTAATTAAACACCAAGAACTTTATATATATTTTTATTCTATGTCTTTGTAGGCGTTTCAAGAATATATTAGATATGTTATTGCATTCATATTCGTCTTATCAGTTGGCCTTTGGTCATCTCTTCTGATTCTTGGCGTCAATCCACAGTTCGTGATGTTTTTTCTGATTTTTATTTTCCCACTTGTGACATTTTTAGTTTTAAATTTTATTTGGAGCGATCGGGTTGTTCGTTCCATTGGTTGGCTTCGTCAGAGGCGATTAGCGCTTCAGACTGGGTATATTGCTCTTTTTGCTTACGTCGCATTGTAGTCAGTAGTAAGGATGAATGGTGCGTCGCCTTTCTTTCATGTTCTATCCTGTGTGGAATGAGTTTTCTGGGTTTTTGTCTGTCATCGAAGATTTTGTTGTGGCGGTTGAATCTATATCGACTCATTCTGGTGCCGCTGCGTTGGAGTTGACAGTTCTTAGTCAGCACCCTGTACAGACCGAGCTGACCTAATGAAACGCTCTGTCAAAACTGGCGTCTTTCTCGTTTGCTCACCTGAACAAAGAGGTTTTGGTGGAGGTAGTCCCCCAAAAAAGCATCGAACAGATCGAAGTCTTGGCTAAAGACGGCCCGGCCTCTTGGATGACTTCCCGTGAATTTCACTCACCGGAAGACTAATTTGACCGTCGAAGTTTCCCCGGGTACAACCTCGGGACTCTCCTGTTAGTCACCCTAGAGACCTTTTCTTGTTTGTTTTGCAGGGTTTGGACACACTCTTCTCATCAGCACGTCGAGCTCAGTATGTGAGCTCGTTCCGGGGAAACCGCAGTAATTGTTCAAATGGTAACTTGCTTTCTTTTTTATTTTTCTTCTGATTAACCTCAAACAACTTTATATATACTTTTATTTTATGTCTTTGAAGGTGTTTCAGGAATATATTAGATATGTTATTGCATTGATATTCGTCTTATCAGTTGACCTTTGGTCATCTCTTCGGCTTCTTGGCTTCAATCCACAGTTCGTGATGTTTTTTCTGGTTTTCATTTTCTCACTTGTGACGTTTTTAGTTTTAAATTTTATTTGGAGCGATCGGGTTGTTCGTTCCATTGGTTGGCTTCGTCGGAGGCGATTAGCGCTTCAAACTGGGTATATTGCTCTTTTTGCTTACGGGCGCATTGTAGTCAGTAGTAAGGATGAATGGTGCGTCGCCTTTCTCTCATGTTCTATCCTGTGTGGAATGAGTTTTCTGGGTTTTTCTCTGTTGCCGAAGATTTTGTTGTGGCGGTTGAATCTATATCGACTCATTCTGATGCCGCTGCATTGGAGTTGATGGTACTTCGTCAGCACCCTGTACAGGCCAGGTGTGCTGCTGGCCTGTATATCTTGGCGAAAGCTATAATGGTAGGTCTGCGACCAACTTTTTATCTTCTTCTACATTTGGTGCTTTTCTGTCAAAAACTGCCTTAATTAGAATTTGTGATTTAGAATTAAAATGGCACTTTGTGTTTGCAGTGCGTTGGTGCTGACCCAACAGCGTTCCTTGGATGCCTGACCTTCCTCTACCCCGGGTGAACCACGGGTGGAGGCTGCTGGTAGAAGGAGATCTGCTGGCGGAACCGCATGTTTAACGGCAAAAGTTGACTGGCTGGAAGTCCCGAAAAATTTTAGCACTCAAAAGTACTCCGGTTATTGTTACATTTTTTAATGATTTTAACTTAATTTTTCATCCAAATTTGCATCCTGAAGGAGCGCTGCGGCTTCGCCGGACCGAGCTGACCTACTGAAACGCTCTGTCAAAACTGGCGTCTTCCTCGTTTGCTCACCTGAACAAAGAGGTTTTGGTGGAGGTAGTCCCCCAAAAAAGCATCGAACAGATCGAAGTCTTGGCTAAAGACAGCCCGGCCTCTTGGATGACTTCCCGTGAATTCCACTCACCGGAAGACTAACTTGACCGTCGAAGTGTCCCCGGGTACAACCTCGGGGCTCTCCTGTTAGTCACCCTAGAGACCTTTTCTTGTTTGTTTCGCAGGGTTTGGACACGCTGTTCTCATCAGCACGTCGAGCTCAGTAGGTGAGCTCGTTCCGGGGAAACCGCCTCGCTTGTTCAAATGGTAACTTGCTTTCTTTTTTATTCTTCTTCTAATTAAACACCAAGAACTTTATATATATTTTTATTCTATGTCTTTGTAGGCGTTTCAAGAATATATTAGATATGTTATTGCATTCATATTCGTCTTATCAGTTGGCCTTTGGTCATCTCTTCTGATTCTTGGCGTCAATCCACAGTTCGTGATGTTTTTTCTGATTTTTATTTTCCCACTTGTGACATTTTTAGTTTTAAATTTTATTTGGAGCGATCGGGTTGTTCGTTCCATTGGTTGGCTTCGTCAGAGGCGATTAGCGCTTCAGACTGGGTATATTGCTCTTTTTGCTTACGTCGCATTGTAGTCAGTAGTAAGGATGAATGGTGCGTCGCCTTTCTTTCATGTTCTATCCTGTGTGGAATGAGTTTTCTGGGTTTTTGTCTGTCATCGAAGATTTTGTTGTGGCGGTTGAATCTATATCGACTCATTCTGGTGCCGCTGCGTTGGAGTTGACAGTTCTTAGTCAGCACCCTGTACAGACCGAGCTGACCTAATGAAACGCTCTGTCAAAACTGGCGTCTTTCTCGTTTGCTCACCTGAACAAAGAGGTTTTGGTGGAGGTAGTCCCCCAAAAAAGCATCGAACAGATCGAAGTCTTGGCTAAAGACGGCCCGGCCTCTTGGATGACTTCCCGTGAATTTCACTCACCGGAAGACTAATTTGACCGTCGAAGTTTCCCCGGGTACAACCTCGGGACTCTCCTGTTAGTCACCCTAGAGACCTTTTCTTGTTTGTTTTGCAGGGTTTGGACACACTCTTCTCATCAGCACGTCGAGCTCAGTATGTGAGCTCGTTCCGGGGAAACCGCAGTAATTGTTCAAATGGTAACTTGCTTTCTTTTTTATTTTTCTTCTGATTAACCTCAAACAACTTTATATATACTTTTATTTTATGTCTTTGAAGGTGTTTCAGGAATATATTAGATATGTTATTGCATTGATATTCGTCTTATCAGTTGACCTTTGGTCATCTCTTCGGCTTCTTGGCTTCAATCCACAGTTCGTGATGTTTTTTCTGGTTTTCATTTTCTCACTTGTGACGTTTTTAGTTTTAAATTTTATTTGGAGCGATCGGGTTGTTCGTTCCATTGGTTGGCTTCGTCGGAGGCGATTAGCGCTTCAAACTGGGTATATTGCTCTTTTTGCTTACGGGCGCATTGTAGTCAGTAGTAAGGATGAATGGTGCGTCGCCTTTCTCTCATGTTCTATCCTGTGTGGAATGAGTTTTCTGGGTTTTTCTCTGTTGCCGAAGATTTTGTTGTGGCGGTTGAATCTATATCGACTCATTCTGATGCCGCTGCATTGGAGTTGATGGTACTTCGTCAGCACCCTGTACAGGCCAGGTGTGCTGCTGGCCTGTATATCTTGGCGAAAGCTATAATGGTAGGTCTGCGACCAACTTTTTATCTTCTTCTACATTTGGTGCTTTTCTGTCAAAAACTGCCTTAATTAGAATTTGTGATTTAGAATTAAAATGGCACTTTGTGTTTGCAGTGCGTTGGTGCTGACCCAACAGCGTTCCTTGGATGCCTGACCTTCCTCTACCCCGGGTGAACCACGGGTGGAGGCTGCTGGTAGAAGGAGATCTGCTGGCGGAACCGCATGTTTAACGGCAAAAGTTGACTGGCTGGAAGTCCCGAAAAATTTTAGCACTCAAAAGTACTCCGGTTATTGTTACATTTTTTAATGATTTTAACTTAATTTTTCATCCAAATTTGCATCCTGAAGGAGCGCTGCGGCTTCGCCGGACCGAGCTGACCTACTGAAACGCTCTGTCAAAACTGGCGTCTTCCTCGTTTGCTCACCTGAACAAAGAGGTTTTGGTGGAGGTAGTCCCCCAAAAAAGCATCGAACAGATCGAAGTCTTGGCTAAAGACAGCCCGGCCTCTTGGATGACTTCCCGTGAATTCCACTCACCGGAAGACTAACTTGACCGTCGAAGTGTCCCCGGGTACAACCTCGGGGCTCTCCTGTTAGTCACCCTAGAGACCTTTTCTTGTTTGTTTCGCAGGGTTTGGACACGCTGTTCTCATCAGCACGTCGAGCTCAGTAGGTGAGCTCGTTCCGGGGAAACCGCCTCGCTTGTTCAAATGGTAACTTGCTTTCTTTTTTATTCTTCTTCTAATTAAACACCAAGAACTTTATATATATTTTTATTCTATGTCTTTGTAGGCGTTTCAAGAATATATTAGATATGTTATTGCATTCATATTCGTCTTATCAGTTGGCCTTTGGTCATCTCTTCTGATTCTTGGCGTCAATCCACAGTTCGTGATGTTTTTTCTGATTTTTATTTTCCCACTTGTGACATTTTTAGTTTTAAATTTTATTTGGAGCGATCGGGTTGTTCGTTCCATTGGTTGGCTTCGTCAGAGGCGATTAGCGCTTCAGACTGGGTATATTGCTCTTTTTGCTTACGTCGCATTGTAGTCAGTAGTAAGGATGAATGGTGCGTCGCCTTTCTTTCATGTTCTATCCTGTGTGGAATGAGTTTTCTGGGTTTTTGTCTGTCATCGAAGATTTTGTTGTGGCGGTTGAATCTATATCGACTCATTCTGGTGCCGCTGCGTTGGAGTTGACAGTTCTTAGTCAGCACCCTGTACAGACCGAGCTGACCTAATGAAACGCTCTGTCAAAACTGGCGTCTTTCTCGTTTGCTCACCTGAACAAAGAGGTTTTGGTGGAGGTAGTCCCCCAAAAAAGCATCGAACAGATCGAAGTCTTGGCTAAAGACGGCCCGGCCTCTTGGATGACTTCCCGTGAATTTCACTCACCGGAAGACTAATTTGACCGTCGAAGTTTCCCCGGGTACAACCTCGGGACTCTCCTGTTAGTCACCCTAGAGACCTTTTCTTGTTTGTTTTGCAGGGTTTGGACACACTCTTCTCATCAGCACGTCGAGCTCAGTATGTGAGCTCGTTCCGGGGAAACCGCAGTAATTGTTCAAATGGTAACTTGCTTTCTTTTTTATTTTTCTTCTGATTAACCTCAAACAACTTTATATATACTTTTATTTTATGTCTTTGAAGGTGTTTCAGGAATATATTAGATATGTTATTGCATTGATATTCGTCTTATCAGTTGACCTTTGGTCATCTCTTCGGCTTCTTGGCTTCAATCCACAGTTCGTGATGTTTTTTCTGGTTTTCATTTTCTCACTTGTGACGTTTTTAGTTTTAAATTTTATTTGGAGCGATCGGGTTGTTCGTTCCATTGGTTGGCTTCGTCGGAGGCGATTAGCGCTTCAAACTGGGTATATTGCTCTTTTTGCTTACGGGCGCATTGTAGTCAGTAGTAAGGATGAATGGTGCGTCGCCTTTCTCTCATGTTCTATCCTGTGTGGAATGAGTTTTCTGGGTTTTTCTCTGTTGCCGAAGATTTTGTTGTGGCGGTTGAATCTATATCGACTCATTCTGATGCCGCTGCATTGGAGTTGATGGTACTTCGTCAGCACCCTGTACAGGCCAGGTGTGCTGCTGGCCTGTATATCTTGGCGAAAGCTATAATGGTAGGTCTGCGACCAACTTTTTATCTTCTTCTACATTTGGTGCTTTTCTGTCAAAAACTGCCTTAATTAGAATTTGTGATTTAGAATTAAAATGGCACTTTGTGTTTGCAGTGCGTTGGTGCTGACCCAACAGCGTTCCTTGGATGCCTGACCTTCCTCTACCCCGGGTGAACCACGGGTGGAGGCTGCTGGTAGAAGGAGATCTGCTGGCGGAACCGCATGTTTAACGGCAAAAGTTGACTGGCTGGAAGTCCCGAAAAATTTTAGCACTCAAAAGTACTCCGGTTATTGTTACATTTTTTAATGATTTTAACTTAATTTTTCATCCAAATTTGCATCCTGAAGGAGCGCTGCGGCTTCGCCGGACCGAGCTGACCTACTGAAACGCTCTGTCAAAACTGGCGTCTTCCTCGTTTGCTCACCTGAACAAAGAGGTTTTGGTGGAGGTAGTCCCCCAAAAAAGCATCGAACAGATCGAAGTCTTGGCTAAAGACAGCCCGGCCTCTTGGATGACTTCCCGTGAATTCCACTCACCGGAAGACTAACTTGACCGTCGAAGTGTCCCCGGGTACAACCTCGGGGCTCTCCTGTTAGTCACCCTAGAGACCTTTTCTTGTTTGTTTCGCAGGGTTTGGACACGCTGTTCTCATCAGCACGTCGAGCTCAGTAGGTGAGCTCGTTCCGGGGAAACCGCCTCGCTTGTTCAAATGGTAACTTGCTTTCTTTTTTATTCTTCTTCTAATTAAACACCAAGAACTTTATATATATTTTTATTCTATGTCTTTGTAGGCGTTTCAAGAATATATTAGATATGTTATTGCATTCATATTCGTCTTATCAGTTGGCCTTTGGTCATCTCTTCTGATTCTTGGCGTCAATCCACAGTTCGTGATGTTTTTTCTGATTTTTATTTTCCCACTTGTGACATTTTTAGTTTTAAATTTTATTTGGAGCGATCGGGTTGTTCGTTCCATTGGTTGGCTTCGTCAGAGGCGATTAGCGCTTCAGACTGGGTATATTGCTCTTTTTGCTTACGTCGCATTGTAGTCAGTAGTAAGGATGAATGGTGCGTCGCCTTTCTTTCATGTTCTATCCTGTGTGGAATGAGTTTTCTGGGTTTTTGTCTGTCATCGAAGATTTTGTTGTGGCGGTTGAATCTATATCGACTCATTCTGGTGCCGCTGCGTTGGAGTTGACAGTTCTTAGTCAGCACCCTGTACAGACCGAGCTGACCTAATGAAACGCTCTGTCAAAACTGGCGTCTTTCTCGTTTGCTCACCTGAACAAAGAGGTTTTGGTGGAGGTAGTCCCCCAAAAAAGCATCGAACAGATCGAAGTCTTGGCTAAAGACAGCCCGGCCTCTTGGATGACTTCCCGTGAATTTCACTCACCGGAAGACTAATTTGACCGTCGAAGTTTCCCCGGGTACAACCTCGGGACTCTCCTGTTAGTCACCCTAGAGACCTTTTCTTGTTTGTTTTGCAGGGTTTGGACACACTCTTCTTATCAGCACGTCGAGCTCAGTATGTGAGCTCGTTCCGGGGAAACCGCAGTAATTGTTCAAATGGTAACTTGCTTTCTTTTTTATTTTTCTTCTGATTAACCTCAAACAACTTTATATATACTTTTATTTTATGTCTTTGAAGGTGTTTCAGGAATATATTAGATATGTTATTGCATTGATATTCGTCTTATCAGTTGACCTTTGGTCATCTCTTCGGCTTCTTGGCTTCAATCCACAGTTCGTGATGTTTTTTCTGGTTTTCATTTTCTCACTTGTGACGTTTTTAGTTTTAAATTTTATTTGGAGCGATCGGGTTGTTCGTTCCATTGGTTGGCTTCGTCGGAGGCGATTAGCGCTTCAAACTGGGTATATTGCTCTTTTTGCTTACGGGCGCATTGTAGTCAGTAGTAAGGATGAATGGTGCGTCGCCTTTCTCTCATGTTCTATCCTGTGTGGAATGAGTTTTCTGGGTTTTTCTCTGTTGCCGAAGATTTTGTTGTGGCGGTTGAATCTATATCGACTCATTCTGATGCCGCTGCATTGGAGTTGATGGTACTTCGTCAGCACCCTGTACAGGCCAGGTGTGCTGCTGGCCTGTATATCTTGGCGAAAGCTATAATGGTAGGTCTGCGACCAACTTTTTATCTTCTTCTACATTTGGTGCTTTTCTGTCAAAAACTGCCTTAATTAGAATTTGTGATTTAGAATTAAAATGGCACTTTGTGTTTGCAGTGCGTTGGTGCTGACCCAACAGCGTTCCTTGGATGCCTGACCTTCCTCTACCCCGGGTGAACCACGGGTGGAGGCTGCTGGTAGAAGGAGATCTGCTGGCGGAACCGCATGTTTAACGGCAAAAGTTGACTGGCTGGAAGTCCCGAAAAATTTTAGCACTCAAAAGTACTCCGGTTATTGTTACATTTTTTAATGATTTTAACTTAATTTTTCATCCAAATTTGCATCCTGAAGGAGCGCTGCGGCTTCGCCGGACCGAGCTGACCTACTGAAACGCTCTGTCAAAACTGGCGTCTTCCTCGTTTGCTCACCTGAACAAAGAGGTTTTGGTGGAGGTAGTCCCCCAAAAAAGCATCGAACAGATCGAAGTCTTGGCTAAAGACAGCCCGGCCTCTTGGATGACTTCCCGTGAATTCCACTCACCGGAAGACTAACTTGACCGTCGAAGTGTCCCCGGGTACAACCTCGGGGCTCTCCTGTTAGTCACCCTAGAGACCTTTTCTTGTTTGTTTCGCAGGGTTTGGACACGCTGTTCTCATCAGCACGTCGAGCTCAGTAGGTGAGCTCGTTCCGGGGAAACCGCCTCGCTTGTTCAAATGGTAACTTGCTTTCTTTTTTATTCTTCTTCTAATTAAACACCAAGAACTTTATATATATTTTTATTCTATGTCTTTGTAGGCGTTTCAAGAATATATTAGATATGTTATTGCATTCATATTCGTCTTATCAGTTGGCCTTTGGTCATCTCTTCTGATTCTTGGCGTCAATCCACAGTTCGTGATGTTTTTTCTGATTTTTATTTTCCCACTTGTGACATTTTTAGTTTTAAATTTTATTTGGAGCGATCGGGTTGTTCGTTCCATTGGTTGGCTTCGTCAGAGGCGATTAGCGCTTCAGACTGGGTATATTGCTCTTTTTGCTTACGTCGCATTGTAGTCAGTAGTAAGGATGAATGGTGCGTCGCCTTTCTTTCATGTTCTATCCTGTGTGGAATGAGTTTTCTGGGTTTTTGTCTGTCATCGAAGATTTTGTTGTGGCGGTTGAATCTATATCGACTCATTCTGGTGCCGCTGCGTTGGAGTTGACAGTTCTTAGTCAGCACCCTGTACAGACCGAGCTGACCTAATGAAACGCTCTGTCAAAACTGGCGTCTTTCTCGTTTGCTCACCTGAACAAAGAGGTTTTGGTGGAGGTAGTCCCCCAAAAAAGCATCGAACAGATCGAAGTCTTGGCTAAAGACAGCCCGGCCTCTTGGATGACTTCCCGTGAATTTCACTCACCGGAAGACTAATTTGACCGTCGAAGTTTCCCCGGGTACAACCTCGGGACTCTCCTGTTAGTCACCCTAGAGACCTTTTCTTGTTTGTTTTGCAGGGTTTGGACACACTCTTCTTATCAGCACGTCGAGCTCAGTATGTGAGCTCGTTCCGGGGAAACCGCAGTAATTGTTCAAATGGTAACTTGCTTTCTTTTTTATTTTTCTTCTGATTAACCTCAAACAACTTTATATATACTTTTATTTTATGTCTTTGAAGGTGTTTCAGGAATATATTAGATATGTTATTGCATTGATATTCGTCTTATCAGTTGACCTTTGGTCATCTCTTCGGCTTCTTGGCTTCAATCCACAGTTCGTGATGTTTTTTCTGGTTTTCATTTTCTCACTTGTGACGTTTTTAGTTTTAAATTTTATTTGGAGCGATCGGGTTGTTCGTTCCATTGGTTGGCTTCGTCGGAGGCGATTAGCGCTTCAAACTGGGTATATTGCTCTTTTTGCTTACGGGCGCATTGTAGTCAGTAGTAAGGATGAATGGTGCGTCGCCTTTCTCTCATGTTCTATCCTGTGTGGAATGAGTTTTCTGGGTTTTTCTCTGTTGCCGAAGATTTTGTTGTGGCGGTTGAATCTATATCGACTCATTCTGATGCCGCTGCATTGGAGTTGATGGTACTTCGTCAGCACCCTGTACAGGCCAGGTGTGCTGCTGGCCTGTATATCTTGGCGAAAGCTATAATGGTAGGTCTGCGACCAACTTTTTATCTTCTTCTACATTTGGTGCTTTTCTGTCAAAAACTGCCTTAATTAGAATTTGTGATTTAGAATTAAAATGGCACTTTGTGTTTGCAGTGCGTTGGTGCTGACCCAACAGCGTTCCTTGGATGCCTGACCTTCCTCTACCCCGGGTGAACCACGGGTGGAGGCTGCTGGTAGAAGGAGATCTGCTGGCGGAACCGCATGTTTAACGGCAAAAGTTGACTGGCTGGAAGTCCCGAAAAATTTTAGCACTCAAAAGTACTCCGGTTATTGTTACATTTTTTAATGATTTTAACTTAATTTTTCATCCAAATTTGCATCCTGAAGGAGCGCTGCGGCTTCGCCGGACCGAGCTGACCTACTGAAACGCTCTGTCAAAACTGGCGTCTTCCTCGTTTGCTCACCTGAACAAAGAGGTTTTGGTGGAGGTAGTCCCCCAAAAAAGCATCGAACAGATCGAAGTCTTGGCTAAAGACAGCCCGGCCTCTTGGATGACTTCCCGTGAATTCCACTCACCGGAAGACTAACTTGACCGTCGAAGTGTCCCCGGGTACAACCTCGGGGCTCTCCTGTTAGTCACCCTAGAGACCTTTTCTTGTTTGTTTCGCAGGGTTTGGACACGCTGTTCTCATCAGCACGTCGAGCTCAGTAGGTGAGCTCGTTCCGGGGAAACCGCCTCGCTTGTTCAAATGGTAACTTGCTTTCTTTTTTATTCTTCTTCTAATTAAACACCAAGAACTTTATATATATTTTTATTCTATGTCTTTGTAGGCGTTTCAAGAATATATTAGATATGTTATTGCATTCATATTCGTCTTATCAGTTGGCCTTTGGTCATCTCTTCTGATTCTTGGCGTCAATCCACAGTTCGTGATGTTTTTTCTGATTTTTATTTTCCCACTTGTGACATTTTTAGTTTTAAATTTTATTTGGAGCGATCGGGTTGTTCGTTCCATTGGTTGGCTTCGTCAGAGGCGATTAGCGCTTCAGACTGGGTATATTGCTCTTTTTGCTTACGTCGCATTGTAGTCAGTAGTAAGGATGAATGGTGCGTCGCCTTTCTTTCATGTTCTATCCTGTGTGGAATGAGTTTTCTGGGTTTTTGTCTGTCATCGAAGATTTTGTTGTGGCGGTTGAATCTATATCGACTCATTCTGGTGCCGCTGCGTTGGAGTTGACAGTTCTTAGTCAGCACCCTGTACAGACCGAGCTGACCTAATGAAACGCTCTGTCAAAACTGGCGTCTTTCTCGTTTGCTCACCTGAACAAAGAGGTTTTGGTGGAGGTAGTCCCCCAAAAAAGCATCGAACAGATCGAAGTCTTGGCTAAAGACAGCCCGGCCTCTTGGATGACTTCCCGTGAATTTCACTCACCGGAAGACTAATTTGACCGTCGAAGTTTCCCCGGGTACAACCTCGGGACTCTCCTGTTAGTCACCCTAGAGACCTTTTCTTGTTTGTTTTGCAGGGTTTGGACACACTCTTCTTATCAGCACGTCGAGCTCAGTATGTGAGCTCGTTCCGGGGAAACCGCAGTAATTGTTCAAATGGTAACTTGCTTTCTTTTTTATTTTTCTTCTGATTAACCTCAAACAACTTTATATATACTTTTATTTTATGTCTTTGAAGGTGTTTCAGGAATATATTAGATATGTTATTGCATTGATATTCGTCTTATCAGTTGACCTTTGGTCATCTCTTCGGCTTCTTGGCTTCAATCCACAGTTCGTGATGTTTTTTCTGGTTTTCATTTTCTCACTTGTGACGTTTTTAGTTTTAAATTTTATTTGGAGCGATCGGGTTGTTCGTTCCATTGGTTGGCTTCGTCGGAGGCGATTAGCGCTTCAAACTGGGTATATTGCTCTTTTTGCTTACGGGCGCATTGTAGTCAGTAGTAAGGATGAATGGTGCGTCGCCTTTCTCTCATGTTCTATCCTGTGTGGAATGAGTTTTCTGGGTTTTTCTCTGTTGCCGAAGATTTTGTTGTGGCGGTTGAATCTATATCGACTCATTCTGATGCCGCTGCATTGGAGTTGATGGTACTTCGTCAGCACCCTGTACAGGCCAGGTGTGCTGCTGGCCTGTATATCTTGGCGAAAGCTATAATGGTAGGTCTGCGACCAACTTTTTATCTTCTTCTACATTTGGTGCTTTTCTGTCAAAAACTGCCTTAATTAGAATTTGTGATTTAGAATTAAAATGGCACTTTGTGTTTGCAGTGCGTTGGTGCTGACCCAACAGCGTTCCTTGGATGCCTGACCTTCCTCTACCCCGGGTGAACCACGGGTGGAGGCTGCTGGTAGAAGGAGATCTGCTGGCGGAACCGCATGTTTAACGGCAAAAGTTGACTGGCTGGAAGTCCCGAAAAATTTTAGCACTCAAAAGTACTCCGGTTATTGTTACATTTTTTAATGATTTTAACTTAATTTTTCATCCAAATTTGCATCCTGAAGGAGCGCTGCGGCTTCGCCGGACCGAGCTGACCTACTGAAACGCTCTGTCAAAACTGGCGTCTTCCTCGTTTGCTCACCTGAACAAAGAGGTTTTGGTGGAGGTAGTCCCCCAAAAAAGCATCGAACAGATCGAAGTCTTGGCTAAAGACAGCCCGGCCTCTTGGATGACTTCCCGTGAATTCCACTCACCGGAAGACTAACTTGACCGTCGAAGTGTCCCCGGGTACAACCTCGGGGCTCTCCTGTTAGTCACCCTAGAGACCTTTTCTTGTTTGTTTCGCAGGGTTTGGACACGCTGTTCTCATCAGCACGTCGAGCTCAGTAGGTGAGCTCGTTCCGGGGAAACCGCCTCGCTTGTTCAAATGGTAACTTGCTTTCTTTTTTATTCTTCTTCTAATTAAACACCAAGAACTTTATATATATTTTTATTCTATGTCTTTGTAGGCGTTTCAAGAATATATTAGATATGTTATTGCATTCATATTCGTCTTATCAGTTGGCCTTTGGTCATCTCTTCTGATTCTTGGCGTCAATCCACAGTTCGTGATGTTTTTTCTGATTTTTATTTTCCCACTTGTGACATTTTTAGTTTTAAATTTTATTTGGAGCGATCGGGTTGTTCGTTCCATTGGTTGGCTTCGTCAGAGGCGATTAGCGCTTCAGACTGGGTATATTGCTCTTTTTGCTTACGTCGCATTGTAGTCAGTAGTAAGGATGAATGGTGCGTCGCCTTTCTTTCATGTTCTATCCTGTG
The DNA here is from genome assembly GCF_036785885.1 of Coffea arabica. Lineage (NCBI taxonomy): Eukaryota > Viridiplantae > Streptophyta > Magnoliopsida > Gentianales > Rubiaceae > Coffea > Coffea arabica. Next base: position 62,766,410 of record NC_092320.1, read on the forward strand.
TGGAATGAGTTTTCTGGGTTTTTGTCTGTCATCGAAGATTTTGTTGTGGCGGTTGAATCTATATCGACTCATTCTGGTGCCGCTGCGTTGGAGTTGACAGTTCTTAGTCAGCACCCTGTACAGACCGAGCTGACCTAATGAAACGCTCTGTCAAAACTGGCGTCTTTCTCGTTTGCTCACCTGAACAAAGAGGTTTTGGTGGAGGTAGTCCCCCAAAAAAGCATCGAACAGATCGAAGTCTTGGCTAAAGACGGCCCGGCCTCTTGGATGACTTCCCGTGAATTTCACTCACCGGAAGACTAATTTGACCGTCGAAGTTTCCCCGGGTACAACCTCGGGACTCTCCTGTTAGTCACCCTAGAGACCTTTTCTTGTTTGTTTTGCAGGGTTTGGACACACTCTTCTCATCAGCACGTCGAGCTCAGTATGTGAGCTCGTTCCGGGGAAACCGCAGTAATTGTTCAAATGGTAACTTGCTTTCTTTTTTATTTTTCTTCTGATTAACCTCAAACAACTTTATATATACTTTTATTTTATGTCTTTGAAGGTGTTTCAGGAATATATTAGATATGTTATTGCATTGATATTCGTCTTATCAGTTGACCTTTGGTCATCTCTTCGGCTTCTTGGCTTCAATCCACAGTTCGTGATGTTTTTTCTGGTTTTCATTTTCTCACTTGTGACGTTTTTAGTTTTAAATTTTATTTGGAGCGATCGGGTTGTTCGTTCCATTGGTTGGCTTCGTCGGAGGCGATTAGCGCTTCAAACTGGGTATATTGCTCTTTTTGCTTACGGGCGCATTGTAGTCAGTAGTAAGGATGAATGGTGCGTCGCCTTTCTCTCATGTTCTATCCTGTGTGGAATGAGTTTTCTGGGTTTTTCTCTGTTGCCGAAGATTTTGTTGTGGCGGTTGAATCTATATCGACTCATTCTGATGCCGCTGCATTGGAGTTGATGGTACTTCGTCAGCACCCTGTACAGGCCAGGTGTGCTGCTGGCCTGTATATCTTGGCGAAAGCTATAATGGTAGGTCTGCGACCAACTTTTTATCTTCTTCTACATTTGGTGCTTTTCTGTCAAAAACTGCCTTAATTAGAATTTGTGATTTAGAATTAAAATGGCACTTTGTGTTTGCAGTGCGTTGGTGCTGACCCAACAGCGTTCCTTGGATGCCTGACCTTCCTCTACCCCGGGTGAACCACGGGTGGAGGCTGCTGGTAGAAGGAGATCTGCTGGCGGAACCGCATGTTTAACGGCAAAAGTTGACTGGCTGGAAGTCCCGAAAAATTTTAGCACTCAAAAGTACTCCGGTTATTGTTACATTTTTTAATGATTTTAACTTAATTTTTCATCCAAATTTGCATCCTGAAGGAGCGCTGCGGCTTCGCCGGACCGAGCTGACCTACTGAAACGCTCTGTCAAAACTGGCGTCTTCCTCGTTTGCTCACCTGAACAAAGAGGTTTTGGTGGAGGTAGTCCCCCAAAAAAGCATCGAACAGATCGAAGTCTTGGCTAAAGACAGCCCGGCCTCTTGGATGACTTCCCGTGAATTCCACTCACCGGAAGACTAACTTGACCGTCGAAGTGTCCCCGGGTACAACCTCGGGGCTCTCCTGTTAGTCACCCTAGAGACCTTTTCTTGTTTGTTTCGCAGGGTTTGGACACGCTGTTCTCATCAGCACGTCGAGCTCAGTAGGTGAGCTCGTTCCGGGGAAACCGCCTCGCTTGTTCAAATGGTAACTTGCTTTCTTTTTTATTCTTCTTCTAATTAAACACCAAGAACTTTATATATATTTTTATTCTATGTCTTTGTAGGCGTTTCAAGAATATATTAGATATGTTATTGCATTCATATTCGTCTTATCAGTTGGCCTTTGGTCATCTCTTCTGATTCTTGGCGTCAATCCACAGTTCGTGATGTTTTTTCTGATTTTTATTTTCCCACTTGTGACATTTTTAGTTTTAAATTTTATTTGGAGCGATCGGGTTGTTCGTTCCATTGGTTGGCTTCGTCAGAGGCGATTAGCGCTTCAGACTGGGTATATTGCTCTTTTTGCTTACGTCGCATTGTAGTCAGTAGTAAGGATGAATGGTGCGTCGCCTTTCTTTCATGTTCTATCCTGTGTGGAATGAGTTTTCTGGGTTTTTGTCTGTCATCGAAGATTTTGTTGTGGCGGTTGAATCTATATCGACTCATTCTGGTGCCGCTGCGTTGGAGTTGACAGTTCTTAGTCAGCACCCTGTACAGACCGAGCTGACCTAATGAAACGCTCTGTCAAAACTGGCGTCTTTCTCGTTTGCTCACCTGAACAAAGAGGTTTTGGTGGAGGTAGTCCCCCAAAAAAGCATCGAACAGATCGAAGTCTTGGCTAAAGACGGCCCGGCCTCTTGGATGACTTCCCGTGAATTTCACTCACCGGAAGACTAATTTGACCGTCGAAGTTTCCCCGGGTACAACCTCGGGACTCTCCTGTTAGTCACCCTAGAGACCTTTTCTTGTTTGTTTTGCAGGGTTTGGACACACTCTTCTCATCAGCACGTCGAGCTCAGTATGTGAGCTCGTTCCGGGGAAACCGCAGTAATTGTTCAAATGGTAACTTGCTTTCTTTTTTATTTTTCTTCTGATTAACCTCAAACAACTTTATATATACTTTTATTTTATGTCTTTGAAGGTGTTTCAGGAATATATTAGATATGTTATTGCATTGATATTCGTCTTATCAGTTGACCTTTGGTCATCTCTTCGGCTTCTTGGCTTCAATCCACAGTTCGTGATGTTTTTTCTGGTTTTCATTTTCTCACTTGTGACGTTTTTAGTTTTAAATTTTATTTGGAGCGATCGGGTTGTTCGTTCCATTGGTTGGCTTCGTCGGAGGCGATTAGCGCTTCAAACTGGGTATATTGCTCTTTTTGCTTACGGGCGCATTGTAGTCAGTAGTAAGGATGAATGGTGCGTCGCCTTTCTCTCATGTTCTATCCTGTGTGGAATGAGTTTTCTGGGTTTTTCTCTGTTGCCGAAGATTTTGTTGTGGCGGTTGAATCTATATCGACTCATTCTGATGCCGCTGCATTGGAGTTGATGGTACTTCGTCAGCACCCTGTACAGGCCAGGTGTGCTGCTGGCCTGTATATCTTGGCGAAAGCTATAATGGTAGGTCTGCGACCAACTTTTTATCTTCTTCTACATTTGGTGCTTTTCTGTCAAAAACTGCCTTAATTAGAATTTGTGATTTAGAATTAAAATGGCACTTTGTGTTTGCAGTGCGTTGGTGCTGACCCAACAGCGTTCCTTGGATGCCTGACCTTCCTCTACCCCGGGTGAACCACGGGTGGAGGCTGCTGGTAGAAGGAGATCTGCTGGCGGAACCGCATGTTTAACGGCAAAAGTTGACTGGCTGGAAGTCCCGAAAAATTTTAGCACTCAAAAGTACTCCGGTTATTGTTACATTTTTTAATGATTTTAACTTAATTTTTCATCCAAATTTGCATCCTGAAGGAGCGCTGCGGCTTCGCCGGACCGAGCTGACCTACTGAAACGCTCTGTCAAAACTGGCGTCTTCCTCGTTTGCTCACCTGAACAAAGAGGTTTTGGTGGAGGTAGTCCCCCAAAAAAGCATCGAACAGATCGAAGTCTTGGCTAAAGACAGCCCGGCCTCTTGGATGACTTCCCGTGAATTCCACTCACCGGAAGACTAACTTGACCGTCGAAGTGTCCCCGGGTACAACCTCGGGGCTCTCCTGTTAGTCACCCTAGAGACCTTTTCTTGTTTGTTTCGCAGGGTTTGGACACGCTGTTCTCATCAGCACGTCGAGCTCAGTAGGTGAGCTCGTTCCGGGGAAACCGCCTCGCTTGTTCAAATGGTAACTTGCTTTCTTTTTTATTCTTCTTCTAATTAAACACCAAGAACTTTATATATATTTTTATTCTATGTCTTTGTAGGCGTTTCAAGAATATATTAGATATGTTATTGCATTCATATTCGTCTTATCAGTTGGCCTTTGGTCATCTCTTCTGATTCTTGGCGTCAATCCACAGTTCGTGATGTTTTTTCTGATTTTTATTTTCCCACTTGTGACATTTTTAGTTTTAAATTTTATTTGGAGCGATCGGGTTGTTCGTTCCATTGGTTGGCTTCGTCAGAGGCGATTAGCGCTTCAGACTGGGTATATTGCTCTTTTTGCTTACGTCGCATTGTAGTCAGTAGTAAGGATGAATGGTGCGTCGCCTTTCTTTCATGTTCTATCCTGTGTGGAATGAGTTTTCTGGGTTTTTGTCTGTCATCGAAGATTTTGTTGTGGCGGTTGAATCTATATCGACTCATTCTGGTGCCGCTGCGTTGGAGTTGACAGTTCTTAGTCAGCACCCTGTACAGACCGAGCTGACCTAATGAAACGCTCTGTCAAAACTGGCGTCTTTCTCGTTTGCTCACCTGAACAAAGAGGTTTTGGTGGAGGTAGTCCCCCAAAAAAGCATCGAACAGATCGAAGTCTTGGCTAAAGACGGCCCGGCCTCTTGGATGACTTCCCGTGAATTTCACTCACCGGAAGACTAATTTGACCGTCGAAGTTTCCCCGGGTACAACCTCGGGACTCTCCTGTTAGTCACCCTAGAGACCTTTTCTTGTTTGTTTTGCAGGGTTTGGACACACTCTTCTCATCAGCACGTCGAGCTCAGTATGTGAGCTCGTTCCGGGGAAACCGCAGTAATTGTTCAAATGGTAACTTGCTTTCTTTTTTATTTTTCTTCTGATTAACCTCAAACAACTTTATATATACTTTTATTTTATGTCTTTGAAGGTGTTTCAGGAATATATTAGATATGTTATTGCATTGATATTCGTCTTATCAGTTGACCTTTGGTCATCTCTTCGGCTTCTTGGCTTCAATCCACAGTTCGTGATGTTTTTTCTGGTTTTCATTTTCTCACTTGTGACGTTTTTAGTTTTAAATTTTATTTGGAGCGATCGGGTTGTTCGTTCCATTGGTTGGCTTCGTCGGAGGCGATTAGCGCTTCAAACTGGGTATATTGCTCTTTTTGCTTACGGGCGCATTGTAGTCAGTAGTAAGGATGAATGGTGCGTCGCCTTTCTCTCATGTTCTATCCTGTGTGGAATGAGTTTTCTGGGTTTTTCTCTGTTGCCGAAGATTTTGTTGTGGCGGTTGAATCTATATCGACTCATTCTGATGCCGCTGCATTGGAGTTGATGGTACTTCGTCAGCACCCTGTACAGGCCAGGTGTGCTGCTGGCCTGTATATCTTGGCGAAAGCTATAATGGTAGGTCTGCGACCAACTTTTTATCTTCTTCTACATTTGGTGCTTTTCTGTCAAAAACTGCCTTAATTAGAATTTGTGATTTAGAATTAAAATGGCACTTTGTGTTTGCAGTGCGTTGGTGCTGACCCAACAGCGTTCCTTGGATGCCTGACCTTCCTCTACCCCGGGTGAACCACGGGTGGAGGCTGCTGGTAGAAGGAGATCTGCTGGCGGAACCGCATGTTTAACGGCAAAAGTTGACTGGCTGGAAGTCCCGAAAAATTTTAGCACTCAAAAGTACTCCGGTTATTGTTACATTTTTTAATGATTTTAACTTAATTTTTCATCCAAATTTGCATCCTGAAGGAGCGCTGCGGCTTCGCCGGACCGAGCTGACCTACTGAAACGCTCTGTCAAAACTGGCGTCTTCCTCGTTTGCTCACCTGAACAAAGAGGTTTTGGTGGAGGTAGTCCCCCAAAAAAGCATCGAACAGATCGAAGTCTTGGCTAAAGACAGCCCGGCCTCTTGGATGACTTCCCGTGAATTCCACTCACCGGAAGACTAACTTGACCGTCGAAGTGTCCCCGGGTACAACCTCGGGGCTCTCCTGTTAGTCACCCTAGAGACCTTTTCTTGTTTGTTTCGCAGGGTTTGGACACGCTGTTCTCATCAGCACGTCGAGCTCAGTAGGTGAGCTCGTTCCGGGGAAACCGCCTCGCTTGTTCAAATGGTAACTTGCTTTCTTTTTTATTCTTCTTCTAATTAAACACCAAGAACTTTATATATATTTTTATTCTATGTCTTTGTAGGCGTTTCAAGAATATATTAGATATGTTATTGCATTCATATTCGTCTTATCAGTTGGCCTTTGGTCATCTCTTCTGATTCTTGGCGTCAATCCACAGTTCGTGATGTTTTTTCTGATTTTTATTTTCCCACTTGTGACATTTTTAGTTTTAAATTTTATTTGGAGCGATCGGGTTGTTCGTTCCATTGGTTGGCTTCGTCAGAGGCGATTAGCGCTTCAGACTGGGTATATTGCTCTTTTTGCTTACGTCGCATTGTAGTCAGTAGTAAGGATGAATGGTGCGTCGCCTTTCTTTCATGTTCTATCCTGTGTGGAATGAGTTTTCTGGGTTTTTGTCTGTCATCGAAGATTTTGTTGTGGCGGTTGAATCTATATCGACTCATTCTGGTGCCGCTGCGTTGGAGTTGACAGTTCTTAGTCAGCACCCTGTACAGACCGAGCTGACCTAATGAAACGCTCTGTCAAAACTGGCGTCTTTCTCGTTTGCTCACCTGAACAAAGAGGTTTTGGTGGAGGTAGTCCCCCAAAAAAGCATCGAACAGATCGAAGTCTTGGCTAAAGACGGCCCGGCCTCTTGGATGACTTCCCGTGAATTTCACTCACCGGAAGACTAATTTGACCGTCGAAGTTTCCCCGGGTACAACCTCGGGACTCTCCTGTTAGTCACCCTAGAGACCTTTTCTTGTTTGTTTTGCAGGGTTTGGACACACTCTTCTCATCAGCACGTCGAGCTCAGTATGTGAGCTCGTTCCGGGGAAACCGCAGTAATTGTTCAAATGGTAACTTGCTTTCTTTTTTATTTTTCTTCTGATTAACCTCAAACAACTTTATATATACTTTTATTTTATGTCTTTGAAGGTGTTTCAGGAATATATTAGATATGTTATTGCATTGATATTCGTCTTATCAGTTGACCTTTGGTCATCTCTTCGGCTTCTTGGCTTCAATCCACAGTTCGTGATGTTTTTTCTGGTTTTCATTTTCTCACTTGTGACGTTTTTAGTTTTAAATTTTATTTGGAGCGATCGGGTTGTTCGTTCCATTGGTTGGCTTCGTCGGAGGCGATTAGCGCTTCAAACTGGGTATATTGCTCTTTTTGCTTACGGGCGCATTGTAGTCAGTAGTAAGGATGAATGGTGCGTCGCCTTTCTCTCATGTTCTATCCTGTGTGGAATGAGTTTTCTGGGTTTTTCTCTGTTGCCGAAGATTTTGTTGTGGCGGTTGAATCTATATCGACTCATTCTGATGCCGCTGCATTGGAGTTGATGGTACTTCGTCAGCACCCTGTACAGGCCAGGTGTGCTGCTGGCCTGTATATCTTGGCGAAAGCTATAATGGTAGGTCTGCGACCAACTTTTTATCTTCTTCTACATTTGGTGCTTTTCTGTCAAAAACTGCCTTAATTAGAATTTGTGATTTAGAATTAAAATGGCACTTTGTGTTTGCAGTGCGTTGGTGCTGACCCAACAGCGTTCCTTGGATGCCTGACCTTCCTCTACCCCGGGTGAACCACGGGTGGAGGCTGCTGGTAGAAGGAGATCTGCTGGCGGAACCGCATGTTTAACGGCAAAAGTTGACTGGCTGGAAGTCCCGAAAAATTTTAGCACTCAAAAGTACTCCGGTTATTGTTACATTTTTTAATGATTTTAACTTAATTTTTCATCCAAATTTGCATCCTGAAGGAGCGCTGCGGCTTCGCCGGACCGAGCTGACCTACTGAAACGCTCTGTCAAAACTGGCGTCTTCCTCGTTTGCTCACCTGAACAAAGAGGTTTTGGTGGAGGTAGTCCCCCAAAAAAGCATCGAACAGATCGAAGTCTTGGCTAAAGACAGCCCGGCCTCTTGGATGACTTCCCGTGAATTCCACTCACCGGAAGACTAACTTGACCGTCGAAGTGTCCCCGGGTACAACCTCGGGGCTCTCCTGTTAGTCACCCTAGAGACCTTTTCTTGTTTGTTTCGCAGGGTTTGGACACGCTGTTCTCATCAGCACGTCGAGCTCAGTAGGTGAGCTCGTTCCGGGGAAACCGCCTCGCTTGTTCAAATGGTAACTTGCTTTCTTTTTTATTCTTCTTCTAATTAAACACCAAGAACTTTATATATATTTTTATTCTATGTCTTTGTAGGCGTTTCAAGAATATATTAGATATGTTATTGCATTCATATTCGTCTTATCAGTTGGCCTTTGGTCATCTCTTCTGATTCTTGGCGTCAATCCACAGTTCGTGATGTTTTTTCTGATTTTTATTTTCCCACTTGTGACATTTTTAGTTTTAAATTTTATTTGGAGCGATCGGGTTGTTCGTTCCATTGGTTGGCTTCGTCAGAGGCGATTAGCGCTTCAGACTGGGTATATTGCTCTTTTTGCTTACGTCGCATTGTAGTCAGTAGTAAGGATGAATGGTGCGTCGCCTTTCTTTCATGTTCTATCCTGTGTGGAATGAGTTTTCTGGGTTTTTGTCTGTCATCGAAGATTTTGTTGTGGCGGTTGAATCTATATCGACTCATTCTGGTGCCGCTGCGTTGGAGTTGACAGTTCTTAGTCAGCACCCTGTACAGACCGAGCTGACCTAATGAAACGCTCTGTCAAAACTGGCGTCTTTCTCGTTTGCTCACCTGAACAAAGAGGTTTTGGTGGAGGTAGTCCCCCAAAAAAGCATCGAACAGATCGAAGTCTTGGCTAAAGACGGCCCGGCCTCTTGGATGACTTCCCGTGAATTTCACTCACCGGAAGACTAATTTGACCGTCGAAGTTTCCCCGGGTACAACCTCGGGACTCTCCTGTTAGTCACCCTAGAGACCTTTTCTTGTTTGTTTTGCAGGGTTTGGACACACTCTTCTCATCAGCACGTCGAGCTCAGTATGTGAGCTCGTTCCGGGGAAACCGCAGTAATTGTTCAAATGGTAACTTGCTTTCTTTTTTATTTTTCTTCTGATTAACCTCAAACAACTTTATATATACTTTTATTTTATGTCTTTGAAGGTGTTTCAGGAATATATTAGATATGTTATTGCATTGATATTCGTCTTATCAGTTGACCTTTGGTCATCTCTTCGGCTTCTTGGCTTCAATCCACAGTTCGTGATGTTTTTTCTGGTTTTCATTTTCTCACTTGTGACGTTTTTAGTTTTAAATTTTATTTGGAGCGATCGGGTTGTTCGTTCCATTGGTTGGCTTCGTCGGAGGCGATTAGCGCTTCAAACTGGGTATATTGCTCTTTTTGCTTACGGGCGCATTGTAGTCAGTAGTAAGGATGAATGGTGCGTCGCCTTTCTCTCATGTTCTATCCTGTGTGGAATGAGTTTTCTGGGTTTTTCTCTGTTGCCGAAGATTTTGTTGTGGCGGTTGAATCTATATCGACTCATTCTGATGCCGCTGCATTGGAGTTGATGGTACTTCGTCAGCACCCTGTACAGGCCAGGTGTGCTGCTGGCCTGTATATCTTGGCGAAAGCTATAATGGTAGGTCTGCGACCAACTTTTTATCTTCTTCTACATTTGGTGCTTTTCTGTCAAAAACTGCCTTAATTAGAATTTGTGATTTAGAATTAAAATGGCACTTTGTGTTTGCAGTGCGTTGGTGCTGACCCAACAGCGTTCCTTGGATGCCTGACCTTCCTCTACCCCGGGTGAACCACGGGTGGAGGCTGCTGGTAGAAGGAGATCTGCTGGCGGAACCGCATGTTTAACGGCAAAAGTTGACTGGCTGGAAGTCCCGAAAAATTTTAGCACTCAAAAGTACTCCGGTTATTGTTACATTTTTTAATGATTTTAACTTAATTTTTCATCCAAATTTGCATCCTGAAGGAGCGCTGCGGCTTCGCCGGACCGAGCTGACCTACTGAAACGCTCTGTCAAAACTGGCGTCTTCCTCGTTTGCTCACCTGAACAAAGAGGTTTTGGTGGAGGTAGTCCCCCAAAAAAGCATCGAACAGATCGAAGTCTTGGCTAAAGACAGCCCGGCCTCTTGGATGACTTCCCGTGAATTCCACTCACCGGAAGACTAACTTGACCGTCGAAGTGTCCCCGGGTACAACCTCGGGGCTCTCCTGTTAGTCACCCTAGAGACCTTTTCTTGTTTGTTTCGCAGGGTTTGGACACGCTGTTCTCATCAGCACGTCGAGCTCAGTAGGTGAGCTCGTTCCGGGGAAACCGCCTCGCTTGTTCAAATGGTAACTTGCTTTCTTTTTTATTCTTCTTCTAATTAAACACCAAGAACTTTATATATATTTTTATTCTATGTCTTTGTAGGCGTTTCAAGAATATATTAGATATGTTATTGCATTCATATTCGTCTTATCAGTTGGCCTTTGGTCATCTCTTCTGATTCTTGGCGTCAATCCACAGTTCGTGATGTTTTTTCTGATTTTTATTTTCCCACTTGTGACATTTTTAGTTTTAAATTTTATTTGGAGCGATCGGGTTGTTCGTTCCATTGGTTGGCTTCGTCAGAGGCGATTAGCGCTTCAGACTGGGTATATTGCTCTTTTTGCTTACGTCGCATTGTAGTCAGTAGTAAGGATGAATGGTGCGTCGCCTTTCTTTCATGTTCTATCCTGTGTGGAATGAGTTTTCTGGGTTTTTGTCTGTCATCGAAGATTTTGTTGTGGCGGTTGAATCTATATCGACTCATTCTGGTGCCGCTGCGTTGGAGTTGACAGTTCTTAGTCAGCACCCTGTACAGACCGAGCTGACCTAATGAAACGCTCTGTCAAAACTGGCGTCTTTCTCGTTTGCTCACCTGAACAAAGAGGTTTTGGTGGAGGTAGTCCCCCAAAAAAGCATCGAACAGATCGAAGTCTTGGCTAAAGACGGCCCGGCCTCTTGGATGACTTCCCGTGAATTTCACTCACCGGAAGACTAATTTGACCGTCGAAGTTTCCCCGGGTACAACCTCGGGACTCTCCTGTTAGTCACCCTAGAGACCTTTTCTTGTTTGTTTTGCAGGGTTTGGACACACTCTTCTCATCAGCACGTCGAGCTCAGTATGTGAGCTCGTTCCGGGGAAACCGCAGTAATTGTTCAAATGGTAACTTGCTTTCTTTTTTATTTTTCTTCTGATTAACCTCAAACAACTTTATATATACTTTTATTTTATGTCTTTGAAGGTGTTTCAGGAATATATTAGATATGTTATTGCATTGATATTCGTCTTATCAGTTGACCTTTGGTCATCTCTTCGGCTTCTTGGCTTCAATCCACAGTTCGTGATGTTTTTTCTGGTTTTCATTTTCTCACTTGTGACGTTTTTAGTTTTAAATTTTATTTGGAGCGATCGGGTTGTTCGTTCCATTGGTTGGCTTCGTCGGAGGCGATTAGCGCTTCAAACTGGGTATATTGCTCTTTTTGCTTACGGGCGCATTGTAGTCAGTAGTAAGGATGAATGGTGCGTCGCCTTTCTCTCATGTTCTATCCTGTGTGGAATGAGTTTTCTGGGTTTTTCTCTGTTGCCGAAGATTTTGTTGTGGCGGTTGAATCTATATCGACTCATTCTGATGCCGCTGCATTGGAGTTGATGGTACTTCGTCAGCACCCTGTACAGGCCAGGTGTGCTGCTGGCCTGTATATCTTGGCGAAAGCTATAATGGTAGGTCTGCGACCAACTTTTTATCTTCTTCTACATTTGGTGCTTTTCTGTCAAAAACTGCCTTAATTAGAATTTGTGATTTAGAATTAAAATGGCACTTTGTGTTTGCAGTGCGTTGGTGCTGACCCAACAGCGTTCCTTGGATGCCTGACCTTCCTCTACCCCGGGTGAACCACGGGTGGAGGCTGCTGGTAGAAGGAGATCTGCTGGCGGAACCGCATGTTTAACGGCAAAAGTTGACTGGCTGGAAGTCCCGAAAAATTTTAGCACTCAAAAGTACTCCGGTTATTGTTACATTTTTTAATGATTTTAACTTAATTTTTCATCCAAATTTGCATCCTGAAGGAGCGCTGCGGCTTCGCCGGACCGAGCTGACCTACTGAAACGCTCTGTCAAAACTGGCGTCTTCCTCGTTTGCTCACCTGAACAAAGAGGTTTTGGTGGAGGTAGTCCCCCAAAAAAGCATCGAACAGATCGAAGTCTTGGCTAAAGACAGCCCGGCCTCTTGGATGACTTCCCGTGAATTCCACTCACCGGAAGACTAACTTGACCGTCGAAGTGTCCCCGGGTACAACCTCGGGGCTCTCCTGTTAGTCACCCTAGAGACCTTTTCTTGTTTGTTTCGCAGGGTTTGGACACGCTGTTCTCATCAGCACGTCGAGCTCAGTAGGTGAGCTCGTTCCGGGGAAACCGCCTCGCTTGTTCAAATGGTAACTTGCTTTCTTTTTTATTCTTCTTCTAATTAAACACCAAGAACTTTATATATATTTTTATTCTATGTCTTTGTAGGCGTTTCAAGAATATATTAGATATGTTATTGCATTCATATTCGTCTTATCAGTTGGCCTTTGGTCATCTCTTCTGATTCTTGGCGTCAATCCACAGTTCGTGATGTTTTTTCTGATTTTTATTTTCCCACTTGTGACATTTTTAGTTTTAAATTTTATTTGGAGCGATCGGGTTGTTCGTTCCATTGGTTGGCTTCGTCAGAGGCGATTAGCGCTTCAGACTGGGTATATTGCTCTTTTTGCTTACGTCGCATTGTAGTCAGTAGTAAGGATGAATGGTGCGTCGCCTTTCTTTCATGTTCTATCCTGTGTGGAATGAGTTTTCTGGGTTTTTGTCTGTCATCGAAGATTTTGTTGTGGCGGTTGAATCTATATCGACTCATTCTGGTGCCGCTGCGTTGGAGTTGACAGTTCTTAGTCAGCACCCTGTACAGACCGAGCTGACCTAATGAAACGCTCTGTCAAAACTGGCGTCTTTCTCGTTTGCTCACCTGAACAAAGAGGTTTTGGTGGAGGTAGTCCCCCAAAAAAGCATCGAACAGATCGAAGTCTTGGCTAAAGACGGCCCGGCCTCTTGGATGACTTCCCGTGAATTTCACTCACCGGAAGACTAATTTGACCGTCGAAGTTTCCCCGGGTACAACCTCGGGACTCTCCTGTTAGTCACCCTAGAGACCTTTTCTTGTTTGTTTTGCAGGGTTTGGACACACTCTTCTCATCAGCACGTCGAGCTCAGTATGTGAGCTCGTTCCGGGGAAACCGCAGTAATTGTTCAAATGGTAACTTGCTTTCTTTTTTATTTTTCTTCTGATTAACCTCAAACAACTTTATATATACTTTTATTTTATGTCTTTGAAGGTGTTTCAGGAATATATTAGATATGTTATTGCATTGATATTCGTCTTATCAGTTGACCTTTGGTCATCTCTTCGGCTTCTTGGCTTCAATCCACAGTTCGTGATGTTTTTTCTGGTTTTCATTTTCTCACTTGTGACGTTTTTAGTTTTAAATTTTATTTGGAGCGATCGGGTTGTTCGTTCCATTGGTTGGCTTCGTCGGAGGCGATTAGCGCTTCAAACTGGGTATATTGCTCTTTTTGCTTACGGGCGCATTGTAGTCAGTAGTAAGGATGAATGGTGCGTCGCCTTTCTCTCATGTTCTATCCTGTGTGGAATGAGTTTTCTGGGTTTTTCTCTGTTGCCGAAGATTTTGTTGTGGCGGTTGAATCTATATCGACTCATTCTGATGCCGCTGCATTGGAGTTGATGGTACTTCGTCAGCACCCTGTACAGGCCAGGTGTGCTGCTGGCCTGTATATCTTGGCGAAAGCTATAATGGTAGGTCTGCGACCAACTTTTTATCTTCTTCTACATTTGGTGCTTTTCTGTCAAAAACTGCCTTAATTAGAATTTGTGATTTAGAATTAAAATGGCACTTTGTGTTTGCAGTGCGTTGGTGCTGACCCAACAGCGTTCCTTGGATGCCTGACCTTCCTCTACCCCGGGTGAACCACGGGTGGAGGCTGCTGGTAGAAGGAGATCTGCTGGCGGAACCGCATGTTTAACGGCAAAAGTTGACTGGCTGGAAGTCCCGAAAAATTTTAGCACTCAAAAGTACTCCGGTTATTGTTACATTTTTTAATGATTTTAACTTAATTTTTCATCCAAATTTGCATCCTGAAGGAGCGCTGCGGCTTCGCCGGACCGAGCTGACCTACTGAAACGCTCTGTCAAAACTGGCGTCTTCCTCGTTTGCTCACCTGAACAAAGAGGTTTTGGTGGAGGTAGTCCCCCAAAAAAGCATCGAACAGATCGAAGTCTTGGCTAAAGACAGCCCGGCCTCTTGGATGACTTCCCGTGAATTCCACTCACCGGAAGACTAACTTGACCGTCGAAGTGTCCCCGGGTACAACCTCGGGGCTCTCCTGTTAGTCACCCTAGAGACCTTTTCTTGTTTGTTTCGCAGGGTTTGGACACGCTGTTCTCATCAGCACGTCGAGCTCAGTAGGTGAGCTCGTTCCGGGGAAACCGCCTCGCTTGTTCAAATGGTAACTTGCTTTCTTTTTTATTCTTCTTCTAATTAAACACCAAGAACTTTATATATATTTTTATTCTATGTCTTTGTAGGCGTTTCAAGAATATATTAGATATGTTATTGCATTCATATTCGTCTTATCAGTTGGCCTTTGGTCATCTCTTCTGATTCTTGGCGTCAATCCACAGTTCGTGATGTTTTTTCTGATTTTTATTTTCCCACTTGTGACATTTTTAGTTTTAAATTTTATTTGGAGCGATCGGGTTGTTCGTTCCATTGGTTGGCTTCGTCAGAGGCGATTAGCGCTTCAGACTGGGTATATTGCTCTTTTTGCTTACGTCGCATTGTAGTCAGTAGTAAGGATGAATGGTGCGTCGCCTTTCTTTCATGTTCTATCCTGTGTGGAATGAGTTTTCTGGGTTTTTGTCTGTCATCGAAGATTTTGTTGTGGCGGTTGAATCTATATCGACTCATTCTGGTGCCGCTGCGTTGGAGTTGACAGTTCTTAGTCAGCACCCTGTACAGACCGAGCTGACCTAATGAAACGCTCTGTCAAAACTGGCGTCTTTCTCGTTTGCTCACCTGAACAAAGAGGTTTTGGTGGAGGTAGTCCCCCAAAAAAGCATCGAACAGATCGAAGTCTTGGCTAAAGACGGCCCGGCCTCTTGGATGACTTCCCGTGAATTTCACTCACCGGAAGACTAATTTGACCGTCGAAGTTTCCCCGGGTACAACCTCGGGACTCTCCTGTTAGTCACCCTAGAGACCTTTTCTTGTTTGTTTTGCAGGGTTTGGACACACTCTTCTCATCAGCACGTCGAGCTCAGTATGTGAGCTCGTTCCGGGGAAACCGCAGTAATTGTTCAAATGGTAACTTGCTTTCTTTTTTATTTTTCTTCTGATTAACCTCAAACAACTTTATATATACTTTTATTTTATGTCTTTGAAGGTGTTTCAGGAATATATTAGATATGTTATTGCATTGATATTCGTCTTATCAGTTGACCTTTGGTCATCTCTTCGGCTTCTTGGCTTCAATCCACAGTTCGTGATGTTTTTTCTGGTTTTCATTTTCTCACTTGTGACGTTTTTAGTTTTAAATTTTATTTGGAGCGATCGGGTTGTTCGTTCCATTGGTTGGCTTCGTCGGAGGCGATTAGCGCTTCAAACTGGGTATATTGCTCTTTTTGCTTACGGGCGCATTGTAGTCAGTAGTAAGGATGAATGGTGCGTCGCCTTTCTCTCATGTTCTATCCTGTGTGGAATGAGTTTTCTGGGTTTTTCTCTGTTGCCGAAGATTTTGTTGTGGCGGTTGAATCTATATCGACTCATTCTGATGCCGCTGCATTGGAGTTGATGGTACTTCGTCAGCACCCTGTACAGGCCAGGTGTGCTGCTGGCCTGTATATCTTGGCGAAAGCTATAATGGTAGGTCTGCGACCAACTTTTTATCTTCTTCTACATTTGGTGCTTTTCTGTCAAAAACTGCCTTAATTAGAATTTGTGATTTAGAATTAAAATGGCACTTTGTGTTTGCAGTGCGTTGGTGCTGACCCAACAGCGTTCCTTGGATGCCTGACCTTCCTCTACCCCGGGTGAACCACGGGTGGAGGCTGCTGGTAGAAGGAGATCTGCTGGCGGAACCGCATGTTTAACGGCAAAAGTTGACTGGCTGGAAGTCCCGAAAAATTTTAGCACTCAAAAGTACTCCGGTTATTGTTACATTTTTTAATGATTTTAACTTAATTTTTCATCCAAATTTGCATCCTGAAGGAGCGCTGCGGCTTCGCCGGACCGAGCTGACCTACTGAAACGCTCTGTCAAAACTGGCGTCTTCCTCGTTTGCTCACCTGAACAAAGAGGTTTTGGTGGAGGTAGTCCCCCAAAAAAGCATCGAACAGATCGAAGTCTTGGCTAAAGACAGCCCGGCCTCTTGGATGACTTCCCGTGAATTCCACTCACCGGAAGACTAACTTGACCGTCGAAGTGTCCCCGGGTACAACCTCGGGGCTCTCCTGTTAGTCACCCTAGAGACCTTTTCTTGTTTGTTTCGCAGGGTTTGGACACGCTGTTCTCATCAGCACGTCGAGCTCAGTAGGTGAGCTCGTTCCGGGGAAACCGCCTCGCTTGTTCAAATGGTAACTTGCTTTCTTTTTTATTCTTCTTCTAATTAAACACCAAGAACTTTATATATATTTTTATTCTATGTCTTTGTAGGCGTTTCAAGAATATATTAGATATGTTATTGCATTCATATTCGTCTTATCAGTTGGCCTTTGGTCATCTCTTCTGATTCTTGGCGTCAATCCACAGTTCGTGATGTTTTTTCTGATTTTTATTTTCCCACTTGTGACATTTTTAGTTTTAAATTTTATTTGGAGCGATCGGGTTGTTCGTTCCATTGGTTGGCTTCGTCAGAGGCGATTAGCGCTTCAGACTGGGTATATTGCTCTTTTTGCTTACGTCGCATTGTAGTCAGTAGTAAGGATGAATGGTGCGTCGCCTTTCTTTCATGTTCTATCCTGTGTGGAATGAGTTTTCTGGGTTTTTGTCTGTCATCGAAGATTTTGTTGTGGCGGTTGAATCTATATCGACTCATTCTGGTGCCGCTGCGTTGGAGTTGACAGTTCTTAGTCAGCACCCTGTACAGACCGAGCTGACCTAATGAAACGCTCTGTCAAAACTGGCGTCTTTCTCGTTTGCTCACCTGAACAAAGAGGTTTTGGTGGAGGTAGTCCCCCAAAAAAGCATCGAACAGATCGAAGTCTTGGCTAAAGACGGCCCGGCCTCTTGGATGACTTCCCGTGAATTTCACTCACCGGAAGACTAATTTGACCGTCGAAGTTTCCCCGGGTACAACCTCGGGACTCTCCTGTTAGTCACCCTAGAGACCTTTTCTTGTTTGTTTTGCAGGGTTTGGACACACTCTTCTCATCAGCACGTCGAGCTCAGTATGTGAGCTCGTTCCGGGGAAACCGCAGTAATTGTTCAAATGGTAACTTGCTTTCTTTTTTATTTTTCTTCTGATTAACCTCAAACAACTTTATATATACTTTTATTTTATGTCTTTGAAGGTGTTTCAGGAATATATTAGATATGTTATTGCATTGATATTCGTCTTATCAGTTGACCTTTGGTCATCTCTTCGGCTTCTTGGCTTCAATCCACAGTTCGTGATGTTTTTTCTGGTTTTCATTTTCTCACTTGTGACGTTTTTAGTTTTAAATTTTATTTGGAGCGATCGGGTTGTTCGTTCCATTGGTTGGCTTCGTCGGAGGCGATTAGCGCTTCAAACTGGGTATATTGCTCTTTTTGCTTACGGGCGCATTGTAGTCAGTAGTAAGGATGAATGGTGCGTCGCCTTTCTCTCATGTTCTATCCTGTGTGGAATGAGTTTTCTGGGTTTTTCTCTGTTGCCGAAGATTTTGTTGTGGCGGTTGAATCTATATCGACTCATTCTGATGCCGCTGCATTGGAGTTGATGGTACTTCGTCAGCACCCTGTACAGGCCAGGTGTGCTGCTGGCCTGTATATCTTGGCGAAAGCTATAATGGTAGGTCTGCGACCAACTTTTTATCTTCTTCTACATTTGGTGCTTTTCTGTCAAAAACTGCCTTAATTAGAATTTGTGATTTAGAATTAAAATGGCACTTTGTGTTTGCAGTGCGTTGGTGCTGACCCAACAGCGTTCCTTGGATGCCTGACCTTCCTCTACCCCGGGTGAACCACGGGTGGAGGCTGCTGGTAGAAGGAGATCTGCTGGCGGAACCGCATGTTTAACGGCAAAAGTTGACTGGCTGGAAGTCCCGAAAAATTTTAGCACTCAAAAGTACTCCGGTTATTGTTACATTTTTTAATGATTTTAACTTAATTTTTCATCCAAATTTGCATCCTGAAGGAGCGCTGCGGCTTCGCCGGACCGAGCTGACCTACTGAAACGCTCTGTCAAAACTGGCGTCTTCCTCGTTTGCTCACCTGAACAAAGAGGTTTTGGTGGAGGTAGTCCCCCAAAAAAGCATCGAACAGATCGAAGTCTTGGCTAAAGACAGCCCGGCCTCTTGGATGACTTCCCGTGAATTCCACTCACCGGAAGACTAACTTGACCGTCGAAGTGTCCCCGGGTACAACCTCGGGGCTCTCCTGTTAGTCACCCTAGAGACCTTTTCTTGTTTGTTTCGCAGGGTTTGGACACTTGGATGACTTCCCGTGAATTTCACTCACCGGAAGACTAATTTGACCGTCGAAGTTTCCCCGGGTACAACCTCGGGACTCTCCTGTTAGTCACCCTAGAGACCTTTTCTTGTTTGTTTTGCAGGGTTTGGACACACTCTTCTCATCAGCACGTCGAGCTCAGTATGTGAGCTCGTTCCGGGGAAACCGCAGTAATTGTTCAAATGGTAACTTGCTTTCTTTTTTATTTTTCTTCTGATTAACCTCAAACAACTTTATATATACTTTTATTTTATGTCTTTGAAGGTGTTTCAGGAATATATTAGATATGTTATTGCATTGATATTCGTCTTATCAGTTGACCTTTGGTCATCTCTTCGGCTTCTTGGCTTCAATCCACAGTTCGTGATGTTTTTTCTGGTTTTCATTTTCTCACTTGTGACGTTTTTAGTTTTAAATTTTATTTGGAGCGATCGGGTTGTTCGTTCCATTGGTTGGCTTCGTCGGAGGCGATTAGCGCTTCAAACTGGGTATATTGCTCTTTTTGCTTACGGGCGCATTGTAGTCAGTAGTAAGGATGAATGGTGCGTCGCCTTTCTCTCATGTTCTATCCTGTGTGGAATGAGTTTTCTGGGTTTTTCTCTGTTGCCGAAGATTTTGTTGTGGCGGTTGAATCTATATCGACTCATTCTGATGCCGCTGCATTGGAGTTGATGGTACTTCGTCAGCACCCTGTACAGGCCAGGTGTGCTGCTGGCCTGTATATCTTGGCGAAAGCTATAATGGTAGGTCTGCGACCAACTTTTTATCTTCTTCTACATTTGGTGCTTTTCTGTCAAAAACTGCCTTAATTAGAATTTGTGATTTAGAATTAAAATGGCACTTTGTGTTTGCAGTGCGTTGGTGCTGACCCAACAGCGTTCCTTGGATGCCTGACCTTCCTCTACCCCGGGTGAACCACGGGTGGAGGCTGCTGGTAGAAGGAGATCTGCTGGCGGAACCGCATGTTTAACGGCAAAAGTTGACTGGCTGGAAGTCCCGAAAAATTTTAGCACTCAAAAGTACTCCGGTTATTGTTACATTTTTTAATGATTTTAACTTAATTTTTCATCCAAATTTGCATCCTGAAGGAGCGCTGCGGCTTCGCCGGACCGAGCTGACCTACTGAAACGCTCTGTCAAAACTGGCGTCTTCCTCGTTTGCTCACCTGAACAAAGAGGTTTTGGTGGAGGTAGTCCCCCAAAAAAGCATCGAACAGATCGAAGTCTTGGCTAAAGACAGCCCGGCCTCTTGGATGACTTCCCGTGAATTCCACTCACCGGAAGACTAACTTGACCGTCGAAGTGTCCCCGGGTACAACCTCGGGGCTCTCCTGTTAGTCACCCTAGAGACCTTTTCTTGTTTGTTTCGCAGGGTTTGGACACGCTGTTCTCATCAGCACGTCGAGCTCAGTAGGTGAGCTCGTTCCGGGGAAACCGCCTCGCTTGTTCAAATGGTAACTTGCTTTCTTTTTTATTCTTCTTCTAATTAAACACCAAGAACTTTATATATATTTTTATTCTATGTCTTTGTAGGCGTTTCAAGAATATATTAGATATGTTATTGCATTCATATTCGTCTTATCAGTTGGCCTTTGGTCATCTCTTCTGATTCTTGGCGTCAATCCACAGTTCGTGATGTTTTTTCTGATTTTTATTTTCCCACTTGTGACATTTTTAGTTTTAAATTTTATTTGGAGCGATCGGGTTGTTCGTTCCATTGGTTGGCTTCGTCAGAGGCGATTAGCGCTTCAGACTGGGTATATTGCTCTTTTTGCTTACGTCGCATTGTAGTCAGTAGTAAGGATGAATGGTGCGTCGCCTTTCTTTCATGTTCTATCCTGTGTGGAATGAGTTTTCTGGGTTTTTGTCTGTCATCGAAGATTTTGTTGTGGCGGTTGAATCTATATCGACTCATTCTGGTGCCGCTGCGTTGGAGTTGACAGTTCTTAGTCAGCACCCTGTACAGACCGAGCTGACCTAATGAAACGCTCTGTCAAAACTGGCGTCTTCCTCGTTTGCTCACCTGAACAAAGAGGTTTTGATGGAGGTAGTCCCCCAAAAAAGCATCGAACAGATCGAAGTCTTGGCTAAAGACGGCCCGGCCTCTTGGATGACTTCCCGTGAATTTCACTCACCGGAAGACTAATTTGACCGTCGAAGTTTCCCCGGGTACAACCTCGGGACTCTCCTGTTAGTCACCCTAGAGACCTTTTCTTGTTTGTTTTGCAGGGTTTGGACACACTCTTCTCATCAGCACGTCGAGCTCAGTATGTGAGCTCGTTCCGGGGAAACCGCAGTAATTGTTCAAATGGTAACTTGCTTTCTTTTTTATTTTTCTTCTGATTAACCTCAAACAACTTTATATATACTTTTATTTTATGTCTTTGAAGGTGTTTCAGGAATATATTAGATATGTTATTGCATTGATATTCGTCTTATCAGTTGACCTTTGGTCATCTCTTCGGCTTCTTGGCTTCAATCCACAGTTCGTGATGTTTTTTCTGGTTTTCATTTTCTCACTTGTGACGTTTTTAGTTTTAAATTTTATTTGGAGCGATCGGGTTGTTCGTTCCATTGGTTGGCTTCGTCGGAGGCGATTAGCGCTTCAAACTGGGTATATTGCTCTTTTTGCTTACGGGCGCATTGTAGTCAGTAGTAAGGATGAATGGTGCGTCGCCTTTCTCTCATGTTCTATCCTGTGTGGAATGAGTTTTCTGGATTTTTCTCTGTTGCCGAAGATTTTGTTGTGGCGGTTGAATCTATATCGACTCATTCTGGTGCCGCTGCATTGGAGTTGATGGTACTTCGTCAGCACCCTGTACAGGCCAGCTGTGCTGCTGGCCTGTATATCTTGGCGAAAGCTATAATGGTAGGTCTGCGACCAACTTTTTATCTTCTTCTACGTTTGGTGCTTTTCTGTCAAAAACTGCCTTAATTAGAATTTGTGATTTAGAATTAAAATGGCACTTTGTGTTTGCAGTGCGTTGGCGCCGACCCAACAACGTTCCTTGGATGCCTGACCTTCCTCTACCCCGGGTGAACCACGGGTGGAGGCTGCTGGTAGAAGGAGATCTGCTGGCGGAACCGCATGTTTAACGGCAAAAGTTGACTGGCTGGAAGTCCCGAAAAATTTTAGCACTCAAAAGTACTCCGGTTATTGTTACATTTTTTAATGATTTTAGCTTAATTTTTCATCCAAATTTGCATCCTGAAGAAGCGCTGCGGCTTCGCCGGACCGAGCTGACCGACTGAAACGCTCTGTCAAAACTGGCGTCTTCCTCGTTTGCTCACCTGAACAAAGAGGTTTTGGTGGAGGTAGTCACCCAAAAAAGCATCGACCAGATCGAAGTTTTGGCTAAAGACAGCCCGGCCTCTTGGATGACTTCCCGTGAATTCCGCTCACCGGAAGACTAACTTGACCGTCGAAGTGTCCCCGGGTACAACCTCGGGGCTCTCCTGTTAGTCACCCTAGAGACCTTTTCTTGTTTGTTTCGCAGGGTTTGGACACGCTGTTCTCATCAGCACGTCGAGCTCAGTAGGTGAGCTCGTTCCGGGGAAACCGCCTCGCTTGTTCAAATGGTAACTTGCTTTCTTTTTTATTCTTCTTCTAATTAAACACCAAGAACTTTATATATATTTTTATTCTATGTCTTTGTAGGCGTTTCAAGAATATATTAGATATGTTATTGCATTCATATTCGTCTTATCAGTTGGCCTTTGGTCATCTCTTCTGATTCTTGGCGTCAATCCACAGTTCGTGATGTTTTTTCTGATTTTTATTTTCCCACTTGTGACGTTTTTAGTTTTAAATTTTATTTGGAGCGATCGGGTTGTTCGTTCCATTGGTTGGCTTCGTCGGAGGCGATTAGCGCTTCAGACTGGGTATATTGCTCTTTTTGCTTACGGGCGCATTATAGTCAGTAGTAAGGGTAAATTGTGCGTCGCCTTTCTCTCATGTTCTATCCTGTGTGAAATGAGTTTTCTGGATTTTTGTCTGTCGTCGAAGATTTTGTTGTGGCGGTTGAATCTATATCGACTCATTCTGGTGCCGCTGCGTTGGAGTTGACGGTTCTTAGTCAGCACCCTGTACAGACCGAGCTGACCTACTGAAACGCTCTGTCAAAACTGGCGTCTTCCTCGTTTGCTCACCTGAACAAAGAGGTTTTGGTGGAGGTAGTCCCCCAAAAAAGCATCGAACAGATCGAAGTCTTGGCTAAAGACAGACCGGCCTCTTGGATGACTTCCCGTGAATTCCACTCACCGGAAGACTAACTTGACCGTCGAAGTTTCCCCGGGTACAACCTCGGGACTCTCCTGTTAGTCACCCTAGAGACCTTTTCTTGTGTGTTTCGCAGGGTTTGGACACACTCTTCTCATCAGCACGTCGAGCTCAGTAGGTGAGCTCTTTCCGGGGAAACCGCAGCACTTGTTCAAATGGTAACTTGCTTTCTTTTTTATTTTTCTTCTAATTAACCTCAAAAAACTATATATATACTTTTATTTTATGTCTTTGTAGGTGTTTCAGGAATATATTAGATATGTTATTGCATTGATATTCGTCTTATCAGTTGACCTTTGGTCATCGCTTCTGATTCTTGGCGTCAATCCACAGTTCGTGATGTTTTTTCTGGTTTTCATTTTGTCACTTGTGACGTTTTAAGTTTTAAATTTTATTTGGAGCGATCGGGTTGTTCGTTCCATTGGTTGGCTTCGTCAGAGGCGATTAGCGCTTCAGACTGGGTATATTGCTCTTTTTGCTTACGTCGCATTGTAGTCAGTAGTAAGGATGAATGGTGCGTCGCCTTTCTCTCATATTCTATCCTGTGTGGAATGAGTCTTCTGGGTTTTTGTCTGTCATCGAAGATTTTGTTGTGGCGGTTGAATCTTTATCGACTCATTCTGGTGCCGCTGCGTTGGAGTTGACGGTTCTTAATCAGCACCCTGTACAGACCGAGCTGACCTACTGAAACGCTCTGTCAAAACTGGCGTCTTCCTCGTTTGCTCACCTGAACAAAGAGGTTTTGGTGGAGGTAGTCCCCCAAAAAAGCATCGAACAGATCGAAGTCTTGGCTAAAGACAGCCCGGCCTCTTGGATGACTTCCCGTGAATTCCACTCACCGGAAGACTAACTTGACCGTCGAAGTTTCCCCGGGTACAACCTCGGGACTCTCCTGTTAGTCACCCTAGAGACCTTTTCTTGTGTGTTTCGCAGGGTTTGGACACACTCTTCTCATCAGCACGTCGAGCTCAGTAGGTGAGCTCTTTCCGGGTAAACCGCAGCACTTGTTCAAATGGTAACTTGCTTTCTTTTTTATTTTTCTTCTAATTAACCTCAAAAAACTTTATATATACTTTTATTTTATGTCTTTGTAGGTGTTTCAGGAATATATTAGATATGTTATTGCATTGATATTCGTCTTATCAGTTGACCTTTGGTCATCGCTTCTGATTCTTGGCGTCAATCCACAGTTCGTGATGTTTTTTCTGGTTTTCATTTTGTCACTTGTGACGTTTTTAGTTTTAAATTTTATTTGGAGCGATCGGGTTGTTCGTTCCATTGGTTGGCTTCGTCAGAGGCGATTAGCGCTTCAGACTGGATATATTGCTCTTTTTGCTTACGGGCGCATTGTAGTCAGTAGTAAGGATGAATGGTGCGTCGCCTTTCTCTCATATTCTATCCTGTGTGGAATGAGTTTTCTGGGTTTTTGTCTGTCATCGAAGATTTTGTTGTGGCGGTTGAATCTATATCGACTCATTCTGGTGCCGCTGCGTTGGAGTTGACGGTTCTTAGTCAGCACCCTGTACAGACCGAGCTGACCTACTGAAACGCTCTGTCAAAACTGGCGTCTTCCTCGTTTGCTCACCTGAACAAAGAGGTTTTGGTGGAGGTAGTCCCCCAAAAAAGCATCGAACAGATCGAAGTCTTGGCTAAAGACAGCCCGGCCTCTTGGATGACTTCCCGTGAATTCCACTAACCGGAAGACTAACTTGACCGTCAAAGTTTCCCCGGGTACAACCTCGGGACTCTCCTGTTAGTCACCCTAGAGACCTTTTCTTGTGTGTTTCGCAGGGTTTGGACACACTCTTCTCATCAGCACGTCGAGCTCAGTAGGTGAGCTCTTTCCGGGGAAACCGCAGCACTTGTTCAAATGGTAACTTGCTTTCTTTTTTATTTTTCTTCTAATTAACCTCGAAGAACTTTATATATTCTTTTATTTTATGTCTTTGTAGGCGTTTCAGGAATATATTAGATATGTTATTGCATTGATATTCGTCTTGTCAGTTGACCTTTGGTCATCTCTTCTGATTCTTAGCGTCAATCCACAGTTCGTGATGTTTTTTCTGGTTTTCATTTTGTCACTTGTGACGTTTTTAGTTTTAAATTTTATTTGGAGCGATCGGGTTGTTCGTTCCATTGGTTGGCTTCGTCGGAGGCGATTAGCGCTTCAGACTGGGTATATTGCTCTTTTTGCTTACGGGCGCATTGTAGTCAGTAGTAAGGATGAATGGTGCGTCGCCTTTCTCTCATATTCTATCCTGTGTGGAATGAGTTTTCTGGGTTTTTGTCTGTCATCGAAGATTTTGTTGTGGCGGTTGAATCTATATCGACTCATTCTGGTGCCGCTGCGTTGGAGTTGACGGTTCTTAGTCAGCACCCTGTACAGACCGAGCTGACCTACTGAAACGCTCTGTCAAAACTGGCGTCTTCCTCGTTTGCTCACCTGAACAAAGAGGTTTTGGTGGAGGTAGTCCCCCAAAAAAGCATCGAACAGATCGAAGTCTTGGCTAAAGACAGCCCGGCCTCTTGGATGACTTCCCGTGAATTCCACTAACCGGAAGACTAACTTGACCGTCAAAGTTTCCCCGGGTACAACCTCGGGACTCTCCTGTTAGTCACCCTAGAGACCTTTTCTTGTGTGTTTCGCAGGGTTTGGACACACTCTTCTCATCAGCACGTCGAGCTCAGTAGGTGAGCTCTTTCCGGGGAAACCGCAGCACTTGTTCAAATGGTAACTTGCTTTCTTTTTTATTTTTCTTCTAATTAACCTCGAAGAACTTTATATATTCTTTTATTTTATGTCTTTGTAGGCGTTTCAGGAATATATTAGATATGTTATTGCATTGATATTCGTCTTGTCAGTTGACCTTTGGTCATCTCTTCTGATTCTTAGCGTCAATCCACAGTTCGTGATGTTTTTTCTGGTTTTCATTTTGTCACTTGTGACGTTTTTAGTTTTAAATTTTATTTGGAGCGATCGGGTTGTTCGTTCCATTGGTTGGCTTCGTCGGAGGCGATTAGCGCTTCAGACTGGGTATATTGCTCTTTTTGCTTACGGGCGCATTGTAGTCAGTAGTAAGGATGAATTGTGCGTCGCCTTTCTCTCATGTTCTATCCTGTGTGGAATGAGTTTTCTGGATTTTTGTCTGTCGTCGAAGATTTTGTTGTGGCGGTTGAATCTATATCGACTCATTCTGGTGCCGCTGCGTTGGAGTTGACGGTTCTTAGTCAGCACCCTGTACAGACCGAGTTGACCTACTGAAACGCTCTGTCAAAACTGGCGTCTTCCTCGTTTGCTCACCTGAACAAAGAGGTTTTGGTGGAGGTAGTCCCCCAAAAAAGCATCGAACAGATCGAAGTCTTGGCTAAAGACAGCCCGGCCTCTTGGATGACTTCCCGTGAATTCCACTCACCGGAAGACTAACTTGACCGTCGAAGTTTCCCCGGGTACAACCTCGGGACTCTCCTGTTAGTCACCCTAAACACCTTTTCTTGTTTGTTTTGCAGGGTTTGAACACACTCTTCTTATCAGCACGTCGAGCTCAGTAGGTGAGCTCTTTCCGGGGAAACCGCAATAATTGTTCAAATGGTAACTTGCTTTCTTTTTTATTTTTCTTCTGATTAACCTCAAACAACTTTATATATACTTTTATTTTATGTCTTTGAAAGTGTTTCAGGAATATATTAGATATGTTATTGCATTGATATTCGTCTTATCAGTTGACCTTTGGTCATCGCTTCTGATTCTTGGCTTCAATCCACAGTTCGTGATGTTTTTTCTGGTTTTCATTTTGTCACTTGTGTCGTTTTTAGTTTTAAATTTTATTTGGAGCGATCGGGTTGTTCGTTCCATTGGTTGGCTTCGTCGGAGGCGATTAGCGCTTCAGACTGGGTATATTGCTCTTTTTGCTAACGGGCGCATTGTAGTCAGCAGTAAGGATGAATGGTGCGTCGCCTTTCTCTCATGTTCTATCCTGTGTGGAATGAGTTTTCTGGGTTTTTGTCTGTCATCGAAGATTTTGTTGTGGCGGTTGAATCTATATCGACTCATTCTGGTGCCGCTGCGTTGGAGTTGACGGTTCTTAGTCAGCACCCTGTACAGGCCGAGCTGACCTACTGAAACGCTCTGTCAAAACTGGCGTCTTCCTCGTTTGCTCACCTGAACAAAGAGGTTTTGGTGGAGGTAGTCCCCCAAAAAAGCATCGAACAGATCGAAGTCTTGGCTAAAGACAGCCCGGCCTCTTGGATGACTTCCCGTGAATTCCACTCACCGGAATACTAACTTGACCGTCGAAGTTTCCCCGGGTACAACCTCGGGACTCTCCTGTTAGTCACCCTAGAGACCTTTTCTTGTGTGTTTCGCAGGGTTTGGACACACTCTTCTCATCAGCACGTCGAGCTCAGTAGGTGAGCTCTTTCCGGGGAAACCGCAGCACTTGTTCAAATGGTAACTTGCTTTCTTTTTTATTTTTCTTCTAATTAACCTCAAAAAACTTTATATATACTTTTATTTTATGTCTTTGTAGGTGTTTCAGGAATATATTAGATATGTTATTGCATTGATATTCGTCTTATCAGTTGACCTTTGGTCATCGCTTCTGATTCTTGGCGTCAATCCACAGTTCGTGATGTTTTTTCTGGTTTTCATTTTCTCACTTGTGTCGTTTTTAGTTTTAAATTTTATTTGGAGCGATCGGGTTGTTCGTTCCATTGGTTGGCTTCGTCAGAGGCGATTAGCGCTTCGGACTGGGTATATTGCTCTTTTTGCTAACGGGCGCATTGTAGTCAGCAGTAAGGATGAATGGTGCGTCGCCTTTCTCTCATGTTCTATCCTGTGTGGAATGAGTTTTCTGGGTTTTTGTCTGTCATCGAAGATTTTGTTGTGGCGGTTGAATCTATATCGACTCATTCTGGTGCCGCTGCGTTGGAGTTGACGGTTCTTAGTCAGCACCCTGTACAGGCCGAGCTGACCTACTGAAACGCTCTGTCAAAACTGGCGTCTTCCTCGTTTGCTCACCTGAACAAAGAGGTTTTGGTGGAGGTAGTCCCCCAAAAAAGCATCGAACAGATCGAAGTCTTGGCTAAAGACAGCCCGGCCTCTTGGATGACTTCCCGTGAATTCCACTCACCGGAATACTAACTTGACCGTCGAAGTTTCCCCGGGTACAACCTCGGGACTCTCCTGTTAGTCACCCTAGAGACCTTTTCTTGTGTGTTTCGCAGGGTTTGGACACACTCTTCTCATCAGCACGTCGAGCTCAGTAGGTGAGCTCTTTCCGGGGAAACCGCAGCACTTGTTCAAATGGTAACTTGCTTTCTTTTTTATTTTTCTTCTGATTAACCTCAAAAAACTTTATATATACTTTTATTTTATGTCTTTGTAGGTGTTTCAGGAATATATTAGATATGTTATTGCATTGATATTCGTCTTATCAGTTGACCTTTGGTCATCGCTTCTGATTCTTGGCGTCAATCCACAGTTCGTGATGTTTTTTCTGGTTTTCATTTTGTCACTTGTGACGTTTTTAGTTTTAAATTTTATTTGGAGCGATCGGGTTGTTCGTTCCATTGGTTGGCTTCGTCGGAGGCGATTAGCGCTTCAGAATGGGTATATTGCTCTTTTTGCTAACGGGCGCATTGTAGTCAGTAGTAAGGATGAATGGTGCGTCGCCTTTCTCTCATGTTCTATCCTGTGTGGAATGAGTTTTCTGGGTTTTTGTCTGTCATCGAAGATTTTGTTGTGGCGGTTGAATCTATATCGACTCATTCTGGTGCCGCTGCGTTGGAGTTGACGGTTCTTAGTCAGCACCCTGTACAGGCCGAGCTGACCTACTGAAACGCTCTGTCAAAACTGGCGTCTTCCTTGTTTGCTCACCTGAACAAAGTGGTTTTGGTGGAGGTAGTCCCCCAAAAAAGTATCGAACAGATCGAAGTTTTGGCTAAAGACAGCCCGGCCTCTTGGATGACTTCCCGTGAATTCCACTCATCGGAAGACTAACTTGACCGTCGAAGTTTCCCCGGGTACAACCTCGGGACTCTCCTGTTAGTCACCCTAGAGACCTTTTCTTGTTTGTTTTGCAGGGTTTGGACACACTTTTCTTATCAGCACGTCGAGCTCAGTAGGTGAGCTCGTTCCGGGGAAACCGCAGTAATTGTTCAAATGGTAACTTGCTTTCTTTTTTATTTTTCTTCTGATTAACCTCAAAGAACTTTATATATACTTTTATTTTATGTCTTTGAAGGTGTTTCAGGAATATATTAGATATGTTATTGCATTGATATTCGTCTTATCAGTTGACCTTTGGTCATCTCTTCTGATTCTTGGCTTCAATCCACAGTTCGTGATGTTTTTTCTGGTTTTCATTTTCTCACTAGTGACGTTTTTAGTTTTAAATTTTATTTGGAGCGATCGGGTTGTTCGTTCCATTGGTTGGCTTCGTCGGAGGCGATTAGCGCTTCAGAATGGGTATATTGCTCTTTTTGCTAACGGGCGCATTGTAGTCAGTAGTAAGGATGAATGGTGCGTCGCCTTTCTCTCATGTTCTATCCTGTGTGGAATGAGTTTTCTGGGTTTTTGTCTGTCATCGAAGATTTTGTTGTGGCGGTTGAATCTATATCGACTCATTCTGGTGCCGCTGCGTTGGAGTTGACGGTTCTTAGTCAGCACCCTGTACAGGCCGAGCTGACCTACTGAAACGCTCTGTCAAAACTGGCGTCTTCCTTGTTTGCTCACCTGAACAAAGTGGTTTTGGTGGAGGTAGTCCCCCAAAAAAGTATCGAACAGATCGAAGTTTTGGTTAAAGACAGCCCGGCCTCTTGGATGACTTCCCGTGAATTCCACTCATCGGAAGACTAACTTGACCGTCGAAGTTTCCCCGGGTACAACCTCGGGACTCTCCTGTTAGTCACCCTAGAGACCTTTTCTTGTTTGTTTTGCAGGGTTTGGACACACTTTTCTTATCAGCACGTCGAGCTCAGTAGGTGAGCTCGTTCCGGGGAAACCGCAGTAATTGTTCAAATGGTAACTTGCTTTCTTTTTTATTTTTCTTCTGATTAACCTCAAAGAACTTTATATATACTTTTATTTTATGTCTTTGAAGGTGTTTCAGGAATATATTAGATATGTTATTGCATTGATATTCGTCTTATCAGTTGACCTTTGGTCATCTCTTCTGATTCTTGGCTTCAATCCACAGTTCGTGATGTTTTTTCTGGTTTTCATTTTCTCACTAGTGACGTTTTTAGTTTTAAATTTTATTTGGAGCGATCGGGTTGTTCGTTCCATTGGTTGGCTTCGTCGGAGGCGATTAGCGCTTCAGAATGGGTATATTGCTCTTTTTGCTAACGGGCGCATTGTAGTCAGTAGTAAGGATGAATGGTGCGTCGCCTTTCTCTCATGTTCTATCCTGTGTGGAATGAGTTTTCTGGGTTTTTGTCTGTCATCGAAGATTTTGTTGTGGCGGTTGAATCTATATCGACTCATTCTGGTGCCGCTGCGTTGGAGTTGACGGTTCTTAGTCAGCACCCTGTACAGGCCGAGCTGACCTACTGAAACGCTCTGTCAAAACTGGCGTCTTCCTCGTTTGCTCACCTGAACAAAGAGGTTTTGGTGGAGGTAGTCACCCAAAAAAGCATCGACCAGATAGAAGTTTTGGCTAAAGACAGCCCGGCCTCTTGGATGACTTCCCGTGAATTCCACTCACCGGAAGACTAACTTGACCGTCGAAGTGTCCCCGGGTACAACCTCGGGGCTCTCCTGTTAGTCACCCTAGAGACCTTTTCTTGTTTGTTTCGCAGGGTTTGGACACGCTGTTCTCATCAGCACGTCGAGCTCAGTAGGTGAGCTCGTTCCGGGGAAACCGCCTCGCTTGTTCAAATGGTAACTTGCTTTCTTTTTTATTCTTCTTCTAATTAAACACCAAGAACTTTATATATATTTTTATTCTATGTCTTTGTAGGCGTTTCAAGAATATATTAGATATGTTATTGCATTCATATTCGTCTTATCAGTTGGCCTTTGGTCATCTCTTCTGATTCTTGGCGTCAATCCACAGTTCGTGATGTTTTTTCTGATTTTTATTTTCCCACTTGTGACATTTTTAGTTTTAAATTTTATTTGGAGCGATCGGGTTGTTCGTTTCATTGGTTGGCTTCGTCGGAGGCGATTAGCGCTTCAGACTGGGTATATTGCTCTTTTTGCTAACGGGCGCATTGTAGTCAGTAGTAAGGATGAATGGTGCGTCGCCTTTCTCTCATGTTCTATCCTGTGTGGAATGAGTTTTCTGGGTTTTTGTCTGTCATCGAAGATTTTGTTGTGGCGGTTGAATCTATATCGACTCATTCTGGTGCCGCTGCGTTGGAGTTGACGGTTCTTAGTCAGCACCCTGTACAGACCGAGCTGACCTACTGAAACGCTCTGTCAAAACTGGCGTCTTCCTTGTTTGCTCAACTGAACAAAGAGGTTTTGGTGGAGGTAGTCCCCCAAAAAAGTATCGAACAGATCGAAATCTTGGCTAAAGACAGCCCGGCCTCTTGGATGACTTCTCGTGAATTCCACTCACCGGAAGACTAACTTGACCGTCGAAGTTTTCCCGGGTACAACCTCGGGACTCTCCTGTTAGTCACCCTAGAGACCTTTTCTTGTTTGTTTTGCAGGGTTTGGACACACTCTTCTTATCAGCACGTCGAGCTCAGTAGGCGAGCTCGTTCCGGGGAAACCGCAGTAATTGTTCAAATGGTAACTTGCTTTCTTTTTTATTTTTCTTCTGATTAACCTCAAAGAACTTTATATATACTTTTATTTTATGTCTTTGAAGGTGTTTCAGGAATATATTAGATATGTTATTGCATTGATATTCGTCTTATCAGTTGACCTTTGGTCATCTCTTCTGATTCTTGGCTTCAATCCACAGTTCGTGATGTTTTTTCTGGTTTTCATTTTCTCACTAGTGACGTTTTTAGTTTTAAATTTTATTTGGAGCGATCGGGTTGTTCGTTCCATTGGTTGGCTTCGTCGGAGGCGATTAGCGCTTCAGAATGGGTATATTGCTCTTTTTGCTTACGGGCGCATTGTAGTCAGTAGTAAGGATGAATGGTGCGTCGCCTTTCTCTCATGTTCTATCCTGTGTGGAATGAGTTTTCTGGGTTTTTCTCTGTTGCCGAAGATTTTGTTGTGGCGGTTGAATCTATATCGACTCATTCTGGTGCCGCTGCATTGGAGTTGATGGTACTTCGTCAGCACCCTGTACAGGCCAGCTGTGCTGCTGGCCTGTATATCTTGGCGAAAGCTATAATGGTAGGTCTGCGACCAACTTTTTATCTTCTTCTACGTTTGGTGCTTTTCTGTCAAAAACTGCCTTAATTAGAATTTGTGATTTAGAATTAAAATGGCACTTTGTGTTTGCAGTGCGTTGGTGCTGACCCAACAGCGTTCCTTGGATGCCTGACCTTCCTCTACCCCGGGTGAACCACGGGTGGAGGCTGCTGGTAGAAGGAGATCTGCTGGCGGAACCGCATGTTTAACGGCAAAAGTTGACTGGCTGGAAGTCCCGAAAAATTTTAGCACTCAAAAGTACTCCGGTTATTGTTACATTTTTTAATGATTTTAGCTTAATTTTTCATCCAAATTTGCATCCTGAAGAAGCGCTGCGGCTTCGCCGGACCGAGCTGACCTACTGAAACGCTCTGTCAAAACTGGCGTCTTCCTCGTTTGCTCACCTGAACAAAGAGGTTTTGGTGGAGGTAGTCACCCAAAAAAGCATCGACCAGATCGAAGTTTTGGCTAAAGACAGCCCGGCCTCTTGGATGACTTCCCGTGAATTCCACTCACCGGAAGACTAACTTGACCGTCGAAGTGTCCCCGGGTACAACCTCGGGGCTCTCCTGTTAGTCACCCTAGAGACCTTTTCTTGTTTGTTTCGCAGGGTTTGGACACGCTGTTCTCATCAGCACGTCGAGCTCAGTAGGTGAGCTCGTTCCGGGGAAACCGCCTCGCTTGTTCAAATGGTAACTTGCTTTCTTTTTTATTCTTCTTCTAATTAAACACCAAGAACTTTATATATATTTTTATTCTATGTCTTTGTAGGCGTTTCAAGAATATATTAGATATGTTATTGCATTCATATTCGTCTTATCAGTTGGCCTTTGGTCATCTCTTCTGATTCTTGGCGTCAATCCACAGTTCGTGATGTTTTTTCTGATTTTTATTTTCCCACTTGTGACATTTTTAGTTTTAAATTTTATTTGGAGCGATCGGGTTGTTCGTTTCATTGGTTGGCTTCGTCGGAGGCGATTAGCGCTTCAGACTGGGTATATTGCTCTTTTTGCTAACGGGCGCATTGTAGTCAGTAGTAAGGATGAATGGTGCGTCGCCTTTCTCTCATGTTCTATCCTGTGTGGAATGAGTTTTCTGGGTTTTTGTCTGTCATCGAAGATTTTGTTGTGGCGGTTGAATCTATATCGACTCATTCTGGTGCCGCTGCGTTGGAGTTGACGGTTCTTAGTCAGCACCCTGTACAGACCGAGCTGACCTACTGAAACGCTCTGTCAAAACTGGCGTCTTCCTTGTTTGCTCACCTGAACAAAGAGGTTTTGGTGGAGGTAGTCCCCCAAAAAAGTATCAAACAGATCGAAGTTTTGGCTAAAGACAGCCCGGCCTCTTGGATGACTTCCCGTGAATTCCACTCATCGGAAGACTAACTTGACCGTCGAAGTTTCCCCGGGTACAACCTCGGGACTCTCCTGTTAGTCACTCTAGAGACCTTTTCTTGTTTGTTTTGCAGGGTTTGGACACACTCTTCTTATCAGCACGTCAAGCTCAGTAGGTGAGCTCGTTCCGGGGAAACCGCAGTAATTGTTCAAATGGTAACTTGCTTTCTTTTTTATTTTTCTTCTGATTAACCTCAAAGAACTTTATATATACTTTTATTTTATGTCTTTGAAGGTGTTTCAGGAATATATTAGATATGTTATTGCATTGATATTCGTCTTATCAGTTGACCTTTGGTCATCTCTTCTGATTCTTGGCTTCAATCCACAGTTCGTGATGTTTTTTCTGGTTTTCATTTTCTCACTAGTGACGTTTTTAGTTTTAAATTTTATTTGGAGCGATCGGGTTGTTCGTTCCATTGGTTGGCTTCGTCGGAGGCGATTAGCGCTTCAGAATGGGTATATTGCTCTTTTTGCTTACGGGCGCATTGTAGTCAGTAGTAAGGATGAATGGTGCGTCGCCTTTCTCTCATGTTCTATCCTGTGTGGAATGAGTTTTCTGGGTTTTTCTCTGTTGCCGAAGATTTTGTTGTGGCGGTTGAATCTATATCGACTCATTCTGGTGCCGCTGCATTGGAGTAGATGGTACTTCGTCAGCACCCTGTACAGGCCAGCTGTGCTGCTGGCCTGTATATCTTGGCGAAAGCTATAATGGTAAGTCTGCGACCAACTTTTTATCTTCTTCTACGTTTGGTGCTTTTCTGTCAAAAACTGCCTTAATTAGAATTTGTGATTTAGAATTAAAATGGCACTTTGTGTTTGCAGTGCGTTGGTGCTGACCCAACAGCGTTCCTTGGATGCCTGACCTTCCTCTACCCCGGGTGAACCATGGGTGGAGGCTGCTGGTAGAAGGAGATCTGCTGGCGGAACCGCATGTTTAATGGCAAAAGTTGACTGGCTGGAAGTCCCGAAAAATTTTAGCACTCAAAAGTACTCCGGTTATTGTTACATTTTTTAATGATTTTAGCTTAATTTTTCATCCAAATTTGCATCCTGAAGAAGCGCTGCGGCTTCGCCGGACCGAGCTGACCTACTGAAACGCTCTGTCAAAACTGGCGTCTTTCTCGTTTGCTCACCTGAACAAAGAGGTTTTGGTGGAGGTAGTCACCCAAAAAAGCATCGACCAGATCGAAGTTTTGGCTAAAGACAGCCCGGCCTCTTGGATGACTTCCCGTGAATTCCACTCACCGGAAGACTAACTTGACCGTCGAAGTGTCCCCGGGTACAACCTCGGGGCTCTCCTGTTAGTCACCCTAGAGACCTTTTCTTGTTTGTTTCGCAGGGTTTGGACACGCTGTTCTCATCAGCACGTCGAGCTCAGTAGGTGAGCTCGTTCCGGGGAAACCGCCTCGCTTGTTCAAATGGTAATTTGTTTTCTTTTTTATTCTTCTTCTAATTAAACACCAAGAACTTTATATATATTTTTATTCTATGTCTTTGTAGGCGTTTCAAGAATATATTAGATATGTTATTGCATTCATATTCGTCTTATCAGTTGGCCTTTGGTCATCTCTTCTGATTCTTGGCGTCAATCCACAGTTCGTGATGTTTTTTCTGATTTTTATTTTCCCACTTGTGACATTTTTAGTTTTAAATTTTATTTGGAACGATCGGGCTGTTCTTTTCATTGGTTGGCTTCGTCGGAGGCGATTAGCGCTTCAGATTGGGTATATTGCTCTTTTTGCTAACGGGCGCATTGTAGTCAGTAGTAAGGATGAATGGTGCGTCGCCTTTCTCTCATGTTCTATCCTGTGTGGAATGAGTTTTCTGGGTTTTTGTTTGTCATCGAAGATTTTGTTGTGGCGGTTGAATCTATATCGACTCATTCTGGTGCCGCTGCGTTGGAGTTGACGGTTCTTAGTCAGCACCCTGTACAGACCGAACTGACCTACTGAAACGCTCTGTCAAAACTGGCGTCTTCCTTGTTTGCTCAACTGAACAAAGAGGTTTTGGTGGAGGTAGTCCCCCAAAAAAGTATCGAACAGATCGAAATCTTGGCTAAAGACAGCCCGGCCTCTTGGATGACTTCTCGTGAATTCCACTCACCGGAAGACTAACTTGACCGTCGAAGTTTTCCCGGGTACAACCTCGGGACTCTCCTGTTAGTCACCCTAGAGACCTTTTCTTGTTTGTTTTGCAGGGTTTGGACACACTCTTCTTATCAGCACGTCGAGCTCAGTAGGCGAGCTCGTTCCGGGGAAACCGCAGTAATTGTTCAAATGGTAACTTGCTTTCTTTTTTATTTTTCTTCTGATTAACCTCAAAGAACTTTATATATACTTTTATTTTATGTCTTTGAAGGTGTTTCAGGAATATATTAGATATGTTATTGCATTGATATTCGTCTTATCAGTTGACCTTTGGTCATCTCTTCTGATTCTTGGCTTCAATCCACAGTTCGTGATGTTTTTTCTGGTTTTCATTTTCTCACTAGTGACGTTTTTAGTTTTAAATTTTATTTGGAGCGATCGGGTTGTTCGTTCCATTGGTTGGCTTCGTCGGAGGCGATTAGCGCTTCAGAATGGGTATATTGCTCTTTTTGCTTACGGGCGCATTGTAGTCAGTAGTAAGGATGAATGGTGCGTCGCCTTTCTCTCATGTTCTATCCTGTGTGGAATGAGTTTTCTGGGTTTTTCTCTGTTGCCGAAGATTTTGTTGTGGCGGTTGAATCTATATCGACTCATTCTGGTGCCGCTGCATTGGAGTTGATGGTACTTCGTCAGCACCCTGTACAGGCCAGCTGTGCTGCTGGCCTGTATATCTTGGCGAAAGCTATAATGGTAGGTCTGCGACCAACTTTTTATCTTCTTCTACGTTTGGTGCTTTTCTGTCAAAAACTGCCTTAATTAGAATTTGTGATTTAGAATTAAAATGGCACTTTGTGTTTGCAGTGCGTTGGTGCTGACCCAACAGCGTTCCTTGGATGCCTGACCTTCCTCTACCCCGGGTGAACCACGGGTGGAGGCTGCTGGTAGAAGGAGATCTGCTGGCGGAACCGCATGTTTAACGGCAAAAGTTGACTGGCTGGAAGTCCCGAAAAATTTTAGCACTCAAAAGTACTCCGGTTATTGTTACATTTTTTAATGATTTTAGCTTAATTTTTCATCCAAATTTGCATCCTGAAGAAGCGCTGCGGCTTCGCCGGACCGAGCTGACCTACTGAAACGCTCTGTCAAAACTGGCGTCTTCCTCGTTTGCTCACCTGAACAAAGAGGTTTTGGTGGAGGTAGTCACCCAAAAAAGCATCGACCAGATCGAAGTTTTGGCTAAAGACAGCCCGGCCTCTTGGATGACTTCCCGTGAATTCCACTCACCGGAAGACTAACTTGACCGTCGAAGTGTCCCCGGGTACAACCTCGGGGCTCTCCTGTTAGTCACCCTAGAGACCTTTTCTTGTTTGTTTCGCAGGGTTTGGACACGCTGTTCTCATCAGCACGTCGAGCTCAGTAGGTGAGCTCGTTCCGGGGAAACCGCCTCGCTTGTTCAAATGGTAACTTGCTTTCTTTTTTATTCTTCTTCTAATTAAACACCAAGAACTTTATATATATTTTTATTCTATGTCTTTGTAGGCGTTTCAAGAATATATTAGATATGTTATTGCATTCATATTCGTCTTATCAGTTGGCCTTTGGTCATCTCTTCTGATTCTTGGCGTCAATCCACAGTTCGTGATGTTTTTTCTGATTTTTATTTTCCCACTTGTGACATTTTTAGTTTTAAATTTTATTTGGAGCGATCGGGTTGTTCGTTTCATTGGTTGGCTTCGTCGGAGGCGATTAGCGCTTCAGACTGGGTATATTGCTCTTTTTGCTAACGGGCGCATTGTAGTCAGTAGTAAGGATGAATGGTGCGTCGCCTTTCTCTCATGTTCTATCCTGTGTGGAATGAGTTTTCTGGGTTTTTGTCTGTCATCGAAGATTTTGTTGTGGCGGTTGAATCTATATCGACTCATTCTGGTGCCGCTGCGTTGGAGTTGACGGTTCTTAGTCAGCACCCTGTACAGACCGAGCTGACCTACTGAAACGCTCTGTCA
The DNA here is from genome assembly GCF_036785885.1 of Coffea arabica. Lineage (NCBI taxonomy): Eukaryota > Viridiplantae > Streptophyta > Magnoliopsida > Gentianales > Rubiaceae > Coffea > Coffea arabica. Next base: position 62,804,173 of record NC_092320.1, read on the forward strand.
AAACTGGCGTCTTCCTTGTTTGCTCACCTGAACAAAGAGGTTTTGGTGGAGGTAGTCCCCCAAAAAAGTATCAAACAGATCGAAGTTTTGGCTAAAGACAGCCCGGCCTCTTGGATGACTTCCCGTGAATTCCACTCATCGGAAGACTAACTTGACCGTCGAAGTTTCCCCGGGTACAACCTCGGGACTCTCCTGTTAGTCACTCTAGAGACCTTTTCTTGTTTGTTTTGCAGGGTTTGGACACACTCTTCTTATCAGCACGTCAAGCTCAGTAGGTGAGCTCGTTCCGGGGAAACCGCAGTAATTGTTCAAATGGTAACTTGCTTTCTTTTTTATTTTTCTTCTGATTAACCTCAAAGAACTTTATATATACTTTTATTTTATGTCTTTGAAGGTGTTTCAGGAATATATTAGATATGTTATTGCATTGATATTCGTCTTATCAGTTGACCTTTGGTCATCTCTTCTGATTCTTGGCTTCAATCCACAGTTCGTGATGTTTTTTCTGGTTTTCATTTTCTCACTAGTGACGTTTTTAGTTTTAAATTTTATTTGGAGCGATCGGGTTGTTCGTTCCATTGGTTGGCTTCGTCGGAGGCGATTAGCGCTTCAGAATGGGTATATTGCTCTTTTTGCTTACGGGCGCATTGTAGTCAGTAGTAAGGATGAATGGTGCGTCGCCTTTCTCTCATGTTCTATCCTGTGTGGAATGAGTTTTCTGGGTTTTTCTCTGTTGCCGAAGATTTTGTTGTGGCGGTTGAATCTATATCGACTCATTCTGGTGCCGCTGCATTGGAGTAGATGGTACTTCGTCAGCACCCTGTACAGGCCAGCTGTGCTGCTGGCCTGTATATCTTGGCGAAAGCTATAATGGTAAGTCTGCGACCAACTTTTTATCTTCTTCTACGTTTGGTGCTTTTCTGTCAAAAACTGCCTTAATTAGAATTTGTGATTTAGAATTAAAATGGCACTTTGTGTTTGCAGTGCGTTGGTGCTGACCCAACAGCGTTCCTTGGATGCCTGACCTTCCTCTACCCCGGGTGAACCATGGGTGGAGGCTGCTGGTAGAAGGAGATCTGCTGGCGGAACCGCATGTTTAATGGCAAAAGTTGACTGGCTGGAAGTCCCGAAAAATTTTAGCACTCAAAAGTACTCCGGTTATTGTTACATTTTTTAATGATTTTAGCTTAATTTTTCATCCAAATTTGCATCCTGAAGAAGCGCTGCGGCTTCGCCGGACCGAGCTGACCTACTGAAACGCTCTGTCAAAACTGGCGTCTTTCTCGTTTGCTCACCTGAACAAAGAGGTTTTGGTGGAGGTAGTCACCCAAAAAAGCATCGACCAGATCGAAGTTTTGGCTAAAGACAGCCCGGCCTCTTGGATGACTTCCCGTGAATTCCACTCACCGGAAGACTAACTTGACCGTCGAAGTGTCCCCGGGTACAACCTCGGGGCTCTCCTGTTAGTCACCCTAGAGACCTTTTCTTGTTTGTTTCGCAGGGTTTGGACACGCTGTTCTCATCAGCACGTCGAGCTCAGTAGGTGAGCTCGTTCCGGGGAAACCGCCTCGCTTGTTCAAATGGTAATTTGTTTTCTTTTTTATTCTTCTTCTAATTAAACACCAAGAACTTTATATATATTTTTATTCTATGTCTTTGTAGGCGTTTCAAGAATATATTAGATATGTTATTGCATTCATATTCGTCTTATCAGTTGGCCTTTGGTCATCTCTTCTGATTCTTGGCGTCAATCCACAGTTCGTGATGTTTTTTCTGATTTTTATTTTCCCACTTGTGACATTTTTAGTTTTAAATTTTATTTGGAACGATCGGGCTGTTCTTTTCATTGGTTGGCTTCGTCGGAGGCGATTAGCGCTTCAGATTGGGTATATTGCTCTTTTTGCTAACGGGCGCATTGTAGTCAGTAGTAAGGATGAATGGTGCGTCGCCTTTCTCTCATGTTCTATCCTGTGTGGAATGAGTTTTCTGGGTTTTTGTCTGTCATCGAAGATTTTGTTGTGGCGGTTGAATCTATATCGACTCATTCTGGTGCCGCTGCGTTGGAGTTGACGGTTCTTAGTCAGCACCCTGTACAGACCGAACTGACCTACTGAAACGCTCTGTCAAAACTGGCGTCTTCCTTGTTTGCTCAACTGAACAAAGAGGTTTTGGTGGAGGTAGTCCCCCAAAAAAGTATCGAACAGATCGAAATCTTGGCTAAAGACAGCCCGGCCTCTTGGATGACTTCTCGTGAATTCCACTCACCGGAAGACTAACTTGACCGTCGAAGTTTTCCCGGGTACAACCTCGGGACTCTCCTGTTAGTCACCCTAGAGACCTTTTCTTGTTTGTTTTGCAGGGTTTGGACACACTCTTCTTATCAGCACGTCGAGCTCAGTAGGCGAGCTCGTTCCGGGGAAACCGCAGTAATTGTTCAAATGGTAACTTGCTTTCTTTTTTATTTTTCTTCTGATTAACCTCAAAGAACTTTATATATACTTTTATTTTATGTCTTTGAAGGTGTTTCAGGAATATATTAGATATGTTATTGCATTGATATTCGTCTTATCAGTTGACCTTTGGTCATCTCTTCTGATTCTTGGCTTCAATCCACAGTTCGTGATGTTTTTTCTGGTTTTCATTTTCTCACTAGTGACGTTTTTAGTTTTAAATTTTATTTGGAGCGATCGGGTTGTTCGTTCCATTGGTTGGCTTCGTCGGAGGCGATTAGCGCTTCAGAATGGGTATATTGCTCTTTTTGTTTACGGGCGCATTGTAGTCAGTAGTAAGGATGAATGGTGCGTCGCCTTTCTCTCATGTTCTATCCTGTGTGGAATGAGTTTTCTGGGTTTTTCTCTGTTGCCGAAGATTTTGTTGTGGCGGTTGAATCTATATCGACTCATTCTGGTGCCGCTGCATTGGAGTTGATGGTACTTCGTCAGCACCCTGTACAGGCCAGCTGTGCTGCTGGCCTGTATATCTTGGCGAAAGCTATAATGGTAGGTCTGCGACCAACTTTTTATCTTCTTCTACGTTTGGTGCTTTTCTGTCAAAAACTGCCTTAATTAGAATTTGTGATTTAGAATTAAAATGGCACTTTGTGTTTGCAGTGCGTTGGTGCTGACCCAACAGCGTTCCTTGGATGCCTGACCTTCCTCTACCCCGGGTGAACCACGGGTGGAGGCTGCTGGTAGAAGGAGATCTGCTGGCGGAACCGCATGTTTAACGGCAAAAGTTGACTGGCTGGAAGTCCCGAAAAATTTTAGCACTCAAAAGTACTCCGATTATTGTTACATTTTTTAATGATTTTAGCTTAATTTTTCATCCAAATTTGCATCCTGAAGAAGCGCTGCGGCTTCGCCGGACCGAGCTGACCTACTGAAACGCTCTGTCAAAACTGGCGTCTTCCTCGTTTGCTCACCTGAACAAAGAGGTTTTGGTGGAGGTAGTCACCCAAAAAAGCATCGACCAGATCGAAGTTTTGGCTAAAGACAGCCCGGCCTCTTGGATGACTTCCCGTGAATTCCACTCACCGGAAGACTAACTTGACCGTCGAAGTGTCCCCGGGTACAACCTCGGGGCTCTCCTGTTAGTCACCCTAGAGACCTTTTCTTGTTTGTTTCGCAGGGTTTGGACACGCTGTTCTCATCAGCACGTCGAGCTCAGTAGGTGAGCTCGTTCCGGGGAAACCGCCTCGCTTGTTCAAATGGTAACTTGCTTTCTTTTTTATTCTTCTTCTAATTAAACACCAAGAACTTTATATATATTTTTATTCTATGTCTTTGTAGGCGTTTCAAGAATATATTAGATATGTTATTGCATTCATATTCGTCTTATCAGTTGGCCTTTGGTCATCTCTTCTGATTCTTGGCGTCAATCCACAGTTCGTGATGTTTTTTCTGATTTTTATTTTCCCACTTGTGACATTTTTAGTTTTAAATTTTATTTGGAGCGATCGGGTTGTTCGTTTCATTGGTTGGCTTCGTCGGAGGCGATTAGCGCTTCAGACTGGGTATATTGCTCTTTTTGCTAACGGGCGCATTGTAGTCAGTAGTAAGGATGAATGGTGCGTCGCCTTTCTCTCATGTTCTATCCTGTGTGGAATGAGTTTTCTGGGTTTTTGTCTGTCATCGAAGATTTTGTTGTGGCGGTTGAATCTATATCGACTCATTCTGGTGCCGCTGCGTTGGAGTTGACGGTTCTTAGTCAGCACCCTGTACAGACCGAGCTGACCTACTGAAACGCTCTGTCAAAACTGGCGTCTTCCTTGTTTGCTCACCTGAACAAAGAGGTTTTGGTGGAGGTAGTCCCCCAAAAAAGTATCAAACAGATCGAAGTTTTGGCTAAAGACAGCCCGGCCTCTTGGATGACTTCCCGTGAATTCCACTCATCGGAAGACTAACTTGACCGTCGAAGTTTCCCCGGGTACAACCTCGGGACTCTCCTGTTAGTCACTCTAGAGACCTTTTCTTGTTTGTTTTGCAGGGTTTGGACACACTCTTCTTATCAGCACGTCAAGCTCAGTAGGTGAGCTCGTTCCGGGGAAACCGCAGTAATTGTTCAAATGGTAACTTGCTTTCTTTTTTATTTTTCTTCTGATTAACCTCAAAGAACTTTATATATACTTTTATTTTATGTCTTTGAAGGTGTTTCAGGAATATATTAGATATGTTATTGCATTGATATTCGTCTTATCAGTTGACCTTTGGTCATCTCTTCTGATTCTTGGCTTCAATCCACAGTTCGTGATGTTTTTTCTGGTTTTCATTTTCTCACTAGTGACGTTTTTAGTTTTAAATTTTATTTGGAGCGATCGGGTTGTTCGTTCCATTGGTTGGCTTCGTCGGAGGCGATTAGCGCTTCAGAATGGGTATATTGCTCTTTTTGCTTACGGGCGCATTGTAGTCAGTAGTAAGGATGAATGGTGCGTCGCCTTTCTCTCATGTTCTATCCTGTGTGGAATGAGTTTTCTGGGTTTTTCTCTGTTGCCGAAGATTTTGTTGTGGCGGTTGAATCTATATCGACTCATTCTGGTGCCGCTGCATTGGAGTAGATGGTACTTCGTCAGCACCCTGTACAGGCCAGCTGTGCTGCTGGCCTGTATATCTTGGCGAAAGCTATAATGGTAAGTCTGCGACCAACTTTTTATCTTCTTCTACGTTTGGTGCTTTTCTGTCAAAAACTGCCTTAATTAGAATTTGTGATTTAGAATTAAAATGGCACTTTGTGTTTGCAGTGCGTTGGTGCTGACCCAACAGCGTTCCTTGGATGCCTGACCTTCCTCTACCCCGGGTGAACCATGGGTGGAGGCTGCTGGTAGAAGGAGATCTGCTGGCGGAACCGCATGTTTAATGGCAAAAGTTGACTGGCTGGAAGTCCCGAAAAATTTTAGCACTCAAAAGTACTCCGGTTATTGTTACATTTTTTAATGATTTTAGCTTAATTTTTCATCCAAATTTGCATCCTGAAGAAGCGCTGCGGCTTCGCCGGACCGAGCTGACCTACTGAAACGCTCTGTCAAAACTGGCGTCTTCCTCGTTTGCTCACCTGAACAAAGAGGTTTTGGTGGAGGTAGTCACCCAAAAAAGCATCGACCAGATCGAAGTTTTGGCTAAAGACAGCCCGGCCTCTTGGATGACTTCCCGTGAATTCCACTCACCGGAAGACTAACTTGACCGTCGAAGTGTCCCCGGGTACAACCTCGGGGCTCTCCTGTTAGTCACCCTAGAGACCTTTTCTTGTTTGTTTCGCAGGGTTTGGACACGCTGTTCTCATCAGCACGTCGAGCTCAGTAGGTGAGCTCGTTCCGGGGAAACCGCCTCGCTTGTTCAAATGGTAACTTGCTTTCTTTTTTATTCTTCTTCTAATTAAACACCAAGAACTTTATATATATTTTTATTCTATGTCTTTGTAGGCGTTTCAAGAATATATTAGATATGTTATTGCATTCATATTCGTCTTATCAGTTGGCCTTTGGTCATCTCTTCTGATTCTTGGCGTCAATCCACAGTTCGTGATGTTTTTTCTGATTTTTATTTTCCCACTTGTGACATTTTTAGTTTTAAATTTTATTTGGAGCGATCGGGTTGTTCGTTTCATTGGTTGGCTTCGTCGGAGGCGATTATCGCTTCAGACTGGGTATATTGCTCTTTTTGCTAACGGGCGCATTGTAGTCAGTAGTAAGGATGAATGGTGCGTCGCCTTTCTCTCATGTTCTATCCTGTGTGGAATGAGTTTTCTGGGTTTTTGTCTGTCATCGAAGATTTTGTTGTGGCGGTTGAATCTATATCGACTCATTCTGGTGCCGCTGCGTTGGAGTTGACGGTTCTTAGTCAGCACCCTGTACAGACCGAGCTGACCTACTGAAACGCTCTGTCAAAACTGGCGTCTTCCTCGTTTGCTCACCTGAACAAAGAGGTTTTGGTGGAGGTAGTCCCCCAAAAAAGCATCGAACAGATCGAAGTCTTGGCTAAAGACAGCCCGGCCTCTTGGATGACTTCCCGTGAATTCCACTCACCGGAAGACTAACTTGACCGTCGAAGTTTCCCCGGGTACAACCTCGGGACTCTCCTGTTAGTCACCCTAGAGACCTTTTCTTGTGTGTTTCGCAGGGTTTGGACACACTCTTCTCATCAGCACGTCGAGCTCAGTAGGTGAGCTCTTTCCGGGGAAACCGCAGCACTTGTTCAAATGGTAACTTGCTTTCTTTTTTATTTTTCTTCTAATTAACCTCAAAAAACTTTATATATACTTTTATTTTATGTCTTTGTAGGTGTTTCAGGAATATATTAGATATGTTATTGCATTGATATTCGTATTATCAGTTGACCTTTGGTCATCGCTTCTGATTCTTGGCGTCAATCCACAGTTCGTGATGTTTTTCTGGTTTTCATTTTGTCACTTGTGACGTTTTTAGTTTTAAATTTTATTTGGAGCGATCGGGTTGTTCGTTCCATTGGTTGGCTTCGTCGGAGGCGATTAGCGCTTCAGACTGGGTATATTGCTCTTTTTGCTTACGGGCGCATTGTAGTCAGTAGTAAGGATGAATTGTGCGTCGCCTTTCTCTCATGTTCTATCCTGTGTGGAATGAGTTTTCTGGATTTTTGTCTGTCGTCGAAGATTTTGTTGTGACGGTTGAATCTATATCGACTCATTCTGGTGCCGCTGCGTTGGAGTTGACGGTTCTTAGTCAGCACCCTGTACAGACCGAGCTGACCTAATGAAACGCTCTGTCAAAACTGGCGTCTTCCTCGTTTGCTCACCTGAACAAAGAGGTTTTGGTGGAGGTAGTCCCCCAAAAAAGCATCGAACAGATCGAATTCTTGGCTAAAGACAGCCCGGCCTCTTGGATGACTTCCCGTGAATTTCACTCACCGGAAGACTAATTTGACCGTCGAAGTTTCCCCGGGTACAACCTCGGGACTCTCCTGTTAGTCACCCTAGAGACCTTTTCTTGTTTGTTTTGCAGGGTTTGGACACACTCTTCTCATCAGCACGTCGAGCTCAGTATGTGAGCTCGTTCCGGGGAAACCGCAGTAATTGTTCAAATGGTAACTTGCTTTCTTTTTTATTTTTCTTCTGATTAACCTCAAACAACTTTATATATACTTTTATTTTATGTCTTTGAAGGTGTTTCAGGAATATATTAGATATGTTATTGCATTGATATTCGTCTTATCAGTTGACCTTTGGTCATCTCTTCGGCTTCTTGGCTTCAATCCACAGTTCGTGATGTTTTTTCTGGTTTTCATTTTCTCACTTGTGACGTTTTTAGTTTTAAATTTTATTTGGAGCGATCGGGTTGTTCGTTCCATTGGTTGGCTTCGTCGGAGGCGATTAGCGCTTCAGACTGGGTATATTGCTCTTTTTGCTTACGGGCGCATTGTAGTCAGTAGTAAGGATCCTGTGTGGAATGAGTTTTCTGGGTTTTTCTCTGTTGCCGAAGATTTTGTTGTGGCGGTTGAATCTATATCGACTCATTCTGATGCCGCTGCATTGGAGTTGATGGTACTTCGTCAGCACCCTGTACAGGCCAGCTGTGCTGCTGGCCTGTATATCTTGGCGAAAGTTATAATGGTAGGTCTGCGACCAACTTTTTATCTTCTTCGACATTTGGTGCTTTTCTGTCAAAAACAGCCTTAATTAGAATTTGTGATTTAGAATTAAAACGGCACTTTGTGTTTGCAGTGCGTTGGTGCTGACCCAACAGCGTTCCTTGGATGCCTGACCTTCCTCTACCCCGGGTGAACCACGGGTGGAGGCTGCTGGTAGAAGGAGATCTGCTGGCGGAACCGCATGTTTAACGGCAAAAGTTGACTGGCTGGAAGTCCCGAAAAATTTTAGCACTCAAAAGTACTCCGGTTATTGTTACATTTTTTAATGATTTTAACTTAATTTTTCATCCAAATTTGCATCCTGAAGGAGCGCTGCGGCTTCGCCGGACCGAGCTGACCTACTGAAACGCTCTGTCAAAACTGGCGTCTTCCTCGTTTGCTCACCTGAACAAAGAGGTTTTGGTGGAGGTAGTCCCCCAAAAAAGCATCGAACAGATCGAAGTCTTGGCTAAAGACAGCCCGGCCTCTTGGATGACTTCCCGTGAATTCCACTCACCGGAAGACTAACTTGACCGTCGAAGTTTCCCCGAGTACAACCTCGGGACTCTCCTGTTAGTCACCCTAGAGACCTTTTCTTGTGTGTTTCGCAGGGTTTGGACACACTCTTCTCATCAGCACGTCGAGCTCAGTAGGTGAGCTCTTTCCGGGGAAACCGCAGCACTTGTTCAAATGGTAACTTGCTTTCTTTTTTATTTTTCTTCTAATTAACCTCAAAAAACTTTATATATACTTTTATTTTATGTCTTTGTAGGTGTTTCAGGAATATATTAGATATGTTATTGCATTGATATTCGTCTTATCAGTTGACCTTTGGTCATCGCTTCTGATTCTTGGCGTCAATCCACAGTTCGTGATGTTTTTTCTGGTTTTCATTTTGTCACTTGTGACGTTTTTAGTTTTAAATTTTATTTGGAGCGATCGGGTTGTTCGTTTCATTGGTTGGCTTCGTCGGAGGCGATTAGCGCTTCAGACTGGGTATATTGCTCTTTTTTTTTAACGGGCGCATTGTAGTCAGTAGTAAGGATGAATGGTGCGTCGCCTTTCTCTCATGTTCTATCCTGTGTGGAATGAGTCTTCTGGGTTTTTGTCTGTCATCGAAGATTTTGTTGTGGCGGTTGAATCTATATCGACTCATTCTGGTGCCGCTGCGTTGGAGTTGACGGTTCTTAATCAGCACCCTGTACAGACCGAGCTGACCTACTGAAACGCTCTGTCAAAACTGGCGTCTTTCTCGTTTGCTCACCTGAACAAAGAGGTTTTGGTGGAGGTAGTCCCCCAAAAAAGCATCGAACAGATCGAAGTCTTGGCTAAAGACAGCCCGGCCTCTTGGATGACTTCCCGTGAATTCCACTCACCGGAAGACTAACTTGACCGTCGAAGTTTCCCCGGGTACAACCTCGGGACTCTCCTGTTAGTCACCCTAGAGACCTTTTCTTGTTTGTTTTGCAGGGTTTGGACACACTCTTCTCATCAGCACGCCGAGCTCAGTAGGTGAGCTCGTTCCGGGGAAACCGCAGTAATTGTTCAAATGGTAACTTGCTTTCTTTTTTATTTTTCTTCTGATTAACCTCAAACAACTTTATATATACTTTTATTTTATGTCTTTGAAGGTGTTTCAGGAATATATTAGATATGTTATTGCATTGATATTCGTCTTATCAGTTGACCTTTGGTCATCTCTTCTGATTCTTGGCTTCAATCCACAGTTCGTGATGTTTTTTCTGGTTTTCATTTTCTCACTTGTGACGTTTTTAGTTTTAAATTTTATTTGGAGCGATCGGGTTGTTCGTTCCATTGGTTGGCTTCGTCGGAGGCGATTAGCGCTTCAGACTGGGTATATTGCTCTTTTTGCTTACGGGCGCATTGTAGTCAGTAGTAAGGATGAATGGTGCGTCGCCTTTCTCTCATGTTCTATCCTGTGTGGAATGAGTTTTCTGGGTTTTTCTCTGTTGCCGAAGATTTTGTTGTGGCGGTTGAATCTATATCGACTCATTCTGGTGCCGCTGCATTGGAGTTGATGGTACTTCGTCAGCACCCTGTACAGGCCAGCTGTGCTGCTGGCCTGTATATCTTGGCGAAAGTTATAATGGTAGGTCTGCGACCAACTTTTTATCTTCTTCGACATTTGGTGCTTTTCTGTCAAAAACAGCCTTAATTAGAATTTGTGATTTAGAATTAAAATGGCACTTTGTGTTTGCAGTGCGTTGGTGCTGACCCAACAGCGTTCCTTGGATGCCTGACCTTCCTCTACCCCGGGTGAACCACGGGTGGAGGCTGCTGGTAGAAGGAGATCTGCTGGCGGAACCGCATGTTTAACGGCAAAAGTTGACTGGCTGGAAGTCCCGAAAAATTTTAGCACTCAAAAGTACTCCGGTTATTGTTACATTTTTTAATGATTTTAACTTAATTTTTCATCCAAATTTGCATCCTGAAGGAGCGCTGCGGCTTCGCCGGACCGAGCTGACCTACTGAAACGCTCTGTCAAAACTGGCGTCTTCCTCGTTTGCTCACCTGAACAAAGAGGTTTTGGTGGAGGTAGTCCCCCAAAAAAGCATCGAACAGATCGAAGTCTTGGCTAAAGACAGCCCGGCCTCTTGGATGACTTCCCGTGAATTCCACTCACCGGAAGACTAACTTGACCGTCGAAGTTTCCCCGAGTACAACCTCGGGACTCTCCTGTTAGTCACCCTAGAGACCTTTTCTTGTGTGTTTCGCAGGGTTTGGACACACTCTTCTCATCAGCACGTCGAGCTCAGTAGGTGAGCTCTTTCCGGGGAAACCGCAGCACTTGTTCAAATGGTAACTTGCTTTCTTTTTTATTTTTCTTCTAATTAACCTCAAAAAACTTTATATATACTTTTATTTTATGTCTTTGTAGGTGTTTCAGGAATATATTAGATATGTTATTGCATTGATATTCGTCTTATCAGTTGACCTTTGGTCATCGCTTCTGATTCTTGGCGTCAATCCACAGTTCGTGATGTTTTTTCTGGTTTTCATTTTGTCACTTGTGACGTTTTTAGTTTTAAATTTTATTTGGAGCGATCGGGTTGTTCGTTTCATTGGTTGGCTTCGTCGGAGGCGATTAGCGCTTCAGACTGGGTATATTGCTCTTTTTTTTTAACGGGCGCATTGTAGTCAGTAGTAAGGATGAATGGTGCGTCGCCTTTCTCTCATGTTCTATCCTGTGTGGAATGAGTCTTCTGGGTTTTTGTCTGTCATCGAAGATTTTGTTGTGGCGGTTGAATCTATATCGACTCATTCTGGTGCCGCTGCGTTGGAGTTGACGGTTCTTAATCAGCACCCTGTACAGACCGAGCTGACCTACTGAAACGCTCTGTCAAAACTGGCGTCTTTCTCGTTTGCTCACCTGAACAAAGAGGTTTTGGTGGAGGTAGTCCCCCAAAAAAGCATCGAACAGATCGAAGTCTTGGCTAAAGACAGCCCGGCCTCTTGGATGACTTCCCGTGAATTCCACTCACCGGAAGACTAACTTGACCGTCGAAGTTTCCCCGGGTACAACCTCGGGACTCTCCTGTTAGTCACCCTAGAGACCTTTTCTTGTTTGTTTTGCAGGGTTTGGACACACTCTTCTCATCAGCACGCCGAGCTCAGTAGGTGAGCTCGTTCCGGGAAACCGCAGTAATTGTTCAAATCGTAACTTGCTTTCTTTTTTATTTTTCTTCTGATTAACCTCAAACAACTTTATATATACTTTTATTTTATGTCTTTGAAGGTGTTTCAGGAATATATTAGATATGTTATTGCATTGATATTCGTCTTATCAGTTGACCTTTGGTCATCTCTTCTGATTCTTGGCTTCAATCCACAGTTCGTGATGTTTTTTCTGGTTTTCATTTTCTCACTTGTGACGTTTTTAGTTTTAAATTTTATTTGGAGCGATCGGGTTGTTCGTTCCATTGGTTGGCTTCGTCGGAGGCGATTAGCGCTTCAGACTGGGTATATTGCTCTTTTTGCTTACGGGCGCATTGTAGTCAGTAGTAAGGATGAATGGTGCGTCGCCTTTCTCTCATGTTCTATCCTGTGTGGAATGAGTTTTCTGGGTTTTTCTCTGTTGCCGAAGATTTTGTTGTGGCGGTTGAATCTATATCGACTCATTCTGGTGCCGCTGCATTGGAGTTGATGGTACTTCGTCAGCACCCTGTACAGGCCAGCTGTGCTGCTGGCCTGTATATCTTGGCGAAAGCTATAATGGTAGGTCTGCGACCAACTTTTTATCTTCTTCTACGTTTGGTGCTTTTCTGTCAAAAACTGCCTTAATTAGAATTTGTGATTTAGAATTAAAATGGCACTTTGTGTTTGCAGTGCGTTGGTGCTGACCCAACAGCGTTCCTTGGATGCCTGACCTTCCTCTACCCCGGGTGAACCACGGGTGGAGGCTGCTGGTAGAAGGAGATCTGCTGGCGGAACCGCATGTTTAACGGCAAAAGTTGACTGGCTGGAAGTCCCGAAAAATTTTAGCACTCAAAAGTACTCCGGTTATTGTTACATTTTTTAATGATTTTAGCTTAATTTTTCATCCAAATTTGCATCCTGAAGAAGCGCTGCGGCTTCGCCGGACCGAGCTGACCTACTGAAACGCTCTGTCAAAACTGGCGTCTTCCTCGTTTGCTCACCTGAACAAAGAGGTTTTGGTGGAGGTAGTCACCCAAAAAAGTATCGACCAGATCGAAGTTTTGGCTAAAGACAGCCCGGCCTCTTGGATGACTTCCCGTGAATTCCACTCACCGGAAGACAAACTTGACCGTCGAAGTGTCCCCGGGTACAACCTCGGGGCTCTCCAGTTAGTCACCCTAGAGACCTTTTCTTGTTTGTTTCGCAGGGTTTGGACACGCTGTTCTCATCAGCACGTCGAGCTCAGTAGGTGAGCTCGTTCCGGGGAAACCGCCTCGCTTGTTCAAATGGTACCTTGCTTTCTTTTTTATTGTTCTTCTAATTAACCACCAAGAACTTTATATATATTTTTATTCTATGTCTTTGTAGGCGTTTCAAGAATATATTAGATATGTTATTGCATTGATATTCGTCTTATCAGTTGACCTTTGGTCATCTCTTCTGATTCTTGGCGTCAATCCACAGTTCGTGATGTTTTTTCTGATTTTTATTTTTTCACAGTGACATTTTTAGTTTTAAATTTTATTTGGAGCGATCGGGTTGTTCGTTCCATTGGTTGGCTTCGTCGGAGGCGATTATCGCTTCAGACTGGGTATATTGCTCTTTTTGCTAACGGGCGCATTGTAGTCAGTAGTAAGGATGAATGGTGCATCGCCTTTCTCTCATGTTCTATCCTGTGTGGAATGAGTTTTCTGGGTTTTTGTCTGTCATCGAAGATTTTGTTGTGGCGGTTGAATCTATATCGACTCATTCTGGTGCCGCTGCGTTGGAGTTGACGGTTCTTAGTCAGCACCCTGTACAGACCGAGCTGACCTACTGAAACGCTCTGTCAAAACTGGCGTCTTCCTCGTTTGCTCACCTGAACAAAGAGGTTTTGGTGGAGGTAGTCCCCCAAAAAAGTATCGAACAGATCGAAGTCTTGGCTAAAGACAGCCCGGCCTCTTGGATGACTTCCCGTGAATTCCACTCACCGGAAGACTAACTTGACCGTCGAAGTTTCCCCGGGTACAACCTCGGGACTCTCCTGTTAGTCACCCTAGAGACCTTTTCTTGTGTGTTTCGCAGGGTTTGGACACACTCTTCTCATCAGCACGTCGAGCTCAGTAGGTGAGCTCTTTCCTAACTTGACCGTCGAAGTTTCCCCGGGTACAACCTCGGGACTCTCCTGTTAGTCACCCTAGAGACCTTTTCTTGTGTGTTTCGCAGGGTTTGGACACACTCTTCTCATCAGCACGTCGAGCTCAGTAGGTGAGCTCTTTCCGGGGAAACCGCAGCACTTGTTCAAATGGTAACTTGCTTTCTTTTTTATTTTTCTTCTAATTAATCTCAAAAAACTTTATATATACTTTTATTTTATGTCTTTGTAGGTGTTTCAGGAATATATTAGATATGTTATTGCATTGATATTCGTCTTATCAGTTGACCTTTGGTCATCGCTTCTGATTCTTGGCGTCAGTCCACAGTTCGTGATGTTTTTTCTGGTTTTCATTTTGTCACTTGTGACGTTTTAAGTTTTAAATTTTATTTGGAGCGATCGGGTTGTTCGTTCCATTGGTTGGCTTCGTCAGAGGCGATTAGCGCTTCAGACTGGGTATATTGCTCTTTTTGCTTACGTCGCATTGTAGTCAGTAGTAAGGATGAATGGTGCGTCGCCTTTCTTTCATTTTCTATCCTGTGTGGAATGAGTTTTCTGGGTTTTTGTCTGTCATCGAAGATTTTGTTGTGGCGGTTGAATCTATATCGACTCATTCTGGTGCCGCTGCGTTGGAGTTGACAGTTCTTAGTCAGCACCCTGTACAGACCGAGCTGACCTAATGAAACGCTCTGTCAAAACTGGCGTCTTCCTCGTTTGCTCACCTGAACAAAGAGGTTTTGGTGGAGGTAGTCCCCCAAAAAAGCATCGAACAGATCGAAGTCTTGGCTAAAGACAGCCCGGCCTCTTGGATGACTTCCCGTGAATTTCACTCACCGGAAGACTAATTTGACCGTCGAAGTTTCCCCGGGTACAACCTCGGGACTCTCCTGTTAGTCACCCTAGAGACCTTTTCTTGTTTGTTTTGCAGGGTTTGGACACACTCTTCTCATCAGCACGTCGAGCTCAGTATGTGAGCTCGTTCCGGGGAAACCGCAGTAATTGTTCAAATGGTAACTTGCTTTCTTTTTTATTTTTCTTCTGATTAACCTCAAACAACTTTATATATACTTTTATTTTATGTCTTTGAAGGTGTTTCAGGAATATATTAGATATGTTATTGCATTGATATTCGTCTTATCAGTTGACCTTTGGTCATCTCTTCGGCTTCTTGGCTTCAATCCACAGTTCGTGATGTTTTTTCTGGTTTTCATTTTCTCACTTGTGACGTTTTTAGTTTTAAATTTTATTTGGAGCGATCGGGTTGTTCGTTCCATTGGTTGGCTTCGTCGGAGGCGATTAGCGCTTCAGACTGGGTATATTGCTCTTTTTGCTTACGGGCGCATTGTAGTCAGTAGTAAGGATGAATGGTGCGTCGCCTTTCTCTCATGTTCTATCCTGTGTGGAATGAGTTTTCTGGGTTTTTCTCTGTTGCCGAAGATTTTGTTGTGGCGGTTGAATCTATATCGACTCATTCTGATGCCGCTGCATTGGAGTTGATGGTACTTCGTCAGCACCCTGTACAGGCCAGCTGTGCTGCTGGCCTGTATATCTTGGCGAAAGTTATAATGGTAGGTCTGCGACCAACTTTTTATCTTCTTCGACATTTGGTGCTTTTCTGTCAAAAACAGCCTTAATTAGAATTTGTGATTTAGAATTAAAATGGCACTTTGTGTTTGCAGTGCGTTGGTGCTGACCCAACAGCGTTCCTTGGATGCCTGACCTTCCTCTACCCCGGGTGAACCACGGGTGGAGGCTGCTGGTAGAAGGAGATCTGCTGGCGGAACCGCATGTTTAACGGCAAAAGTTGACTGGCTGGAAGTCCCGAAAAATTTTAGCACTCAAAAGTACTCCGGTTATTGTTACATTTTTTAATGATTTTAACTTAATTTTTCATCCAAATTTGCATCCTGAAGGAGCGCTGCGGCTTCGCCGGACCGAGCTGACCTACTGAAACGCTCTGTCAAAACTGGCGTCTTCCTCGTTTGCTCACCTGAACAAAGAGGTTTTGGTGGAGGTAGTCCCCCAAAAAAGCATCGAACAGATCGAAGTCTTGGCTAAAGACAGCCCGGCCTCTTGGATGACTTCCCGTGAATTCCACTCACCGGAAGACTAACTTGACCGTCGAAGTTTCCCCGAGTACAACCTCGGGACTCTCCTGTTAGTCACCCTAGAGACCTTTTCTTGTGTGTTTCGCAGGGTTTGGACACACTCTTCTCATCAGCACGTCGAGCTCAGTAGGTGAGCTCTTTCCGGGGAAACCGCAGCACTTGTTCAAATGGTAACTTGCTTTCTTTTTTATTTTTCTTCTAATTAACCTCAAAAAACTTTATATATACTTTTATTTTATGTCTTTGTAGGTGTTTCAGGAATATATTAGATATGTTATTGCATTGATATTCGTCTTATCAGTTGACCTTTGGTCATCGCTTCTGATTCTTGGCGTCAATCCACAGTTCGTGATGTTTTTTCTGGTTTTCATTTTGTCACTTGTGACGTTTTTAGTTTTAAATTTTATTTGGAGCGATCGGGTTGTTCGTTTCATTGGTTGGCTTCGTCGGAGGCGATTAGCGCTTCAGACTGGGTATATTGCTCTTTTTTTTTAACGGGCGCATTGTAGTCAGTAGTAAGGATGAATGGTGCGTCGCCTTTCTCTCATGTTCTATCCTGTGTGGAATGAGTCTTCTGGGTTTTTGTCTGTCATCGAAGATTTTGTTGTGGCGGTTGAATCTATATCGACTCATTCTGGTGCCGCTGCGTTGGAGTTGACGGTTCTTAATCAGCACCCTGTACAGACCGAGCTGACCTACTGAAACGCTCTGTCAAAACTGGCGTCTTTCTCGTTTGCTCACCTGAACAAAGAGGTTTTGGTGGAGGTAGTCCCCCAAAAAAGCATCGAACAGATCGAAGTCTTGGCTAAAGACAGCCCGGCCTCTTGGATGACTTCCCGTGAATTCCACTCACCGGAAGACTAACTTGACCGTCGAAGTTTCCCCGGGTACAACCTCGGGACTCTCCTGTTAGTCACCCTAGAGACCTTTTCTTGTTTGTTTTGCAGGGTTTGGACACACTCTTCTCATCAGCACGCCGAGCTCAGTAGGTGAGCTCGTTCCGGGAAACCGCAGTAATTGTTCAAATCGTAACTTGCTTTCTTATTTATTTTTCTTCTGATTAACCTCAAACAACTTTATATATACTTTTATTTTATGTCTTTGAAGGTGTTTCAGGAATATATTAGATATGTTATTGCATTGATATTCGTCTTATCAGTTGACCTTTGGTCATCTCTTCTGATTCTTGGCTTCAATCCACAGTTCGTGATGTTTTTTCTGGTTTTCATTTTCTCACTTGTGACGTTTTTAGTTTTAAATTTTATTTGGAGCGATCGGGTTGTTCGTTCCATTGGTTGGCTTCGTCGGAGGCGATTAGCGCTTCAGACTGGGTATATTGCTCTTTTTGCTTACGGGCGCATTGTAGTCAGTAGTAAGGATGAATGGTGCGTCGCCTTTCTCTCATGTTCTATCCTGTGTGGAATGAGTTTTCTGGGTTTTTCTCTGTTGCCGAAGATTTTGTTGTGGCGGTTGAATCTATATCGACTCATTCTGGTGCCGCTGCATTGGAGTTGATGGTACTTCGTCAGCACCCTGTACAGGCCAGCTGTGCTGCTGGCCTGTATATCTTGGCGAAAGCTATAATGGTAGGTCTGCGACCAACTTTTTATCTTCTTCTACGTTTGGTGCTTTTCTGTCAAAAACTGCCTTAATTAGAATTTGTGATTTAGAATTAAAATGGCACTTTGTGTTTGCAGTGCGTTGGTGCTGACCCAACAGCGTTCCTTGGATGCCTGACCTTCCTCTACCCCGGGTGAACCACGGGTGGAGGCTGCTGGTAGAAGGAGATCTGCTGGCGGAACCGCATGTTTAACGGCAAAAGTTGACTGGCTGGAAGTCCCGAAAAATTTTAGCACTCAAAAGTACTCCGGTTATTGTTACATTTTTTAATGATTTTAGCTTAATTTTTCATCCAAATTTGCATCCTGAAGAAGCGCTGCGGCTTCGCCGGACCGAGCTGACCTACTGAAACGCTCTGTCAAAACTGGCGTCTTCCTCGTTTGCTCACCTGAACAAAGAGGTTTTGGTGGAGGTAGTCACCCAAAAAAGTATCGACCAGATCGAAGTTTTGGCTAAAGACAGCCCGGCCTCTTGGATGACTTCCCGTGAATTCCACTCACCGGAAGACAAACTTGACCGTCGAAGTGTCCCCGGGTACAACCTCGGGGCTCTCCAGTTAGTCACCCTAGAGACCTTTTCTTGTTTGTTTCGCAGGGTTTGGACACGCTGTTCTCATCAGCACGTCGAGCTCAGTAGGTGAGCTCGTTCCGGGGAAACCGCCTCGCTTGTTCAAATGGTACCTTGCTTTCTTTTTTATTGTTCTTCTAATTAACCACCAAGAACTTTATATATATTTTTATTCTATGTCTTTGTAGGCGTTTCAAGAATATATTAGATATGTTATTGCATTGATATTCGTCTTATCAGTTGACCTTTGGTCATCTCTTCTGATTCTTGGCGTCAATCCACAGTTCGTGATGTTTTTTCTGATTTTTATTTTTTCACAGTGACATTTTTAGTTTTAAATTTTATTTGGAGCGATCGGGTTGTTCGTTCCATTGGTTGGCTTCGTCGGAGGCGATTATCGCTTCAGACTGGGTATATTGCTCTTTTTGCTAACGGGCGCATTGTAGTCAGTAGTAAGGATGAATGGTGCATCGCCTTTCTCTCATGTTCTATCCTGTGTGGAATGAGTTTTCTGGGTTTTTGTCTGTCATCGAAGATTTTGTTGTGGCGGTTGAATCTATATCGACTCATTCTGGTGCCGCTGCGTTGGAGTTGACGGTTCTTAGTCAGCACCCTGTACAGACCGAGCTGACCTACTGAAACGCTCTGTCAAAACTGGCGTCTTCCTCGTTTGCTCACCTGAACAAAGAGGTTTTGGTGGAGGTAGTCCCCCAAAAAAGCATCGAACAGATCGAAGTCTTGGCTAAAGACAGCCCGGCCTCTTGGATGACTTCCCGTGAATTCCACTCACCGGAAGACTAACTTGACCGTCGAAGTTTCCCCGGGTACAACCTCGGGACTCTCCTGTTAGTCACCCTAGAGACCTTTTCTTGTTTGTTTTGCAGGGTTTGGACACACTCTTCTCATCAGCACGTCGAGCTCAGTATGTGAGCTCGTTCCGGGGAAACCGCAGTAATTGTTCAAATGGTAACTTGCTTTCTTTTTTATTTTTCTTCTGATTAACCTCAAACAACTTTATATATACTTTTATTTTATGTCTTTGAAGGTGTTTCAGGAATATATTAGATATGTTATTGCATTGATATTCGTCTTATCAGTTGACCTTTGGTCATCTCTTCGGCTTCTTGGCTTCAATCCACAGTTCGTGATGTTTTTTCTGGTTTTCATTTTCTCACTTGTGACGTTTTTAGTTTTAAATTTTATTTGGAGCGATCGGGTTGTTCGTTCCATTGGTTGGCTTCGTCGGAGGCGATTAGCGCTTCAGACTGGGTATATTGCTCTTTTTGCTTACGGGCGCATTGTAGTCAGTAGTAAGGATGAATGGTGCGTCGCCTTTCTCTCATGTTCTATCCTGTGTGGAATGAGTTTTCTGGGTTTTTCTCTGTTGCCGAAGATTTTGTTGTGGCGGTTGAATCTATATCGACTCATTCTGATGCCGCTGCATTGGAGTTGATGGTACTTCGTCAGCACCCTGTACAGGCCAGCTGTGCTGCTGGCCTGTATATCTTGGCGAAAGCTATAATGGTAGGTCTGCGACCAACTTTTTATCTTCTTCGACATTTGGTGCTTTTCTGTCAAAAACTGCCTTAATTAGAATTTGTGATTTAGAATTAAAATGGCACTTTGTGTTTGCAGTGCGTTGGTGCTGACCCAACAGCGTTCCTTGGATGCCTGACCTTCCTCTACCCCGGGTGAACCACGGGTGGAGGCTGCTGGTAGAAGGAGATCTGCTGGCGGAACCGCATGTTTAACGGCAAAAGTTGACTGGCTGGAAGTCCCGAAAAATTTTAGCACTCAAAAGTACTCCGGTTATTGTTACATTTTTTAATGATTTTAACTTAATTTTTCATCCAAATTTGCATCCTGAAGGAGCGCTGCGGCTTCGCCGGACCGAGCTGACCTACTGAAACGCTCTGTCAAAACTGGCGTCTTCCTCGTTTGCTCACCTGAACAAAGAGGTTTTGGTGGAGGTAGTCCCCCAAAAAAGCATCGAACAGATCGAAGTCTTGGCTAAAGACAGCCCGGCCTCTTGGATGACTTCCCGTGAATTCCACTCACCGGAAGACTAACTTGACCGTCGAAGTTTCCCCGGGTACAACCTCGGGACTCTCCTGTTAGTCACCCTAGAGACCTTTTCTTGTGTGTTTCGCAGGGTTTGGACACACTCTTCTCATCAGCACGTCGAGCTCAGTAGGTGAGCTCTTTCCGGGGAAACCGCAGCACTTGTTCAAATGGTAACTTGCTTTCTTTTTTATTTTTCTTCTAATTAACCTCAAAAAACTTTATATATACTTTTATTTTATGTCTTTGTAGGTGTTTCAGGAATATATTAGATATGTTATTGCATTGATATTCGTCTTATCAGTTGACCTTTGGTCATCGCTTCTGATTCTTGGCGTCAATCCACAGTTCGTGATGTTTTTTCTGGTTTTCATTTTGTCACTTGTGACGTTTTTAGTTTTAAATTTTATTTGGAGCGATCGGGTTGTTCGTTTCATTGGTTGGCTTCGTCGGAGGCGATTAGCGCTTCAGACTGGGTATATTGCTCTTTTTTTTTAACGGGCGCATTGTAGTCAGTAGTAAGGATGAATGGTGCGTCGCCTTTCTCTCATGTTCTATCCTGTGTGGAATGAGTCTTCTGGGTTTTTGTCTGTCATCGAAGATTTTGTTGTGGCGGTTGAATCTATATCGACTCATTCTGGTGCCGCTGCGTTGGAGTTGACGGTTCTTAATCAGCACCCTGTACAGACCGAGCTGACCTACTGAAACGCTCTGTCAAAACTGGCGTCTTTCTCGTTTGCTCACCTGAACAAAGAGGTTTTGGTGGAGGTAGTCCCCCAAAAAAGCATCGAACAGATCGAAGTCTTGGCTAAAGACAGCCCGGCCTCTTGGATGACTTCCCGTGAATTCCACTCACCGGAAGACTAACTTGACCGTCGAAGTTTCCCCGGGTACAACCTCGGGACTCTCCTGTTAGTCACCCTAGAGACCTTTTCTTGTTTGTTTTGCAGGGTTTGGACACACTCTTCTCATCAGCACGTCGAGCTCAGTAGGTGAGCTCGTTCCGGGGAAACCGCAGTAATTGTTCAAATGGTAACTTGCTTTCTTTTTTATTTTTCTTCTGATTAACCTCAAACAACTTTATATATACTTTTATTTTATGTCTTTGAAGGTGTTTCAGGAATATATTAGATATGTTATTGCATTGATATTCGTCTTATCAGTTGACCTTTGGTCATCTCTTCTGATTCTTGGCTTCAATCCACAGTTCGTGATGTTTTTTCTGGTTTTCATTTTCTCACTTGTGACGTTTTTAGTTTTAAATTTTATTTGGAGCGATCGGGTTGTTCGTTCCATTGGTTGGCTTCGTCGGAGGCGATTAGCGCTTCAGACTGGGTATATTGCTCTTTTTGCTTACGGGCGCATTGTAGTCAGTAGTAAGGATGAATGGTGCGTCGCCTTTCTCTCATGTTCTATCCTGTGTGGAATGAGTTTTCTGGGTTTTTCTCTGTTGCCGAAGATTTTGTTGTGGCGGTTGAATCTATATCGACTCATTCTGGTGCCGCTGCATTGGAGTTGATGGTACTTCGTCAGCACCCTGTACAGGCCAGCTGTGCTGCTGGCCTGTATATCTTGGCGAAAGTTATAATGGTAGGTCTGCGACCAACTTTTTATCTTCTTCGACATTTGGTGCTTTTCTGTCAAAAACAGCCTTAATTAGAATTTGTGATTTAGAATTAAAATGGCACTTTGTGTTTGCAGTGCGTTGGTGCTGACCCAACAGCGTTCCTTGGATGCCTGACCTTCCTCTACCCCGGGTGAACCACGGGTGGAGGCTGCTGGTAGAAGGAGATCTGCTGGCGGAACCGCATGTTTAACGGCAAAAGTTGACTGGCTGGAAGTCCCGAAAAATTTTAGCACTCAAAAGTACTCCGGTTATTGTTACATTTTTTAATGATTTTAACTTAATTTTTCATCCAAATTTGCATCCTGAAGGAGCGCTGCGGCTTCGCCGGACCGAGCTGACCTACTGAAACGCTCTGTCAAAACTGGCGTCTTCCTCGTTTGCTCACCTGAACAAAGAGGTTTTGGTGGAGGTAGTCCCCCAAAAAAGCATCGAACAGATCGAAGTCTTGGCTAAAGACAGCCCGGCCTCTTGGATGACTTCCCGTGAATTCCACTCACCGGAAGACTAACTTGACCGTCGAAGTTTCCCCGAGTACAACCTCGGGACTCTCCTGTTAGTCACCCTAGAGACCTTTTCTTGTGTGTTTCGCAGGGTTTGGACACACTCTTCTCATCAGCACGTCGAGCTCAGTAGGTGAGCTCTTTCCGGGGAAACCGCAGCACTTGTTCAAATGGTAACTTGCTTTCTTTTTTATTTTTCTTCTAATTAACCTCAAAAAACTTTATATATACTTTTATTTTATGTCTTTGTAGGTGTTTCAGGAATATATTAGATATGTTATTGCATTGATATTCGTCTTATCAGTTGACCTTTGGTCATCGCTTCTGATTCTTGGCGTCAATCCACAGTTCGTGATGTTTTTTCTGGTTTTCATTTTGTCACTTGTGACGTTTTTAGTTTTAAATTTTATTTGGAGCGATCGGGTTGTTCGTTTCATTGGTTGGCTTCGTCGGAGGCGATTAGCGCTTCAGACTGGGTATATTGCTCTTTTTTTTTAACGGGCGCATTGTAGTCAGTAGTAAGGATGAATGGTGCGTCGCCTTTCTCTCATGTTCTATCCTGTGTGGAATGAGTCTTCTGGGTTTTTGTCTGTCATCGAAGATTTTGTTGTGGCGGTTGAATCTATATCGACTCATTCTGGTGCCGCTGCGTTGGAGTTGACGGTTCTTAATCAGCACCCTGTACAGACCGAGCTGACCTACTGAAACGCTCTGTCAAAACTGGCGTCTTTCTCGTTTGCTCACCTGAACAAAGAGGTTTTGGTGGAGGTAGTCCCCCAAAAAAGCATCGAACAGATCGAAGTCTTGGCTAAAGACAGCCCGGCCTCTTGGATGACTTCCCGTGAATTCCACTCACCGGAAGACTAACTTGACCGTCGAAGTTTCCCCGGGTACAACCTCGGGACTCTCCTGTTAGTCACCCTAGAGACCTTTTCTTGTTTGTTTTGCAGGGTTTGGACACACTCTTCTCATCAGCACGCCGAGCTCAGTAGGTGAGCTCGTTCCGGGAAACCGCAGTAATTGTTCAAATCGTAACTTGCTTTCTTTTTTATTTTTCTTCTGATTAACCTCAAACAACTTTATATATACTTTTATTTTATGTCTTTGAAGGTGTTTCAGGAATATATTAGATATGTTATTGCATTGATATTCGTCTTATCAGTTGACCTTTGGTCATCTCTTCTGATTCTTGGCTTCAATCCACAGTTCGTGATGTTTTTTCTGGTTTTCATTTTCTCACTTGTGACGTTTTTAGTTTTAAATTTTATTTGGAGCGATCGGGTTGTTCGTTCCATTGGTTGGCTTCGTCGGAGGCGATTAGCGCTTCAGACTGGGTATATTGCTCTTTTTGCTTACGGGCGCATTGTAGTCAGTAGTAAGGATGAATGGTGCGTCGCCTTTCTCTCATGTTCTATCCTGTGTGGAATGAGTTTTCTGGGTTTTTCTCTGTTGCCGAAGATTTTGTTGTGGCGGTTGAATCTATATCGACTCATTCTGGTGCCGCTGCATTGGAGTTGATGGTACTTCGTCAGCACCCTGTACAGGCCAGCTGTGCTGCTGGCCTGTATATCTTGGCGAAAGCTATAATGGTAGGTCTGCGACCAACTTTTTATCTTCTTCTACGTTTGGTGCTTTTCTGTCAAAAACTGCCTTAATTAGAATTTGTGATTTAGAATTAAAATGGCACTTTGTGTTTGCAGTGCGTTGGTGCTGACCCAACAGCGTTCCTTGGATGCCTGACCTTCCTCTACCCCGGGTGAACCACGGGTGGAGGCTGCTGGTAGAAGGAGATCTGCTGGCGGAACCGCATGTTTAACGGCAAAAGTTGACTGGCTGGAAGTCCCGAAAAATTTTAGCACTCAAAAGTACTCCGGTTATTGTTACATTTTTTAATGATTTTAGCTTAATTTTTCATCCAAATTTGCATCCTGAAGAAGCGCTGCGGCTTCGCCGGACCGAGCTGACCTACTGAAACGCTCTGTCAAAACTGGCGTCTTCCTCGTTTGCTCACCTGAACAAAGAGGTTTTGGTGGAGGTAGTCACCCAAAAAAGTATCGACCAGATCGAAGTTTTGGCTAAAGACAGCCCGGCCTCTTGGATGACTTCCCGTGAATTCCACTCACCGGAAGACAAACTTGACCGTCGAAGTGTCCCCGGGTACAACCTCGGGGCTCTCCAGTTAGTCACCCTAGAGACCTTTTCTTGTTTGTTTCGCAGGGTTTGGACACGCTGTTCTCATCAGCACGTCGAGCTCAGTAGGTGAGCTCGTTCCGGGGAAACCGCCTCGCTTGTTCAAATGGTACCTTGCTTTCTTTTTTATTGTTCTTCTAATTAACCACCAAGAACTTTATATATATTTTTATTCTATGTCTTTGTAGGCGTTTCAAGAATATATTAGATATGTTATTGCATTGATATTCGTCTTATCAGTTGACCTTTGGTCATCTCTTCTGATTCTTGGCGTCAATCCACAGTTCGTGATGTTTTTTCTGATTTTTATTTTTTCACAGTGACATTTTTAGTTTTAAATTTTATTTGGAGCGATCGGGTTGTTCGTTCCATTGGTTGGCTTCGTCGGAGGCGATTATCGCTTCAGACTGGGTATATTGCTCTTTTTGCTAACGGGCGCATTGTAGTCAGTAGTAAGGATGAATGGTGCATCGCCTTTCTCTCATGTTCTATCCTGTGTGGAATGAGTTTTCTGGGTTTTTGTCTGTCATCGAAGATTTTGTTGTGGCGGTTGAATCTATATCGACTCATTCTGGTGCCGCTGCGTTGGAGTTGACGGTTCTTAGTCAGCACCCTGTACAGACCGAGCTGACCTACTGAAACGCTCTGTCAAAACTGGCGTCTTCCTCGTTTGCTCACCTGAACAAAGAGGTTTTGGTGGAGGTAGTCCCCCAAAAAAGTATCGAACAGATCGAAGTCTTGGCTAAAGACAGCCCGGCCTCTTGGATGACTTCCCGTGAATTCCACTCACCGGAAGACTAACTTGACCGTCGAAGTTTCCCCGGGTACAACCTCGGGACTCTCCTGTTAGTCACCCTAGAGACCTTTTCTTGTGTGTTTCGCAGGGTTTGGACACACTCTTCTCATCAGCACGTCGAGCTCAGTAGGTGAGCTCTTTCCGGGGAAACCGCAGCACTTGTTCAAATGGTAACTTGCTTTCTTTTTTATTTTTCTTCTAATTAACCACAAAAAACTTTATATATACTTTTATTTTATGTCTTTGTAGGTGTTTCAGGAATATATTAGATATGTTATTGCATTGATATTCGTATTATCAGTTGACCTTTGGTCATCGCTTCTGATTCTTGGCGTCAATCCACAGTTCGTGATGTTTTTCTGGTTTTCATTTTGTCACTTGTGACGTTTTTAGTTTTAAATTTTATTTGGAGCGATCGGGTTGTTCGTTCCATTGGTTGGCTTCGTCGGAGGCGATTAGCGCTTCAGACTGGGTATATTGCTCTTTTTGCTTACGGGCGCATTGTAGTCAGTAGTAAGGATGAATTGTGCGTCGCCTTTCTCTCATGTTCTATCCTGTGTGGAATGAGTTTTCTGGATTTTTGTCTGTCGTCGAAGATTTTGTTGTGACGGTTGAATCTATATCGACTTATTCTGGTGCCGCTGCGTTGGAGTTGACGGTTCTTAGTCAGCACCCTGCACAGACCGAGCTGACCTACTGAAACGCTCTGTCAAAACTGGCGTCTTCCTCGTTTGCTCACCTGAACAAAGAGGTTTTGGTGGAGGTAATCCCCCAAAAAATCATCGAACAGATCGAAGTCTTGGCTAAAGACAGCCCGGCCTCTTGGATGACTTCCCGTGAATTCCACTCACCGGAAGACTAACTTGACCGTCGAAGTTTCCCCGGGTACAACCTCGGGACTCTCCTGTTAGTCACCCTAGAGACCTTTTCTTGTGTGTTTCGCAGGGTTTGGACACACTCTTCTCATCAGCACGTCGAGCTCAGTAGGTGAGCTCTTTCCGGGGAAACCGCAGCACTTGTTCAAATGGTAACTTGCTTTCTTTTTTATTTTTCTTCTAATTAACCTCAAAAAACTTTATATATACTTTTATTTTATGTCTTTGTAGGTGTTTCAGGAATATATTAGATATGTTATTGCATTGATATTCGTCTTATCAGTTGACCTTTGGTCATCGCTTCTGATTCTTGGCGTCAGTCCACAGTTCGTGATGTTTTTTCTGGTTTTCATTTTGTCACTTGTGACGTTTTAAGTTTTAAATTTTATTTGGAGCGATCGGGTTGTTCGTTCCATTGGTTGGCTTCGTCAGAGGCGATTAGCGCTTCAGACTGGGTATATTGCTCTTTTTGCTTACGTCGCATTGTAGTCAGTAGTAAGGATGAATGGTGCGTCGCCTTTCTTTCATTTTCTATCCTGTGTGGAATGAGTTTTCTGGGTTTTTGTCTGTCATCGAAGATTTTGTTGTGGCGGTTGAATCTATATCGACTCATTCTGGTGCCGCTGCGTTGGAGTTGACAGTTCTTAGTCAGCACCCTGTACAGACCGAGCTGACCTAATGAAACGCTCTGTCAAAACTGGCGTCTTCCTCGTTTGCTCACCTGAACAAAGAGGTTTTGGTGGAGGTAGTCCCCCAAAAAAGCATCGAACAGATCGAAGTCTTGGCTAAAGACAGCCCGGCCTCTTGGATGACTTCCCGTGAATTTCACTCACCGGAAGACTAATTTGACCGTCGAAGTTTCCCCGGGTACAACCTCGGGACTCTCCTGTTAGTCACCCTAGAGACCTTTTCTTGTTTGTTTTGCAGGGTTTGGACACACTCTTCTCATCAGCACGTCGAGCTCAGTATGTGAGCTCGTTCCGGGGAAACCGCAGTAATTGTTCAAATGGTAACTTGCTTTCTTTTTTATTTTTCTTCTGATTAACCTCAAACAACTTTATATATACTTTTATTTTATGTCTTTGAAGGTGTTTCAGGAATATATTAGATATGTTATTGCATTGATATTCGTCTTATCAGTTGACCTTTGGTCATCTCTTCGGCTTCTTGGCTTCAATCCACAGTTCGTGATGTTTTTTCTGGTTTTCATTTTCTCACTTGTGACGTTTTTAGTTTTAAATTTTATTTGGAGCGATCGGGTTGTTCGTTCCATTGGTTGGCTTCGTCGGAGGCGATTAGCGCTTCAGACTGGGTATATTGCTCTTTTTGCTTACGGGCGCATTGTAGTCAGTAGTAAGGATGAATGGTGCGTCGCCTTTCTCTCATGTTCTATCCTGTGTGGAATGAGTTTTCTGGGTTTTTCTCTGTTGCCGAAGATTTTGTTGTGGCGGTTGAATCTATATCGACTCATTCTGATGCCGCTGCATTGGAGTTGATGGTACTTCGTCAGCACCCTGTACAGGCCAGCTGTGCTGCTGGCCTGTATATCTTGGCGAAAGTTATAATGGTAGGTCTGCGACCAACTTTTTATCTTCTTCGACATTTGGTGCTTTTCTGTCAAAAACAGCCTTAATTAGAATTTGTGATTTAGAATTAAAATGGCACTTTGTGTTTGCAGTGCGTTGGTGCTGACCCAACAGCGTTCCTTGGATGCCTGACCTTCCTCTACCCCGGGTGAACCACGGGTGGAGGCTGCTGGTAGAAGGAGATCTGCTGGCGGAACCGCATGTTTAACGGCAAAAGTTGACTGGCTGGAAGTCCCGAAAAATTTTAGCACTCAAAAGTACTCCGGTTATTGTTACATTTTTTAATGATTTTAACTTAATTTTTCATCCAAATTTGCATCCTGAAGGAGCGCTGCGGCTTCGCCGGACCGAGCTGACCTACTGAAACGCTCTGTCAAAACTGGCGTCTTCCTCGTTTGCTCACCTGAACAAAGAGGTTTTGGTGGAGGTAGTCCCCCAAAAAAGCATCGAACAGATCGAAGTCTTGGCTAAAGACAGCCCGGCCTCTTGGATGACTTCCCGTGAATTCCACTCACCGGAAGACTAACTTGACCGTCGAAGTTTCCCCGAGTACAACCTCGGGACTCTCCTGTTAGTCACCCTAGAGACCTTTTCTTGTGTGTTTCGCAGGGTTTGGACACACTCTTCTCATCAGCACGTCGAGCTCAGTAGGTGAGCTCTTTCCGGGGAAACCGCAGCACTTGTTCAAATGGTAACTTGCTTTCTTTTTTATTTTTCTTCTAATTAACCTCAAAAAACTTTATATATACTTTTATTTTATGTCTTTGTAGGTGTTTCAGGAATATATTAGATATGTTATTGCATTGATATTCGTCTTATCAGTTGACCTTTGGTCATCGCTTCTGATTCTTGGCGTCAATCCACAGTTCGTGATGTTTTTTCTGGTTTTCATTTTGTCACTTGTGACGTTTTTAGTTTTAAATTTTATTTGGAGCGATCGGGTTGTTCGTTTCATTGGTTGGCTTCGTCGGAGGCGATTAGCGCTTCAGACTGGGTATATTGCTCTTTTTTTTTAACGGGCGCATTGTAGTCAGTAGTAAGGATGAATGGTGCGTCGCCTTTCTCTCATGTTCTATCCTGTGTGGAATGAGTCTTCTGGGTTTTTGTCTGTCATCGAAGATTTTGTTGTGGCGGTTGAATCTATATCGACTCATTCTGGTGCCGCTGCGTTGGAGTTGACGGTTCTTAATCAGCACCCTGTACAGACCGAGCTGACCTACTGAAACGCTCTGTCAAAACTGGCGTCTTTCTCGTTTGCTCACCTGAACAAAGAGGTTTTGGTGGAGGTAGTCCCCCAAAAAAGCATCGAACAGATCGAAGTCTTGGCTAAAGACAGCCCGGCCTCTTGGATGACTTCCCGTGAATTCCACTCACCGGAAGACTAACTTGACCGTCGAAGTTTCCCCGGGTACAACCTCGGGACTCTCCTGTTAGTCACCCTAGAGACCTTTTCTTGTTTGTTTTGCAGGGTTTGGACACACTCTTCTCATCAGCACGCCGAGCTCAGTAGGTGAGCTCGTTCCGGGAAACCGCAGTAATTGTTCAAATCGTAACTTGCTTTCTTTTTTATTTTTCTTCTGATTAACCTCAAACAACTTTATATATACTTTTATTTTATGTCTTTGAAGGTGTTTCAGGAATATATTAGATATGTTATTGCATTGATATTCGTCTTATCAGTTGACCTTTGGTCATCTCTTCTGATTCTTGGCTTCAATCCACAGTTCGTGATGTTTTTTCTGGTTTTCATTTTCTCACTTGTGACGTTTTTAGTTTTAAATTTTATTTGGAGCGATCGGGTTGTTCGTTCCATTGGTTGGCTTCGTCGGAGGCGATTAGCGCTTCAGACTGGGTATATTGCTCTTTTTGCTTACGGGCGCATTGTAGTCAGTAGTAAGGATGAATGGTGCGTCGCCTTTCTCTCATGTTCTATCCTGTGTGGAATGAGTTTTCTGGGTTTTTCTCTGTTGCCGAAGATTTTGTTGTGGCGGTTGAATCTATATCGACTCATTCTGGTGCCGCTGCATTGGAGTTGATGGTACTTCGTCAGCACCCTGTACAGGCCAGCTGTGCTGCTGGCCTGTATATCTTGGCGAAAGCTATAATGGTAGGTCTGCGACCAACTTTTTATCTTCTTCTACGTTTGGTGCTTTTCTGTCAAAAACTGCCTTAATTAGAATTTGTGATTTAGAATTAAAATGGCACTTTGTGTTTGCAGTGCGTTGGTGCTGACCCAACAGCGTTCCTTGGATGCCTGACCTTCCTCTACCCCGGGTGAACCACGGGTGGAGGCTGCTGGTAGAAGGAGATCTGCTGGCGGAACCGCATGTTTAACGGCAAAAGTTGACTGGCTGGAAGTCCCGAAAAATTTTAGCACTCAAAAGTACTCCGGTTATTGTTACATTTTTTAATGATTTTAGCTTAATTTTTCATCCAAATTTGCATCCTGAAGAAGCGCTGCGGCTTCGCCGGACCGAGCTGACCTACTGAAACGCTCTGTCAAAACTGGCGTCTTCCTCGTTTGCTCACCTGAACAAAGAGGTTTTGGTGGAGGTAGTCACCCAAAAAAGTATCGACCAGATCGAAGTTTTGGCTAAAGACAGCCCGGCCTCTTGGATGACTTCCCGTGAATTCCACTCACCGGAAGACAAACTTGACCGTCGAAGTGTCCCCGGGTACAACCTCGGGGCTCTCCAGTTAGTCACCCTAGAGACCTTTTCTTGTTTGTTTCGCAGGGTTTGGACACGCTGTTCTCATCAGCACGTCGAGCTCAGTAGGTGAGCTCGTTCCGGGGAAACCGCCTCGCTTGTTCAAATGGTACCTTGCTTTCTTTTTTATTGTTCTTCTAATTAACCACCAAGAACTTTATATATATTTTTATTCTATGTCTTTGTAGGCGTTTCAAGAATATATTAGATATGTTATTGCATTGATATTCGTCTTATCAGTTGACCTTTGGTCATCTCTTCTGATTCTTGGCGTCAATCCACAGTTCGTGATGTTTTTTCTGATTTTTATTTTTTCACAGTGACATTTTTAGTTTTAAATTTTATTTGGAGCGATCGGGTTGTTCGTTCCATTGGTTGGCTTCGTCGGAGGCGATTATCGCTTCAGACTGGGTATATTGCTCTTTTTGCTAACGGGCGCATTGTAGTCAGTAGTAAGGATGAATGGTGCATCGCCTTTCTCTCATGTTCTATCCTGTGTGGAATGAGTTTTCTGGGTTTTTGTCTGTCATCGAAGATTTTGTTGTGGCGGTTGAATCTATATCGACTCATTCTGGTGCCGCTGCGTTGGAGTTGACGGTTCTTAGTCAGCACCCTGTACAGACCGAGCTGACCTACTGAAACGCTCTGTCAAAACTGGCGTCTTCCTCGTTTGCTCACCTGAACAAAGAGGTTTTGGTGGAGGTAGTCCCCCAAAAAAGTATCGAACAGATCGAAGTCTTGGCTAAAGACAGCCCGGCCTCTTGGATGACTTCCCGTGAATTCCACTCACCGGAAGACTAACTTGACCGTCGAAGTTTCCCCGGGTACAACCTCGGGACTCTCCTGTTAGTCACCCTAGAGACCTTTTCTTGTGTGTTTCGCAGGGTTTGGACACACTCTTCTCATCAGCACGTCGAGCTCAGTAGGTGAGCTCTTTCCGGGGAAACCGCAGCACTTGTTCAAATGGTAACTTGCTTTCTTTTTTATTTTTCTTCTAATTAACCACAAAAAACTTTATATATACTTTTATTTTATGTCTTTGTAGGTGTTTCAGGAATATATTAGATATGTTATTGCATTGATATTCGTATTATCAGTTGACCTTTGGTCATCGCTTCTGATTCTTGGCGTCAATCCACAGTTCGTGATGTTTTTTCTGGTTTTCATTTTGTCACTTGTGACGTTTTTAGTTTTAAATTTTATTTGGAGCGATCGGGTTGTTCGTTCCATTGGTTGGCTTCGTCGGAGGCGATTAGCGCTTCAGACTGGGTATATTGCTCTTTTTGCTTACGGGCGCATTGTAGTCAGTAGTAAGGATGAATTGTGCGTCGCCTTTCTCTCATGTTCTATCCTGTGTGGAATGAGTTTTCTGGATTTTTGTCTGTCGTCGAAGATTTTGTTGTGGACGGTTGAATCTATATCGACTCATTCTGGTGCCGCTGCGTTGGAGTTGACGGTTCTTAGTCAGCACCCTGTACAGACCGAGCTGACCTACTGAAACGCTCTGTCAAAACTGGCGTCTTCCTCGTTTGCTCACCTGAACAAAGAGGTTTTGGTGGAGGTAGTCCCCCAAAAAATCATCGAACAGATCGAAGTCTTGGCTAAAGACAGCCCGGCCTCTTGGATGACTTCCCGTGAATTCCACTCACCGGAAGACTAACTTGACCGTCGAAGTTTCCCCGGGTACAACCTCGGGACTCTCCTGTTAGTCACCCTAGAGACCTTTTCTTGTGTGTTTCGCAGGGTTTGGACACACTCTTCTCATCAGCACGTCGAGCTCAGTAGGTGAGCTCTTTCCGGGGAAACCGCAGCACTTGTTCAAATGGTAACTTGCTTTCTTTTTTATTTTTCTTCTAATTAATCTCAAAAAACTTTATATATACTTTTATTTTATGTCTTTGTAGGTGTTTCAGGAATATATTAGATATGTTATTGCATTGATATTCGTCTTATCAGTTGACCTTTGGTCATCGCTTCTGATTCTTGGCGTCAGTCCACAGTTCGTGATGTTTTTTCTGGTTTTCATTTTGTCACTTGTGACGTTTTAAGTTTTAAATTTTATTTGGAGCGATCGGGTTGTTCGTTCCATTGGTTGGCTTCGTCAGAGGCGATTAGCGCTTCAGACTGGGTATATTGCTCTTTTTGCTTACGTCGCATTGTAGTCAGTAGTAAGGATGAATGGTGCGTCGCCTTTCTTTCATTTTCTATCCTGTGTGGAATGAGTTTTCTGGGTTTTTGTCTGTCATCGAAGATTTTGTTGTGGCGGTTGAATCTATATCGACTCATTCTGGTGCCGCTGCGTTGGAGTTGACAGTTCTTAGTCAGCACCCTGTACAGACCGAGCTGACCTAATGAAACGCTCTGTCAAAACTGGCGTCTTCCTCGTTTGCTCACCTGAACAAAGAGGTTTTGGTGGAGGTAGTCCCCCAAAAAAGCATCGAACAGATCGAAGTCTTGGCTAAAGACAGCCCGGCCTCTTGGATGACTTCCCGTGAATTTCACTCACCGGAAGACTAATTTGACCGTCGAAGTTTCCCCGGGTACAACCTCGGGACTCTCCTGTTAGTCACCCTAGAGACCTTTTCTTGTTTGTTTTGCAGGGTTTGGACACACTCTTCTCATCAGCACGTCGAGCTCAGTATGTGAGCTCGTTCCGGGGAAACCGCAGTAATTGTTCAAATGGTAACTTGCTTTCTTTTTTATTTTTCTTCTGATTAACCTCAAACAACTTTATATATACTTTTATTTTATGTCTTTGAAGGTGTTTCAGGAATATATTAGATATGTTATTGCATTGATATTCGTCTTATCAGTTGACCTTTGGTCATCTCTTCGGCTTCTTGGCTTCAATCCACAGTTCGTGATGTTTTTTCTGGTTTTCATTTTCTCACTTGTGACGTTTTTAGTTTTAAATTTTATTTGGAGCGATCGGGTTGTTCGTTCCATTGGTTGGCTTCGTCGGAGGCGATTAGCGCTTCAGACTGGGTATATTGCTCTTTTTGCTTACGGGCGCATTGTAGTCAGTAGTAAGGATGAATGGTGCGTCGCCTTTCTCTCATGTTCTATCCTGTGTGGAATGAGTTTTCTGGGTTTTTCTCTGTTGCCGAAGATTTTGTTGTGGCGGTTGAATCTATATCGACTCATTCTGATGCCGCTGCATTGGAGTTGATGGTACTTCGTCAGCACCCTGTACAGGCCAGCTGTGCTGCTGGCCTGTATATCTTGGCGAAAGTTATAATGGTAGGTCTGCGACCAACTTTTTATCTTCTTCGACATTTGGTGCTTTTCTGTCAAAAACAGCCTTAATTAGAATTTGTGATTTAGAATTAAAATGGCACTTTGTGTTTGCAGTGCGTTGGTGCTGACCCAACAGCGTTCCTTGGATGCCTGACCTTCCTCTACCCCGGGTGAACCACGGGTGGAGGCTGCTGGTAGAAGGAGATCTGCTGGCGGAACCGCATGTTTAACGGCAAAAGTTGACTGGCTGGAAGTCCCGAAAAATTTTAGCACTCAAAAGTACTCCGGTTATTGTTACATTTTTTAATGATTTTAACTTAATTTTTCATCCAAATTTGCATCCTGAAGGAGCGCTGCGGCTTCGCCGGACCGAGCTGACCTACTGAAACGCTCTGTCAAAACTGGCGTCTTCCTCGTTTGCTCACCTGAACAAAGAGGTTTTGGTGGAGGTAGTCCCCCAAAAAAGCATCGAACAGATCGAAGTCTTGGCTAAAGACAGCCCGGCCTCTTGGATGACTTCCCGTGAATTCCACTCACCGGAAGACTAACTTGACCGTCGAAGTTTCCCCGAGTACAACCTCGGGACTCTCCTGTTAGTCACCCTAGAGACCTTTTCTTGTGTGTTTCGCAGGGTTTGGACACACTCTTCTCATCAGCACGTCGAGCTCAGTAGGTGAGCTCTTTCCGGGGAAACCGCAGCACTTGTTCAAATGGTAACTTGCTTTCTTTTTTATTTTTCTTCTAATTAACCTCAAAAAACTTTATATATACTTTTATTTTATGTCTTTGTAGGTGTTTCAGGAATATATTAGATATGTTATTGCATTGATATTCGTCTTATCAGTTGACCTTTGGTCATCGCTTCTGATTCTTGGCGTCAATCCACAGTTCGTGATGTTTTTTCTGGTTTTCATTTTGTCACTTGTGACGTTTTTAGTTTTAAATTTTATTTGGAGCGATCGGGTTGTTCGTTTCATTGGTTGGCTTCGTCGGAGGCGATTAGCGCTTCAGACTGGGTATATTGCTCTTTTTTTTTAACGGGCGCATTGTAGTCAGTAGTAAGGATGAATGGTGCGTCGCCTTTCTCTCATGTTCTATCCTGTGTGGAATGAGTCTTCTGGGTTTTTGTCTGTCATCGAAGATTTTGTTGTGGCGGTTGAATCTATATCGACTCATTCTGGTGCCGCTGCGTTGGAGTTGACGGTTCTTAATCAGCACCCTGTACAGACCGAGCTGACCTACTGAAACGCTCTGTCAAAACTGGCGTCTTTCTCGTTTGCTCACCTGAACAAAGAGGTTTTGGTGGAGGTAGTCCCCCAAAAAAGCATCGAACAGATCGAAGTCTTGGCTAAAGACAGCCCGGCCTCTTGGATGACTTCCCGTGAATTCCACTCACCGGAAGACTAACTTGACCGTCGAAGTTTCCCCGGGTACAACCTCGGGACTCTCCTGTTAGTCACCCTAGAGACCTTTTCTTGTTTGTTTTGCAGGGTTTGGACACACTCTTCTCATCAGCACGCCGAGCTCAGTAGGTGAGCTCGTTCCGGGAAACCGCAGTAATTGTTCAAATCGTAACTTGCTTTCTTATTTATTTTTCTTCTGATTAACCTCAAACAACTTTATATATACTTTTATTTTATGTCTTTGAAGGTGTTTCAGGAATATATTAGATATGTTATTGCATTGATATTCGTCTTATCAGTTGACCTTTGGTCATCTCTTCTGATTCTTGGCTTCAATCCACAGTTCGTGATGTTTTTTCTGGTTTTCATTTTCTCACTTGTGACGTTTTTAGTTTTAAATTTTATTTGGAGCGATCGGGTTGTTCGTTCCATTGGTTGGCTTCGTCGGAGGCGATTAGCGCTTCAGACTGGGTATATTGCTCTTTTTGCTTACGGGCGCATTGTAGTCAGTAGTAAGGATGAATGGTGCGTCGCCTTTCTCTCATGTTCTATCCTGTGTGGAATGAGTTTTCTGGGTTTTTCTCTGTTGCCGAAGATTTTGTTGTGGCGGTTGAATCTATATCGACTCATTCTGGTGCCGCTGCATTGGAGTTGATGGTACTTCGTCAGCACCCTGTACAGGCCAGCTGTGCTGCTGGCCTGTATATCTTGGCGAAAGCTATAATGGTAGGTCTGCGACCAACTTTTTATCTTCTTCTACGTTTGGTGCTTTTCTGTCAAAAACTGCCTTAATTAGAATTTGTGATTTAGAATTAAAATGGCACTTTGTGTTTGCAGTGCGTTGGTGCTGACCCAACAGCGTTCCTTGGATGCCTGACCTTCCTCTACCCCGGGTGAACCACGGGTGGAGGCTGCTGGTAGAAGGAGATCTGCTGGCGGAACCGCATGTTTAACGGCAAAAGTTGACTGGCTGGAAGTCCCGAAAAATTTTAGCACTCAAAAGTACTCCGGTTATTGTTACATTTTTTAATGATTTTAGCTTAATTTTTCATCCAAATTTGCATCCTGAAGAAGCGCTGCGGCTTCGCCGGACCGAGCTGACCTACTGAAACGCTCTGTCAAAACTGGCGTCTTCCTCGTTTGCTCACCTGAACAAAGAGGTTTTGGTGGAGGTAGTCACCCAAAAAAGTATCGACCAGATCGAAGTTTTGGCTAAAGACAGCCCGGCCTCTTGGATGACTTCCCGTGAATTCCACTCACCGGAAGACAAACTTGACCGTCGAAGTGTCCCCGGGTACAACCTCGGGGCTCTCCAGTTAGTCACCCTAGAGACCTTTTCTTGTTTGTTTCGCAGGGTTTGGACACGCTGTTCTCATCAGCACGTCGAGCTCAGTAGGTGAGCTCGTTCCGGGGAAACCGCCTCGCTTGTTCAAATGGTACCTTGCTTTCTTTTTTATTGTT
Source organism: Coffea arabica (assembly GCF_036785885.1). Lineage (NCBI taxonomy): Eukaryota > Viridiplantae > Streptophyta > Magnoliopsida > Gentianales > Rubiaceae > Coffea > Coffea arabica. Next base: position 62,840,796 of record NC_092320.1, read on the forward strand.
CTTCTAATTAACCACCAAGAACTTTATATATATTTTTATTCTATGTCTTTGTAGGCGTTTCAAGAATATATTAGATATGTTATTGCATTGATATTCGTCTTATCAGTTGACCTTTGGTCATCTCTTCTGATTCTTGGCGTCAATCCACAGTTCGTGATGTTTTTTCTGATTTTTATTTTTTCACAGTGACATTTTTAGTTTTAAATTTTATTTGGAGCGATCGGGTTGTTCGTTCCATTGGTTGGCTTCGTCGGAGGCGATTATCGCTTCAGACTGGGTATATTGCTCTTTTTGCTAACGGGCGCATTGTAGTCAGTAGTAAGGATGAATGGTGCATCGCCTTTCTCTCATGTTCTATCCTGTGTGGAATGAGTTTTCTGGGTTTTTGTCTGTCATCGAAGATTTTGTTGTGGCGGTTGAATCTATATCGACTCATTCTGGTGCCGCTGCGTTGGAGTTGACGGTTCTTAGTCAGCACCCTGTACAGACCGAGCTGACCTACTGAAACGCTCTGTCAAAACTGGCGTCTTCCTCGTTTGCTCACCTGAACAAAGAGGTTTTGGTGGAGGTAGTTATCGAACAGATCGAAGTCTTGGCTAAAGACAGCCCGGCCTCTTGGATGACTTCCCGTGAATTCCACTCACCGGAAGACTAACTTGACCGTCGAAGTTTCCCCGGGTACAACCTCGGGACTCTCCTGTTAGTCACCCTAGAGACCTTTTCTTGTGTGTTTCGCAGGGTTTGGACACACTCTTCTCATCAGCACGTCGAGCTCAGTAGGTGAGCTCTTTCCGGGGAAACCGCAGCACTTGTTCAAATGGTAACTTGCTTTCTTTTTTATTTTTCTTCTAATTAACCACAAAAAACTTTATATATACTTTTATTTTATGTCTTTGTAGGTGTTTCAGGAATATATTAGATATGTTATTGCATTGATATTCGTATTATCAGTTGACCTTTGGTCATCGCTTCTGATTCTTGGCGTCAATCCACAGTTCGTGATGTTTTTCTGGTTTTCATTTTGTCACTTGTGACGTTTTTAGTTTTAAATTTTATTTGGAGCGATCGGGTTGTTCGTTCCATTGGTTGGCTTCGTCGGAGGCGATTAGCGCTTCAGACTGGGTATATTGCTCTTTTTGCTTACGGGCGCATTGTAGTCAGTAGTAAGGATGAATTGTGCGTCGCCTTTCTCTCATGTTCTATCCTGTGTGGAATGAGTTTTCTGGATTTTTGTCTGTCGTCCGGTTGAATCTATATCGACTCATTCTGGTGCCGCTGCGTTGGAGTTGACGGTTCTTAGTCAGCACCCTGTACAGACCGAGCTGACCTACTGAAACGCTCTGTCAAAACTGGCGTCTTCCTCGTTTGCTCACCTGAACAAAGAGGTTTTGGTGGAGGTAGTCCCCCTATCGAACAGATCGAAGTCTTGGCTAAAGACAGCCCGGCCTCTTGGATGACTTCCCGTGAATTCCACTCACCGGAAGACTAACTTGACCGTCGAAGTTTCCCCGGGTACAACCTCGGGACTCTCCTGTTAGTCACCCTAGAGACCTTTTCTTGTGTGTTTCGCAGGGTTTGGACACACTCTTCTCATCAGCACGTCGAGCTCAGTAGGTGAGCTCTTTCCGGGGAAACCGCAGCACTTGTTCAAATGGTAACTTGCTTTCTTTTTTATTTTTCTTCTAATTAACCACAAAAAACTTTATATATACTTTTATTTTATGTCTTTGTAGGTGTTTCAGGAATATATTAGATATGTTATTGCATTGATATTCGTCTTATCAGTTGACCTTTGGTCATCGCTTCTGATTCTTGGCGTCAATCCACAGTTCGTGATGTTTTTTCTGGTTTTCATTTTGTCACTTGTGACGTTTTTAGTTTTAAATTTTATTTGGAGCGATCGGGTTGTTCGTTCCATTGGTTGGCTTCGTCAGAGGCGATTAGCGCTTCAGACTGGATATATTGCTCTTTTTGCTTACGGGCGCATTGTAGTCAGTAGTAAGGATGAATGGTGCGTCGCCTTTCTCTCATATTCTATCCTGTGTGGAATGAGTTTTCTGGGTTTTTGTCTGTCATCGAAGATTTTGTTGTGGCGGTTGAATCTATATCGACTCATTCTGGTGCCGCTGCGTTGGAGTTGACGGTTCTTAGTCAGCACCCTGTACAGACCGAGCTGACCTACTGAAACGCTCTGTCAAAACTGGCGTCTTCCTCGTTTGCTCACCTGAACAAAGAGGTTTTGGTGGAGGTAGTCCCCCAAAAAAGCATCGAACAGATCGAAGTCTTGGCTAAAGACAGCCCGGCCTCTTGGATGACTTCCCGTGAATTCCACTCACCGGAAGACTAACTTGACCGTCGAAGTTTCCCCGGGTACAACCTCGGGACTCTCCTGTTAGTCACCCTAGAGACCTTTTCTTGTGTGTTTCGCAGGGTTTGGACACACTCTTCTCATCAGCACGTCGAGCTCAGTAGGTGAGCTCTTTCCGGGGAAACCGCAGCACTTGTTCAAATGGTAACTTGCTTTCTTTTTTATTTTTCTTCTAATTAACCTCAAAAAACTTTATATATACTTTTATTTTATGTCTTTGTAGGTGTTTCAGGAATATATTAGATATGTTATTGCATTGATATTCGTCTTATCAGTTGACCTTTGGTCATCGCTTCTGATTCTTGGCGTCAATCCACAGTTCGTGATGTTTTTTCTGGTTTTCATTTTGTCACTTGTGACGTTTTTAGTTTTAAATTTTATTTGGAGCGATCGGGTTGTTCGTTCCATTGGTTGGCTTCGTCAGAGGCGATTAGCGCTTCAGACTGGATATATTGCTCTTTTTGCTTACGGGCGCATTGTAGTCAGTAGTAAGGATGAATGGTGCATCGCCTTTCTCTCATATTCTATCCTGTGTGGAATGAGTTTTCTGGGTTTTTGTCTGTCATCGAAGATTTTGTTGTGGCGGTTGAATCTATATCGACTCATTCTGGTGCCGCTGCGTTGGAGTTGACGGTTCTTAGTCAGCACCCTGTACAGACCGAGCTGACCTACTGAAACGCTCTGTCAAAACTGGCGTCTTCCTCGTTTGCTCACCTGAACAAAGAGGTTTTGGTGGAGGTAGTCCCCCAAAAAAGCATCGAACAGATCGAAGTCTTGGCTAAAGACAGCCCGGCCTCTTGGATGACTTTCCGTGAATTCCACTCACCGGAAGACTAAATTGACCGTCGAATTTTCCCCGGGTACAACCTCGGGACTCTCCTGTTAGTCACCCTAAAGACCTTTTCTTGTTTGTTTTGCAGGGTTTGGACACACTCTTCTTATCAGCACGTCGAGCTCAGTAGGTGAGCTCGTTCCGGGGAAACCGCAGTAATTGTTCAAATGGTAACTTGCTTTCTTTTTTATTTTTCTTCTGATTAACCTCAAACAACTTTATATATACTTTTATTTTATGTCTTTGAAGGTGTTTCAGGAATATATTAGATATGTTATTGCATTGATATTCGTCTTATCAGTTGACCTTTGGTCATCTCTTCTGATTCTTGGCTTCAATCCACAGTTCGTGATGTTTTTTCTGGTTTTCATTTTCTCACTTGTGTCGTTTTTAGTTTTAAATTTTATTTGGAGCGATCGGGTTGTTCGTTCCATTGGTTGGCTTCGTCGGAGGCGATTAGCGCTTCAGACTGGGTATATTGCTCTTTTTGCTTACGGGCGCATTGTAGTCAGTAGTAAGGATGAATGGTGCGTCGCCTTTCTCTCATGTTCTATCCTGTGTGGAATGAGTTTTCTGGGTTTTTCTCTGTTGCCGAAGATTTTGTTGTGGCGGTTGAATCTATATCGACTCATTCTGGTGCCGCTGCATTGGAGTTGATGGTACTTCGTCAGCACCCTGTACAGGCCAGCTGTGCTGCTGGCCTGTATATCTTGGCGAAAGCTATAATGGTAGGTCTGCGACCAACTTTTTATCATCTTCTACGTTTGGTGCTTTTCTGTCAAAAACTGCCTTAATTAGAATTTGTGATTTAGAATTAAAATGGCACTTTGTGTTTGCAGTGCGTTGGTGCTGACCCAACAGCGTTCCTTGGATGCCTGACCTTCCTCTACCCCGGGTGAACCACGGGTGAAGGCTGCTGGTAGAAGGAGATCTGCTGGCGGAACCGCATGTTTAACGGCAAAAGTTGACTGGCTGGAAGTCCCGAAAAATTTTAGCACTCAAAAGTACTCCGGTTATTGTTACATTTTTTAATGATTTTAGCTTAATTTTTCATCCAAATTTGCATCCTGAAGAAGCGCTGCGGCTTCGCCGGACCGAGCTGACCTACTGAAACGCTCTGTCAAAACTGGCGTCTTCCTCGTTAGCTCACCTGAACAAAGAGGTTTTGGTGGAGGTAGTCACCCAAAAAAGCATCGACCAGATCGAAGTTTTGGCTAAAGACAGCCCGGCCTCTTGGATGACTTCCCGTGAATTTCACTCATCGGAAAACTAATTTGACCGTCGAAGTGTCCCCGGGTACAACCTCGGGGCTCTCCAGTTAGTCACCCTAGAGACCTTTTCTTGTTTGTTTCGCAGGGTTTGGACACGCTGTTCTCATCAGCACGTCGAGCTCAGTAGGTGAGCTCGTTCCGGGGAAACCGCCTCGCTTGTTCAAATGGTAACTTGCTTTCTTTTTTATTGTTCTTCTAATTAACCACCAAGAACTTTATATATATTTTTATTCTATGTCTTTGTAGGCGTTTCAAGAATATATTAGATATGTTATTGCATTGATATTCGTCTTATCAGTTGACCTTTGGTCATCTCTTCTGATTCTTGGCGTCAATCCACAGTTCGTGATGTTTTTTCTGATTTTTATTTTTCCACCGTGACATTTTTAGTTTTAAATTTTATTTGGAGCGATCGGGTTGTTCGTTCCATTGGTTGGCTTCGTCGGAGGCGATTATCGCTTCAGACTGGGTATATTGCTCTTTTTGCTAACGGGCGCATTGTAGTCAGTAGTAAGGATGAATGGTGCGTCGCCTTTCTCTCATGTTCTATCCTGTGTGGAATGAGTTTTCTGGGTTTTTGTCTGTCATCGAAGATTTTGTTGTGGCGGTTGAATCTATATCGACTCATTCTGGTGCCGCTGCGTTGGAGTTGACGGTTCTTAGTCAGCACCCTGTACAGGCCGAGCTGACTTACTGAAACGCTCTGTCAAAACTGGCGTCTTCCTCGTTTGCTCACCTGAACAAAGAGGTTTTGGTGGAGGTAGTCCCCCAAAAAAGCATCGAACAGATCGAAGTCTTGGCTAAAGACAGCCCGGCCTCTTGGATGACTTCCCGTGAATTCCACTCACCGGAAGACTAACTTGACCGTCGAAGTTTCCCCGGGTACAACCTCGGGACTCTCTTGTTAGTCACCCTAGAGATCTTTTCTTGTGTGTTTCGCAGGGTTTGGACACACTCTTCTCATCAGCACGTCGAGCTCAGTAGGTGAGCTCTTTCCGGGGAAATCGCAGCACTTGTTCAAATGGTAACTTGCTTTCTTTTTTATTTTTCTTCTAATTAACCTCAAAAAATTTTATATATACTTTTATTTTATGTCTTTGTAGGTGTTTCAGGAATATATTAGATATGTTATTGCATTGATATTCGTCTTATCAGTTGACCTTTGGTCATCGCTTCTGATTCTTGGCGTCAATCCACAGTTCGTGATGTTTTTTCTGGTTTTCATTTTGTCACTTGTGACGTTTTTAGTTTTAAATTTTATTTGGAGCGATCGGGTTGTTCGTTCCATTGGTTAGCTTCGTCGGAGGCGATTAGCGCTTCAGACTGGGTATATTGCTCTTTTTGCTTACGGGCGCATTGTAGTCAGTAGTAAGGATGAATTGTGCGTCGCCTTTCTCTCATGTTCTATCCTGTGTGGAATGAGTTTTCTGGATTTTTGTCTGTCGTCGAAGATTTTGTTGTGGCGGTTGAATCTATATCGACTCATTCTGGTGCCGCTGCGTTGGATTTGACGGTTCTTAGTCAGCACCCTGTACAGACCGAGTTGACCTACTGAAACGCTCTGTCAAAACTGACGTATTCCTCGTTTGCTCACCTGAACAAAGAGGTTTTGGTGGAGGTAGTCCCCCAAAAAAGCATCGAACAGATCGAAGTCTTGGCTAAAGACAGCCTGGCCTCTTGGATGACTTCCCGTGAATTCCACTCACCGGAAGACTAACTTGACCGTCGAAGTTTCCCCGGGTACAACCTCGGGACTATCCTGTTAGTCACCCTAGAGACCTTTTCTTGTGTGTTTCGCAGGGTTTGGACACACTCTTCTCATCAGCACGTCGAGCTCAGTAGGTGAGCTCTTTCCGGGGAAACCGCAGCACTTGTTCAAATGGTAACTTGTTTTCTTTTTTATTTTTCTTCTAATTAACCTCAAAAAACTTTATATATACTTTTATTTTATGTCTTTGTAGGTGTTTCAGGAATATATTAGATATGTTATTGCATTGATATTCGTCTTATCAGTTGACCTTTGGTCATCGCTTCTGATTCTTGGCGTCAATCCACAGTTCGTGATGTTTTTTCTGGTTTTCATTTTGTCACTTGTGACGTTTTTAGTTTTAAATTTTATTTGGAGCGATCGGGTTGTTCGTTCCATTGGTTGGCTTCGTCAGAGGCGATTAGCGCTTCAGACTGGATATATTGCTCTTTTTGCTTACGGGCGCATTGTAGTCAGTAGTAAGGATGAATGGTGCGTCGCCTTTCTCTCATGTTCTATCCTGTGTGGAATGAGTTTTCTGGGTTTTTCTCTGTTGCCGAAGATTTTGTTGTGGCGGTTGAATCTATATCGACTCATTCTGATGCCGCTGCATTGGAGTTGATGGTACTTCGTCAGCACCCTGTACAGGCCAGCTGTGCTGCTGGCCTGTATATCTTGGCGAAAGTTATAATGGTAGGTCTGCGACCAACTTTTTATCTTCTTCGACATTTGGTGCTTTTCTGTCAAAAACTGCCTTAATTAGAATTTGTGATTTAGAATTAAAAAGGCACTTTGTGTTTGCAGTGCGTTGGTGCTGACCCAACAGCGTTCCTTGGATGCCTGACCTTCCTCTACCCCGGGTGAACCACGGGTGGAGGCTGCTGGTAGAAGGAGATCTGCTGGCGGAACCGCATGTTTAACGGCAAAAGTTGACTGGCTGGAAGTCCCGAAAAATTTTAGCACTCAAAAGTACTCCGATTATTGTTACATTTTTTAATGATTTTAACTTAATTTTTCATCCAAATTTGCATCCTGAAGGAGCGCTGCGGCTTCGCCGGACCGAGCTGACCTACTGAAACGCTCTGTCAAAACTGGCGTCTTCCTCGTTTGCTCATCTGAACAAAGAGGTTTTGGTGGAGGTAGTCCCCCAAAAAAGCATCGAACAGATCGAAGTCTTGGCTAAAGACAGCCCGGCCTCTTGGATGACTTCCCGTGAATTCCACTCACCGGAAGACTAACTTGACCGTCGAAGTTTCCCCGGGTACAACCTCGGGACTCTCCTGTTAGTCACCCTAGAGACCTTTTCTTGTGTGTTTCGCAGGGTTTGGACACACTCTTCTCATCAGCACGTCGAGCTCAGTAGGTGAGCTCTTTCCGGGGAAACCGCAGCACTTGTTCAAATGGTAACTTGCTTTCTTTTTTATTTTTCTTCTAATTAACCTCAAAAAACTTTATATATACTTTTATTTTATGTCTTTGTAGGTGTTTCAGGAATATATTAGATATGTTATTGCATTGATATTCGTCTTATCAGTTGACCTTTGGTCATCGCTTCTGATTCTTGGCGTCAATCCACAGTTCGTGATGTTTTTTCTGGTTTTCATTTTGTCACTTGTGACGTTTTTAGTTTTAAATTTTATTTGGAGCGATCGGGTTGTTCGTTCCATTGGTTGGCTTCGTCAGAGGCGATTAGCGCTTCAGACTGGATATATTGCTCTTTTTGCTTACGGGCGCATTGTAGTCAGTAGTAAGGATGAATGGTGCGTCGCCTTTCTCTCATATTCTATCCTGTGTGGAATGAGTTTTCTGGGTTTTTGTCTGTCATCGAAGATTTTGTTGTGGCGGTTGAATCTATATCGACTCATTCTGGTGCCGCTGCGTTGGAGTTGACGGTTCTTAGTCAGCACCCTGTACAGACCGAGCTGACCTACTGAAACGCTCTGTCAAAACTGGCGTCTTCCTCGTTTGCTCACCTGAACAAAGAGGTTTTGGTGGAGGTAGTCCCCCAAAAAAGCATCGAACAGATCGAAGTCTTGGCTAAAGACAGCCCGGCCTCTTGGATGACTTCCCGTGAATTCCACTCACCGGAAGACTAACTTGACCGTCGAAGTTTCCCCGGGAACAACCTCGGGACTCTCCTGTTAGTCACCCTAGAGACCTTTTCTTGTGTGTTTCGCAGGGTTTGGACACACTCTTCTCATCAGCACGTCGAGCTCAGTAGGTGAGCTCTTTCCGGGGAAACCGCAGCACTTGTTCAAATGGTAACTTGCTTTCTTTTTTATTTTTCTTCTAATTAACCTCAAAAAACTTTATATATACTTTTATTTTATGTCTTTGTAGGTGTTTCAGGAATATATTAGATATGTTATTGCATTGATATTCGTCTTATCAGTTGACCTTTGGTCATCGCTTCTGATTCTTGGCGTCAATCCACAGTTCGTGATGTTTTTTCTGGTTTTCATTTTGTCACTTGTGACGTTTTTAGTTTTAAATTTTATTTGGAGCGATCGGGTTGTTCGTTCCATTGGTTGGCTTCGTCAGAGGCGATTAGCGCTTCAGACTGGATATATTGCTCTTTTTGCTTACGGGCGCATTGTAGTCAGTAGTAAGGATGAATGGTGCGTCGCCTTTCTCTCATATTCTATCCTGTGTGGAATGAGTTTTCTGGGTTTTTGTCTGTCATCGAAGATTTTGTTGTGGCGGTTGAATCTATATCGACTCATTCTGGTGCCGCTGCGTTGGAGTTGACGGTTCTTAGTCAGCACCCTGTACAGACCGAGCTGACCTACTGAAACGCTCTGTCAAAACTGGCGTCTTCCTCGTTTGCTCACCTGAACAAAGAGGTTTTGGTGGAGGTAGTCCCCCAAAAAAGAATCGAACAGATCGAAGTCTTGGCTAAAGACAGCCCGGCCTCTTGGATGACTTTCCGTGAATTTCACTCACCGAAAGACTAATTTGACCGTCGAAGTTTCCCCGGGTACAACCTCGGGACTCTCCTGTTAGTCACCCTAGAGACCTTTTCTTGTTTGTTTTGCAGGGTTTGGACACACTCTTCTCATCAGCACGTCGAGCTCAGTATGTGAGCTCGTTCCGGGGAAACCGCAGTAATTGTTCAAATGGTAACTTGCTTTCTTTTTTATTTTTCTTCTGATTAACCTCAAACAACTTTATATATACTTTTATTTTATGTCTTTGAAGGTGTTTCAGGAATATATTAGATATGTTATTGCATTGATATTCGTCTTATCAGTTGACCTTTGGTCATCTCTTCTGATTCTTGGCTTCAATCCACATTTCGTGATGTTTTTTCTGGTTTTCATTTTCTCACTTGTGTCGTTTTTAGTTTTAAATTTTATTTGGAGCGATCGGGTTGTTCGTTCCATTGGTTGGCTTCGTCGGAGGCAATTAGCGCTTCAGACTGGGTATATTGCTCTTTTTGCTTACGGGCGCATTGTAGTCAGTAGTAAGGATGAATGGTGCGTCGCCTTTCTCTCATGTTCTATCCTGTGTGGAATGAGTTTTCTGGGTTTTTCTCTGTTGCCGAAGATTTTGTTGTGGCGGTTGAATCTATATCGACTCATTCTGGTGCCGCTGCATTGGAGTTGATGGTACTTCGTCAGCACCCTGTACAGGCCAGCTGTGCTGCTGGCCTGTATATCTTGGCGAAAGCTATAATGGTAGGTCTGCGACCAACTTTTTATCTTCTTCTACGTTTGGTGCTTTTCTGTCAAAAACTGCCTTAATTAGAATTTGTGATTTAGAATTAAAATGGCACTTTGTGTTTGCAGTGCGTTGGTGCTGACCCAACAGCGTTCCTTGGATGCCTGACCTTCCTCTACCCCGGGTGAACCACGGGTGAAGGCTGCTGGTAGAAGGAGATCTGCTGGCGGAACCGCATGTTTAACGGCAAAAGTTGACTGGCTGGAAGTCCCGAAAAATTTTAGCACTCAAAAGTACTCCGGTTATTGTTACATTTTTTAATGATTTTAGCTTAATTTTCATCCAAATTTGCATCCTGAAGAAGCGCTGCGGCTTCGCCGGACCGAGCTGACCTACTGAAACGCTCTGTCAAAACTGGCGTCTTCCTCGTTAGCTCACCTGAACAAAGAGGTTTTGGTGGAGGTAGTCACCCAAAAAAGCATCGACCAGATCGAAGTTTTGGCTAAAGACAGCCCGGCCTCTTGGATGACTTCCCGTGAATTTCACTCATCGGAAAACTAATTTGACCGTCGAAGTGTCCCCGGGTACAACCTCGGGGCTCTCCAGTTAGTCACCCTAGAGACCTTTTCTTGTTTGTTTCGCAGGGTTTGGACACGCTGTTCTCATCAGCACGTCGAGCTCAGTAGGTGAGCTCGTTCCGGGGAAACCGCCTCGCTTGTTCAAATGGTAACTTGCTTTCTTTTTTATTGTTCTTCTAATTAACCACCAAGAACTTTATATATATTTTTATTCTATGTCTTTGTAGGCGTTTCAAGAATATATTAGATATGTTATTGCATTGATATTCGTCTTATCAGTTGACCTTTGGTCATCTCTTCTGATTCTTGGCGTCAATCCACAGTTCGTGATGTTTTTTCTGATTTTTATTTTTCCACCGTGACATTTTTTGTTTTAAATTTTATTTGGAGCGATCGGGTTGTTCGTTCCATTGGTTGGCTTCGTCGGAGGCGATTATCGCTTCAGACTGGGTATATTGCTCTTTTTGCTAACGGGCGCATTGTAGTCAGTAGTAAGGATGAATGGTGCGTCGCCTTTCTCTCATGTTCTATCCTGTGTGGAATGAGTTTTCTGGGTTTTTGTCTGTCATCGAAGATTTTGTTGTGGCGATTGAATCTATATCGACTCATTCTGGTGCCGCTAAGTTGGAGTTGACGGTTCTTAGTCAGCACCCTGTACAGGCCGAGCTGACTTACTGAAACGCTCTGTCAAAACTGGCGTCTTCCTCGTTTGCTCACCTGAACAAAGAGGTTTTGGTGGAGGTAGTCCCCCAAAAAAGCATCGAACAGATCGAAGTCTTGGCTAAAGACAGCCCGGCCTCTTGGATGACTTCCCGTGAATTCCACTCACCGGAAGACTAACTTGACCGTCGAAGTTTCCCCGGGTACAACCTCGGGACTCTCTTGTTAGTCACCCTAGAGATCTTTTCTTGTGTGTTTCGCAGGGTTTGGACACACTCTTCTCATCAGCACGTCGAGCTCAGTAGGTGAGCTCTTTCCGGGGAAATCGCAGCACTTGTTCAAATGGTAACTTGCTTTGTTTTTTATTTTTCTTCTAATTAACCTCAAAAAATTTTATATATACTTTTATTTTATGTCTTTGTAGGTGTTTCAGGAATATATTAGATATGTTATTGCATTGATATTCGTCTTATCAGTTGACCTTTGGTCATCGCTTCTGATTCTTGGCGTCAATCCACAGTTCGTGATGTTTTTTCTGGTTTTCATTTTGTCACTTGTGACGTTTTTAGTTTTAAATTTTATTTGGAGCGATCGGGTTGTTCGTTCCATTGGTTAGCTTCGTCGGAGGCGATTAGCGCTTCAGACTGGGTATATTGCTCTTTTTGCTTACGGGCGCATTGTAGTCAGTAGTAAGGATGAATTGTGCGTCGCCTTTCTCTCATGTTCTATCCTGTGTGGAATGAGTTTTCTGGATTTTTGTCTGTCGTCGAAGATTTTGTTGTGGCGGTTGAATCTATATCGACTCATTCTGGTGCCGCTGCGTTGGATTTGACGGTTCTTAGTCAGCACCCTGTACAGACCGAGTTGACCTACTGAAACGCTCTGTCAAAACTGACGTATTCCTCGTTTGCTCACCTGAACAAAGAGGTTTTGGTGGAGGTAGTCCCCCAAAAAAGCATCGAACAGATCGAAGTCTTGGCTAAAGACAGCCTGGCCTCTTGGATGACTTCCCGTGAATTCCACTCACCGGAAGACTAACTTGACCGTCGAAGTTTCCCCGGGTACAACCTCGGGACTATCCTGTTAGTCACCCTAGAGACCTTTTCTTGTGTGTTTCGCAGGGTTTGGACACACTCTTCTCATCAGCACGTCGAGCTCAGTAGGTGAGCTCTTTCCGGGGAAACCGCAGCACTTGTTCAAATGGTAACTTGTTTTCTTTTTTATTTTTCTTCTAATTAACCTCAAAAAACTTTATATATACTTTTATTTTATGTCTTTGTAGGTGTTTCAGGAATATATTAGATATGTTATTGCATTGATATTCGTCTTATCAGTTGACCTTTGGTCATCGCTTCTGATTCTTGGCGTCAATCCACAGTTCGTGATGTTTTTTCTGGTTTTCATTTTGTCACTTGTGACGTTTTTAGTTTTAAATTTTATTTGGAGCGATCGGGTTGTTCGTTCCATTGGTTGGCTTCGTCAGAGGCGATTAGCGCTTCAGACTGGATATATTGCTCTTTTTGCTTACGGGCGCATTGTAGTCAGTAGTAAGGATGAATGGTGCGTCGCCTTTCTCTCATGTTCTATCCTGTGTGGAATGAGTTTTCTGGGTTTTTCTCTGTTGCCGAAGATTTTGTTGTGGCGGTTGAATCTATATCGACTCATTCTGATGCCGCTGCATTGGAGTTGATGGTACTTCGTCAGCACCCTGTACAGGCCAGCTGTGCTGCTGGCCTGTATATCTTGGCGAAAGTTATAATGGTAGGTCTGCGACCAACTTTTTATCTTCTTCGACATTTGGTGCTTTTCTGTCAAAAACTGCCTTAATTAGAATTTGTGATTTAGAATTAAAAAGGCACTTTGTGTTTGCAGTGCGTTGGTGCTGACCCAACAGCGTTCCTTGGATGCCTGACCTTCCTCTACCCCGGGTGAACCACGGGTGGAGGCTGCTGGTAGAAGGAGATCTGCTGGCGGAACCGCATGTTTAACGGCAAAAGTTGACTGGCTGGAAGTCCCGAAAAATTTTAGCACTCAAAAGTACTCCGATTATTGTTACATTTTTTAATGATTTTAACTTAATTTTTCATCCAAATTTGCATCCTGAAGGAGCGCTGCGGCTTCGCCGGACCGAGCTGACCTACTGAAACGCTCTGTCAAAACTGGCGTCTTCCTCGTTTGCTCATCTGAACAAAGAGGTTTTGGTGGAGGTAGTCCCCCAAAAAAGCATCGAACAGATCGAAGTCTTGGCTAAAGACAGCCCGGCCTCTTGGATGACTTCCCGTGAATTCCACTCACCGGAAGACTAACTTGACCGTCGAAGTTTCCCCGGGTACAACCTCGGGACTCTCCTGTTAGTCACCCTAGAGACCTTTTCTTGTGTGTTTCACAGGGTTTGGACACACTCTTCTCATCAGCACGTCGAGCTCAGTAGGTGAGCTCTTTCCGGGGAAACCGCAGCACTTGTTCAAATGGTAACTTGCTTTCTTTTTTATTTTTCTTCTAATTAACCTCAAAAAACTATATATATACTTTTATTTTATGTCTTTGTAGGTGTTTCAGGAATATATTAGATATGTTATTGCATTGATATTCGTCTTATCAGTTGACCTTTGGTCATCGCTTCTGATTCTTGGCGTCAATCCACAGTTCGTGATGTTTTTTCTGGTTTTCATTTTGTCACTTGTGACGTTTTTAGTTTTAAATTTTATTTGGAGCGATCGGGTTGTTCGTTCCATTGGTTGGCTTCGTCAGAGGCGATTTGCGCTTCAGACTGGATATATTGCTCTTTTTGCTTACGGGCGCATTGTAGTCAGTAGTAAGGATGAATGGTGCGTCGCCTTTCTCTCATATTCTATCCTGTGTGGAATGAGTTTTCTGGGTTTTTGTCTGTCATCGAAGATTTTGTTGTGGCGGTTGAATCTATATCGACTCATTCTGGTGCCGCTGCGTTGGAGTTGACGGTTCTTAGTCAGCACCCTGTACAGACCGAGCTGACCTACTGAAACGCTCTGTCAAAACTGGCGTCTTCCTCGTTTGCTCACCTGAACAAAGAGGTTTTGGTGGAGGTAGTCCCCCAAAAAAGCATCGAACAGATCGAAGTCTTGGCTAAAGACAGCCCGGCCTCTTGGATGACTTCCCGTGAATTCCACTCACCGGAAGACTAACTTGACCGTCGAAGTTTCCCCGGGTACAACCTCGGGACTCTCCTGTTAGTCACCCTAGAGACCTTTTCTTGTGTGTTTCGCAGGGTTTGGACACACTCTTCTCATCAGCACGTCGAGCTCAGTAGGTGAGCTCTTTCCGGGGAAACCGCAGCACTTGTTCAAATGGTAACTTGCTTTCTTTTTTATTTTTCTTCTAATTAACCTCAAAAAACTTTATATATACTTTTATTTTATGTCTTTGTAGGTGTTTCAGGAATATATTAGATATGTTATTGCATTGATATTCGTCTTATCAGTTGACCTTTGGTCATCGCTTCTGATTCTTGGCGTCAATCCACAGTTCGTGATGTTTTTTCTGGTTTTCATTTTGTCACTTGTGACGTTTTTAGTTTTAAATTTTATTTGGAGCGATCGGGTTGTTCGTTCCATTGGTTGGCTTCGTCGGAGGCGATTAGCGCTTCAGACTGGGTATATTGCTCTTTTTGCTTACGGGCGCATTGTAGTCAGTAGTAAGGATGAATTGTGCGTCGCCTTTCTCTCATGTTCTATCCTGTGTGGAATGAGTTTTCTGGATTTTTGTCTGTCGTCGAAGATTTTGTTGTGGCGGTTGAATCTATATCGACTCATTCTGGTGCCGCTGCGTTGGAGTTGACGGTTCTTAGTCAGCACCCTGTACAGACCGAGTTGACCTACTGAAACGCTCTGTCAAAACTGACGTCTTCCTCGTTTGCTCACCTGAACAAAGAGGTTTTGGTGGAGGTAGTCCCCCAAAAAAGCATCGAACAGATCGAAGTCTTGGCTAAAGACAGCCCGGCCTCTTGGATGACTTCCCGTGAATTCCACTCACCGGAAGACTAACTTGACCGTCGAAGTTTCCCCGGGTACAACCTCGGGACTCTCCTGTTAGTCACCCTAGAGACCTTTTCTTGTGTGTTTCGCAGGGTTTGGACACACTCTTCTCATCAGCACGTCGAGCTCAGTAGGTGAGCTCTTTCCGGGGAAACCGCAGCACTTGTTCAAATGGTAACTTGCTTTCTTTTTTATTTTTCTTCTAATTAACCTCAAAAAACTTTATATATACTTTTATTTTATGTCTTTGTAGGTGTTTCAGGAATATATTAGATATGTTATTGCATTGATATTCGTCTTATCAGTTGACCTTTGGTCATCGCTTCTGATTCTTGGCGTCAATCCACAGTTCGAGATGTTTTTTCTGGTTTTCATTTTGTCACTTGTGACGTTTTTAGTTTTAAATTTTATTTGGAGCGATCGGGTTGTTCGTTCCATTGGTTGGCTTCGTCAGAGGCGATTAGCGCTTCAGACTGGATATATTGCTCTTTTTGCTTACGGGCGCATTGTAGTCAGTAGTAAGGATGAATGGTGCGTCGCCTTTCTCTCATATTCTATCCTGTGTGGAATGAGTTTTCTGGGTTTTTGTCTGTCATCGAAGATTTTGTTGTGGCGGTTGAATCTATATCGACTCATTCTGGTGCCGCTGCGTTGGAGTTGACGGTTCTTAGTCAGCACCCTGTACAGACCGAGTTGACCTACTGAAACGCTCTGTCAAAACTGACGTCTTCCTCGTTTGCTCACCTGAACAAAGAGGTTTTGGTGGAGGTAGTCCCCCAAAAAAGCATCGAACAGATCGAAGTCTTGGCTAAAGACAGCCCGGCCTCTTGGATGACTTCCCGTGAATTCCACTCACCGGAAGACTAACTTGACCGTCGAAGTTTCCCCGGGTACAACCTCGGGACTCTCCTGTTAGTCACCCTAGAGACCTTTTCTTGTGTGTTTCGCAGGGTTTGGACACACTCTTCTCATCAGCACGTCGAGCTCAGTAGGTGAGCTCTTTCCGGGGAAACCGCAGCACTTGTTCAAATGGTAACTTGCTTTCTTTTTTATTTTTCTTCTAATTAACCTCAAAAAACTTTATATATACTTTTATTTTATGTCTTTGTAGGTGTTTCAGGAATATATTAGATATGTTATTGCATTGATATTCGTCTTATCAGTTGACCTTTGGTCATCGCTTCTGATTCTTGGCGTCAATCCACAGTTCGAGATGTTTTTTCTGGTTTTCATTTTGTCACTTGTGACGTTTTTAGTTTTAAATTTTATTTGGAGCGATCGGGTTGTTCGTTCCATTGGTTGGCTTCGTCAGAGGCGATTAGCGCTTCAGACTGGATATATTGCTCTTTTTGCTTACGGGCGCATTGTAGTCAGTAGTAAGGATGAATGGTGCGTCGCCTTTCTCTCATATTCTATCCTGTGTGGAATGAGTTTTCTGGGTTTTTGTCTGTCATCGAAGATTTTGTTGTGGCGGTTGAATCTATATCGACTCATTCTGGTGCCGCTGCGTTGGAGTTGACGGTTCTTAGTCAGCACCCTGTACAGACCGAGTTGACCTACTGAAACGCTCTGTCAAAACTGACGTCTTCCTCGTTTGCTCACCTGAACAAAGAGGTTTTGGTGGAGGTAGTCCCCCAAAAAAGCATCGAACAGATCGAAGTCTTGGCTAAAGACAGCCCGGCCTCTTGGATGACTTCCCGTGAATTCCACTCACCGGAAGACTAACTTGACCGTCGAAGTTTCCCCGGGTACAACCTCGGGACTCTCCTGTTAGTCACCCTAGAGACCTTTTCTTGTGTGTTTCGCAGGGTTTGGACACACTCTTCTCATCAGCACGTCGAGCTCAGTAGGTGAGCTCTTTCCGGGGAAACCGCAGCACTTGTTCAAATGGTAACTTGCTTTCTTTTTTATTTTTCTTCTAATTAACCTCAAAAAACTTTATATATACTTTTATTTTATGTCTTTGTAGGTGTTTCAGGAATATATTAGATATGTTATTGCATTGATATTCGTCTTATCAGTTGACCTTTGGTCATCGCTTCTGATTCTTGGCGTCAATCCACAGTTCGAGATGTTTTTTCTGGTTTTCATTTTGTCACTTGTGACGTTTTTAGTTTTAAATTTTATTTGGAGCGATCGGGTTGTTCGTTCCATTGGTTGGCTTCGTCAGAGGCGATTAGCGCTTCAGACTGGATATATTGCTCTTTTTGCTTACGGGCGCATTGTAGTCAGTAGTAAGGATGAATGGTGCGTCGCCTTTCTCTCATATTCTATCCTGTGTGGAATGAGTTTTCTGGGTTTTTGTCTGTCATCGAAGATTTTGTTGTGGCGGTTGAATCTATATCGACTCATTCTGGTGCCGCTGCGTTGGAGTTGACGGTTCTTAGTCAGCACCCTGTACAGACCGAGTTGACCTACTGAAACGCTCTGTCAAAACTGACGTCTTCCTCGTTTGCTCACCTGAACAAAGAGGTTTTGGTGGAGGTAGTCCCCCAAAAAAGCATCGAACAGATCGAAGTCTTGGCTAAAGACAGCCCGGCCTCTTGGATGACTTCCCGTGAATTCCACTCACCGGAAGACTAACTTGACCGTCGAAGTTTCCCCGGGTACAACCTCGGGACTCTCCTGTTAGTCACCCTAGAGACCTTTTCTTGTGTGTTTCGCAGGGTTTGGACACACTCTTCTCATCAGCACGTCGAGCTCAGTAGGTGAGCTCTTTCCGGGGAAACCGCAGCACTTGTTCAAATGGTAACTTGCTTTCTTTTTTATTTTTCTTCTAATTAACCTCAAAAAACTTTATATATACTTTTATTTTATGTCTTTGTAGGTGTTTCAGGAATATATTAGATATGTTATTGCATTGATATTCGTCTTATCAGTTGACCTTTGGTCATCGCTTCTGATTCTTGGCGTCAATCCACAGTTCGAGATGTTTTTTCTGGTTTTCATTTTGTCACTTGTGACGTTTTTAGTTTTAAATTTTATTTGGAGCGATCGGGTTGTTCGTTCCATTGGTTGGCTTCGTCAGAGGCGATTAGCGCTTCAGACTGGATATATTGCTCTTTTTGCTTACGGGCGCATTGTAGTCAGTAGTAAGGATGAATGGTGCGTCGCCTTTCTCTCATATTCTATCCTGTGTGGAATGAGTTTTCTGGGATTTTTGTCTGTCATCGAAGATTTTGTTGTGGCGGTTGAATCTATATCGACTCATTCTGGTGCCGCTGCGTTGGAGTTGACGGTTCTTAGTCAGCACCCTGTACAGACCGAGTTGACCTACTGAAACGCTCTGTCAAAACTGACGTCTTCCTCGTTTGCTCACCTGAACAAAGAGGTTTTGGTGGAGGTAGTCCCCCAAAAAAGCATCGAACAGATCGAAGTCTTGGCTAAAGACAGCCCGGCCTCTTGGATGACTTCCCGTGAATTCCACTCACCGGAAGACTAACTTGACCGTCGAAGTTTCCCCGGGTACAACCTCGGGACTCTCCTGTTAGTCACCCTAGAGACCTTTTCTTGTGTGTTTCGCAGGGTTTGGACACACTCTTCTCATCAGCACGTCGAGCTCAGTAGGTGAGCTCTTTCCGGGGAAACCGCAGCACTTGTTCAAATGGTAACTTGCTTTCTTTTTTATTTTTCTTCTAATTAACCTCAAAAAACTTTATATATACTTTTATTTTATGTCTTTGTAGGTGTTTCAGGAATATATTAGATATGTTATTGCATTGATATTCGTCTTATCAGTTGACCTTTGGTCATCGCTTCTGATTCTTGGCGTCAATCCACAGTTCGAGATGTTTTTTCTGGTTTTCATTTTGTCACTTGTGACGTTTTTAGTTTTAAATTTTATTTGGAGCGATCGGGTTGTTCGTTCCATTGGTTGGCTTCGTCAGAGGCGATTAGCGCTTCAGACTGGATATATTGCTCTTTTTGCTTACGGGCGCATTGTAGTCAGTAGTAAGGATGAATGGTGCGTCGCCTTTCTCTCATATTCTATCCTGTGTGGAATGAGTTTTCTGGGTTTTTGTCTGTCATCGAAGATTTTGTTGTGGCGGTTGAATCTATATCGACTCATTCTGGTGCCGCTGCGTTGGAGTTGACGGTTCTTAGTCAGCACCCTGTACAGACCGAGTTGACCTACTGAAACGCTCTGTCAAAACTGACGTCTTCCTCGTTTGCTCACCTGAACAAAGAGGTTTTGGTGGAGGTAGTCCCCCAAAAAAGCATCGAACAGATCGAAGTCTTGGCTAAAGACAGCCCGGCCTCTTGGATGACTTCCCGTGAATTCCACTCACCGGAAGACTAACTTGACCGTCGAAGTTTCCCCGGGTACAACCTCGGGACTCTCCTGTTAGTCACCCTAGAGACCTTTTCTTGTGTGTTTCGCAGGGTTTGGACACACTCTTCTCATCAGCACGTCGAGCTCAGTAGGTGAGCTCTTTCCGGGGAAACCGCAGCACTTGTTCAAATGGTAACTTGCTTTCTTTTTTATTTTTCTTCTAATTAACCTCAAAAAACTTTATATATACTTTTATTTTATGTCTTTGTAGGTGTTTCAGGAATATATTAGATATGTTATTGCATTGATATTCGTCTTATCAGTTGACCTTTGGTCATCGCTTCTGATTCTTGGCGTCAATCCACAGTTCGAGATGTTTTTTCTGGTTTTCATTTTGTCACTTGTGACGTTTTTAGTTTTAAATTTTATTTGGAGCGATCGGGTTGTTCGTTCCATTGGTTGGCTTCGTCAGAGGCGATTAGCGCTTCAGACTGGATATATTGCTCTTTTTGCTTACGGGCGCATTGTAGTCAGTAGTAAGGATGAATGGTGCGTCGCCTTTCTCTCATATTCTATCCTGTGTGGAATGAGTTTTCTGGGTTTTTGTCTGTCATCGAAGATTTTGTTGTGGCGGTTGAATCTATATCGACTCATTCTGGTGCCGCTGCGTTGGAGTTGACGGTTCTTAGTCAGCACCCTGTACAGACCGAGTTGACCTACTGAAACGCTCTGTCAAAACTGACGTCTTCCTCGTTTGCTCACCTGAACAAAGAGGTTTTGGTGGAGGTAGTCCCCCAAAAAAGCATCGAACAGATCGAAGTCTTGGCTAAAGACAGCCCGGCCTCTTGGATGACTTCCCGTGAATTCCACTCACCGGAAGACTAACTTGACCGTCGAAGTTTCCCCGGGTACAACCTCGGGACTCTCCTGTTAGTCACCCTAGAGACCTTTTCTTGTGTGTTTCGCAGGGTTTGGACACACTCTTCTCATCAGCACGTCGAGCTCAGTAGGTGAGCTCTTTCCGGGGAAACCGCAGCACTTGTTCAAATGGTAACTTGCTTTCTTTTTTATTTTTCTTCTAATTAACCTCAAAAAACTTTATATATACTTTTATTTTATGTCTTTGTAGGTGTTTCAGGAATATATTAGATATGTTATTGCATTGATATTCGTCTTATCAGTTGACCTTTGGTCATCGCTTCTGATTCTTGGCGTCAATCCACAGTTCGAGATGTTTTTTCTGGTTTTCATTTTGTCACTTGTGACGTTTTTAGTTTTAAATTTTATTTGGAGCGATCGGGTTGTTCGTTCCATTGGTTGGCTTCGTCAGAGGCGATTAGCGCTTCAGACTGGATATATTGCTCTTTTTGCTTACGGGCGCATTGTAGTCAGTAGTAAGGATGAATGGTGCGTCGCCTTTCTCTCATATTCTATCCTGTGTGGAATGAGTTTTCTGGGTTTTTGTCTGTCATCGAAGATTTTGTTGTGGCGGTTGAATCTATATCGACTCATTCTGGTGCCGCTGCGTTGGAGTTGACGGTTCTTAGTCAGCACCCTGTACAGACCGAGTTGACCTACTGAAACGCTCTGTCAAAACTGACGTCTTCCTCGTTTGCTCACCTGAACAAAGAGGTTTTGGTGGAGGTAGTCCCCCAAAAAAGCATCGAACAGATCGAAGTCTTGGCTAAAGACAGCCCGGCCTCTTGGATGACTTCCCGTGAATTCCACTCACCGGAAGACTAACTTGACCGTCGAAGTTTCCCCGGGTACAACCTCGGGACTCTCCTGTTAGTCACCCTAGAGACCTTTTCTTGTGTGTTTCGCAGGGTTTGGACACACTCTTCTCATCAGCACGTCGAGCTCAGTAGGTGAGCTCTTTCCGGGGAAACCGCAGCACTTGTTCAAATGGTAACTTGCTTTCTTTTTTATTTTTCTTCTAATTAACCTCAAAAAACTTTATATATACTTTTATTTTATGTCTTTGTAGGTGTTTCAGGAATATATTAGATATGTTATTGCATTGATATTCGTCTTATCAGTTGACCTTTGGTCATCGCTTCTGATTCTTGGCGTCAATCCACAGTTCGAGATGTTTTTTCTGGTTTTCATTTTGTCACTTGTGACGTTTTTAGTTTTAAATTTTATTTGGAGCGATCGGGTTGTTCGTTCCATTGGTTGGCTTCGTCAGAGGCGATTAGCGCTTCAGACTGGATATATTGCTCTTTTTGCTTACGGGCGCATTGTAGTCAGTAGTAAGGATGAATGGTGCGTCGCCTTTCTCTCATATTCTATCCTGTGTGGAATGAGTTTTCTGGGTTTTTGTCTGTCATCGAAGATTTTGTTGTGGCGGTTGAATCTATATCGACTCATTCTGGTGCCGCTGCGTTGGAGTTGACGGTTCTTAGTCAGCACCCTGTACAGACCGAGTTGACCTACTGAAACGCTCTGTCAAAACTGACGTCTTCCTCGTTTGCTCACCTGAACAAAGAGGTTTTGGTGGAGGTAGTCCCCCAAAAAAGCATCGAACAGATCGAAGTCTTGGCTAAAGACAGCCCGGCCTCTTGGATGACTTCCCGTGAATTCCACTCACCGGAAGACTAACTTGACCGTCGAAGTTTCCCCGGGTACAACCTCGGGACTCTCCTGTTAGTCACCCTAGAGACCTTTTCTTGTGTGTTTCGCAGGGTTTGGACACACTCTTCTCATCAGCACGTCGAGCTCAGTAGGTGAGCTCTTTCCGGGGAAACCGCAGCACTTGTTCAAATGGTAACTTGCTTTCTTTTTTATTTTTCTTCTAATTAACCTCAAAAAACTTTATATATACTTTTATTTTATGTCTTTGTAGGTGTTTCAGGAATATATTAGATATGTTATTGCATTGATATTCGTCTTATCAGTTGACCTTTGGTCATCGCTTCTGATTCTTGGCGTCAATCCACAGTTCGAGATGTTTTTTCTGGTTTTCATTTTGTCACTTGTGACGTTTTTAGTTTTAAATTTTATTTGGAGCGATCGGGTTGTTCGTTCCATTGGTTGGCTTCGTCAGAGGCGATTAGCGCTTCAGACTGGATATATTGCTCTTTTTGCTTACGGGCGCATTGTAGTCAGTAGTAAGGATGAATGGTGCGTCGCCTTTCTCTCATATTCTATCCTGTGTGGAATGAGTTTTCTGGGTTTTTGTCTGTCATCGAAGATTTTGTTGTGGCGGTTGAATCTATATCGACTCATTCTGGTGCCGCTGCGTTGGAGTTGACGGTTCTTAGTCAGCACCCTGTACAGACCGAGTTGACCTACTGAAACGCTCTGTCAAAACTGACGTCTTCCTCGTTTGCTCACCTGAACAAAGAGGTTTTGGTGGAGGTAGTCCCCCAAAAAAGCATCGAACAGATCGAAGTCTTGGCTAAAGACAGCCCGGCCTCTTGGATGACTTCCCGTGAATTCCACTCACCGGAAGACTAACTTGACCGTCGAAGTTTCCCCGGGTACAACCTCGGGACTCTCCTGTTAGTCACCCTAGAGACCTTTTCTTGTGTGTTTCGCAGGGTTTGGACACACTCTTCTCATCAGCACGTCGAGCTCAGTAGGTGAGCTCTTTCCGGGGAAACCGCAGCACTTGTTCAAATGGTAACTTGCTTTCTTTTTTATTTTTCTTCTAATTAACCTCAAAAAACTTTATATATACTTTTATTTTATGTCTTTGTAGGTGTTTCAGGAATATATTAGATATGTTATTGCATTGATATTCGTCTTATCAGTTGACCTTTGGTCATCGCTTCTGATTCTTGGCGTCAATCCACAGTTCGTGATGTTTTTTCTGGTTTTCATTTTGTCACTTGTGACGTTTTTAGTTTTAAATTTTATTTGGAGCGATCGGGTTGTTCGTTCCATTGGTTGGCTTCGTCGGAGGCGATTAGCGCTTCAGACTGGGTATATTGCTCTTTTTGCTTACGGGCGCATTGTAGTCAGTAGTAAGGATGAATTGTGTGTCGCCTTTCTCTCATGTTCTATCCTGTGTGGAATGAGTTTTCTGGATTTTTGTCTGTCGTCGAAGATTTTGTTGTGGCGGTTGAATCTATATCGACTCATTCTGGTGCCGCTGCGTTGGAGTTGACGGTTCTTAGTCAGCACCCTGTACAGACCGAGTTGACCTACTGAAACGCTCTGTCAAAACTGACGTCTTCCTCGTTTGCTCACCTGAACAAAGAGGTTTTGGTGGAGGTAGTCCCCCAAAAAAGCATCGAACAGATCGAAGTCTTGGCTAAAGACAGCCCGGCCTCTTGGATGACTTCCCGTGAATTCCACTCACCGGAAGACTAACTTGACCGTCGAAGTTTCCCCGGGTACAACCTCGGGACTCTCCTGTTAGTCACCCTAGAGACCTTTTCTTGTGTGTTTCGCAGGGTTTGGACACACTCTTCTCATCAGCACGTCGAGCTCAGTAGGTGAGCTCTTTCCGGGGAAACCGCAGCACTTGTTCAAATGGTAACTTGCTTTCTTTTTTATTTTTCTTCTAATTAACCTCAAAAAACTTTATATATACTTTTATTTTATGTCTTTGTAGGTGTTTCAGGAATATATTAGATATGTTATTGCATTGATATTCGTCTTATCAGTTGACCTTTGGTCATCGCTTCTGATTCTTGGCGTCAATCCACAGTTCGAGATGTTTTTTCTGGTTTTCATTTTGTCACTTGTGACGTTTTTAGTTTTAAATTTTATTTGGAGCGATCGGGTTGTTCGTTCCATTGGTTGGCTTCGTCAGAGGCGATTAGCGCTTCAGACTGGATATATTGCTCTTTTTGCTTACGGGCGCATTGTAGTCAGTAGTAAGGATGAATGGTGCGTCGCCTTTCTCTCATATTCTATCCTGTGTGGAATGAGTTTTCTGGGTTTTTGTCTGTCATCGAAGATTTTGTTGTGGCGGTTGAATCTATATCGACTCATTCTGGTGCCGCTGCGTTGGAGTTGACGGTTCTTAGTCAGCACCCTGTACAGACCGATCTGACCTACTGAAACGCTCTGTCAAAACTGGCGTTTTCCTCGTTTGCTCACCTGAACAAAGAGGTTTTGGTGGAGGTAGTCCCCCAAAAAAGCATCGAACAGATCGAAGTCTTGGCTAAAGACAGCCTGGCCTCTTGGATGACTTCCCGTGAATTCCACTCACCGGAAGACTAACTTGACCGTCGAAGTTTCCCCGGGTACAACCTCGGGACTCTCCTGTTAGTCACCCTAGAGACCTTTTCTTGTGTGTTTCGCAGGGTTTGGACACACTCTTCTCATCAGCACGTCGAGCTCAGTAGGTGAGCTCTTTCCGGGGAAACCGCAGCACTTGTTCAAATGGTAACTTGCTTTCTTTTTTATTTTTCTTCTGATTAACCTCAAACAACTTTATATATACTTTTATTTTATGTCTTTGAAGGTGTTTCAGGAATATATTAGATATGTTATTGCATTGATATTCGTCTTATCAGTTGACCTTTGGTCATCTCTTCGGCTTCTTGGCTTCAATCCACAGTTCGTGATGTTTTTTCTGGTTTTCATTTTCTCACTTGTGACGTTTTTAGTTTTAAATTTTATTTGGAGCGATCGGGTTGTTCGTTCCATTGGTTGGCTTCGTCGGAGGCGATTAGCGCTTCAGACTGGGTATATTGCTCTTTTTGCTTACGGGCGCATTGTAGTCAGTAGTAAGGATGAATGGTGCGTCGCCTTTCTCTCATGTTCTATCCTGTGTGGAATGAGTTTTCTGGGTTTTTCTCTGTTGCCGAAGATTTTGTTGTGGCGGTTGAATCTATATCGACTCATTCTGATGCCGCTGCATTGGAGTTGATGGTACTTCGTCAGCACCCTGTACAGGCCAGCTGTGCTGCTGGCCTATATATCTTGGCGAAAGTTATAATGGTAGGTCTGCGACCAACTTTTTATCTTCTTCGACATTTGGTGCTTTTCTGTCAAAAACAGCCTTAATTAGAATTTGTGATTTAGAATTAAAATGGCACTTTGTGTTTGCAGTGCGTTGGTGCTGACCCAACAGCGTTCCTTGGATGCCTGACCTTCCTCTACCCCGGGTGAACCACGGGTGGAGGCTGCTGGTAGAAGGAGATCTGCTGGCGGAACCGCATGTTTAACGGTAAAAGTTGACTGGCTGGAAGTCCCGAAAAATTTTAGCACTCAAAAGTACTCCGGTTATTGTTACATTTTTTAATGATTTTAACTTAATTTTTCATCCAAATTTGCATCCTGAAGGAGCGCTGCGGCTTCGCCGGACCGAGCTGACCTACTGAAACGCTCTGTCAAAACTGGCGTCTTCCTCGTTTGCTCACCTGAACACAGAGGTTTTGGTGGAGGTAGTCCCCCAAAAAAGTATCGAACAGATCGAAGTCTTGGCTAAAGACAGCCCGGCCTCTTGGATGACTTCCCGTGAATTCCACTCACCGGAAGACTAACTTGACCGTCGAAGTTTCCCCGAGTACAACCTCGGGACTCTCCTGTTAGTCACCCTAGAGACCTTTTCTTGTGTGTTTCGCAGGGTTTGGACACACTCTTCTCATCAGCACGTCGAGCTCAGTAGGTGAGCTCTTTCCGGGGAAACCGCAGCACTTGTTCAAATGGTAACTTGCTTTCTTTTTTATTTTTCTTCTAATTAACCTCAAAAAAGTTTATATATACTTTTATTTTATGTCTTTGTAGGTGTTTCAGGAATATATTAGATATGTTATTGCATTGATATTCGTCTTATCAGTTGACCTTTGGTCATCGCTTCTGATTCTTGGCGTCAATCCACAGTTCGTGATGTTTTTTCTGGTTTTCATTTTGTCACTTGTGACGTTTTTAGTTTTAAATTTTATTTGGAGCGATCGGGTTGTTCGTTTCATTGGTTGGCTTCGTCGGAGGCGATTAGCGCTTCAGACTGGGTATATTGCTCTTTTTTTTTAACGGGCGCATTGTAGTCAGTAGTAAGGATGAATGGTGCGTCGCCTTTCTCTCATGTTCTATCCTGTGTGGAATGAGTCTTCTGGGTTTTTGTCTGTCATCGAAGATTTTGTTGTGGCGGTTGAATCTATATCGACTCATTCTGGTGCCGCTGCGTTGGAGTTGACGGTTCTTAATCAGCACCCTGTACAGACCGAGCTGACCTACTGAAACGCTCTGTCAAAACTGGCGTCTTTCTCGTTTGCTCACCTGAACAAAGAGGTTTTGGTGGAGGTAGTCCCCCAAAAAAGCATCGAACAGATCGAAGTCTTGGCTAAAGACAGCCCGGCCTCTTGGATGACTTCCCGTGAATTCCACTCACCGGAAGACTAACTTGACCGTCGAAGTTTCCCCGGGTACAACCTCGGGACTCTCCTGTTAGTCACCCTAGAGACCTTTTCTTGTTTGTTTTGCAGGGTTTGGACACACTCTTCTCATCAGCACGTCGAGCTCAGTAGGTGAGCTCGTTCCGGGGAAACCGCAGTAATTGTTCAAATGGTAACTTGCTTTCTTTTTTATTTTTCTTCTGATTAACCTCAAAGAACTTTATATATACTTTTATTTTATGTCTTTGAAGGTGTTTCAGGAATATATTAGATATGTTATTGCATTGATATTCGTCTTATCAGTTGACCTTTGGTCATCTCTTCTGATTCTTGGCTTCAATCCACAGTTCGTGATGTTTTTTCTGGTTTTCATTTTCTCACTTGTGACGTTTTTAGTTTTAAATTTTATTTGGAGCGATCGGGTTGTTCGTTCCATTGGTTGGCTTCGTCGGAGGCGATTAGCGTTTCAGACTGGGTATATTGCTCTTTTTGCTTACGGGCGCATTGTAGTCAGTAGTAAGGATGAATGGTGCGTCGCCTTTCTCTCATGTTCTATCCTGTGTGGAATGAGTTTTCTGGGTTTTTCTCTGTTGCCGAAGATTTTGTTGTGGCGGTTGAATCTATATCGACTCATTCTGGTGCCGCTGCATTGGAGTTGATGGTACTTCGTCAGCACCCTGTACAGGCCAGCTGTGCTGCTGGCCTGTATATCTTGGCGAAAGCTATAATGGTAGGTCTGCGACCAACTTTTTATCTTCTTCTACGTTTGGTGCTTTTCTGTCAAAAACTGCCTTAATTAGAATTTGTGATTTAGAATTAAAATGGCACTTTGTGTTTGCAGTGCGTTGGTGCTGACCCAACAGCGTTCCTTGGATGCCTGACCTTCCTCTACCCCGGGTGAACCACGGGTGGAGGCTGCTGGTAGAAGGAGATCTGCTGGCGGAACCGCATGTTTAACGGCAAAAGTTGACTGGCTGGAAGTCCCGAAAAATTTTAGCACTCAAAAGTACTCCGGTTATTGTTACATTTTTTAATGATTTTAGCTTAATTTTTCATCCAAATTTGCATCCTGAAGAAGCGCTGCGGCTTCGCCGGACCGAGCTGACCTACTGAAACGCTCTGTCAAAACTGGCGTCTTCCTCGTTTGCTCACCTGAACAAAGAGGTTTTGGTGGAGGTAGTCACCCAAAAAAGTATCGACCAGATCGAAGTTTTGGCTAAAGACAGCCCGGCCTCTTGGATGACTTCCCGTGAATTCCACTCACCGGAAGACAAACTTGACCGTCGAAGTGTCCCCGGGTACAACCTCGGGGCTCTCCAGTTAGTCACCCTAGAGACCTTTTCTTGTTTGTTTCGCAGGGTTTGGACACGCTGTTCTCATCAGCACGTCGAGCTCAGTAGGTGAGCTCGTTCCGGGGAAACCGCCTCGCTTGTTCAAATGGTACCTTGCTTTCTTTTTTATTGTTCTTCTAATTAACCACCAAGAACTTTATATATATTTTTATTCTATGTCTTTGTAGGCGTTTCAAGAATATATTAGATATGTTATTGCATTGATATTCGTCTTATCAGTTGACCTTTGGTCATCTCTTCTGATTCTTGGCGTCAATCCACAGTTCGTGATGTTTTTTCTGATTTTTATTTTTCCACAGTGACATTTTTAGTTTTAAATTTTATTTGGAGCGATCGGGTTGTTCGTTCCATTGGTTGGCTTCGTCGGAGGCGATTATCGCTTCAGACTGGGTATATTGCTCTTTTTGCTAACGGGCGCATTGTAGTCAGTAGTAAGGATGAATGGTGCATCGCCTTTCTCTCATGTTCTATCCTGTGTGGAATGAGTTTTCTGGGTTTTTGTCTGTCATCGAAGATTTTGTTGTGGCGGTTGAATCTATATCGACTCATTCTGGTGCCGCTGCGTTGGAGTTGACGGTTCTTAGTCAGCACCCTGTACAGACCGAGCTGACCTACTGAAACGCTCTGTCAAAACTGGCGTCTTCCTCGTTTGCTCACCTGAACAAAGAGGTTTTGGTGGAGGTAGTCCCCCAAAAAAGCATCGAACAGATCGAAGTCTTGGCTAAAGACAGCCCGGCCTCTTGGATGACTTCCCGTGAATTCCACTCACCGGAAGACTAACTTGACCGTCGAAGTTTCCCCGGGTACAACCTCGGGACTCTCCTGTTAGTCACCCTAGAGACCTTTTCTTGTGTGTTTCGCAGGGTTTGGACACACTCTTCTCATCAGCACGTCGAGCTCAGTAGGTGAGCTCTTTCCGGGGAAACCGCAGCACTTGTTCAAATGGTAACTTGCTTTCTTTTTTATTTTTCTTCTAATTAACCTCAAAAAACTTTATATATACTTTTATTTTATGTCTTTGTAGGTGTTTCAGGAATATATTAGATATGTTATTGCATTGATATTCGTCTTATCAGTTGACCTTTGGTCATCGCTTCTGATTCTTGGCGTCAATCCACAGTTCGTGATGTTTTTTCTGGTTTTCATTTTGTCACTTGTGACGTTTTTAGTTTTAAATTTTATTTGGAGCGATCGGGTTGTTCGTTCCATTGGTTGGCTTCGTCAGAGGCGATTAGCGCTTCAGACTGGATATATTGCTCTTTTTGCTTACGGGCGCATTGTAGTCAGTAGTAAGGATGAATGGTGCGTCGCCTTTCTCTCATATTCTATCCTGTGTGGAATGAGTTTTCTGGGTTTTTGTCTGTCATCGAAGATTTTGTTGTGGCGGTTGAATCTATATCGACTCATTCTGGTGCCGCTGCGTTGGAGTTGACGGTTCTTAGTCAGCACCCTGTACAGACCGAGCTGACCTACTGAAACGCTCTGTCAAAACTGGCGTCTTCCTCGTTTGCTCACCTGAACAAAGAGGTTTTGGTGGAGGTAGTCCCCCAAAAAAGCATCGAACAGATCGAAGTCTTGGCTAAAGACAGCCCGGCCTCTTGGATGACTTCCCGTGAATTCCACTCACCGGAAGACTAACTTGACCGTCGAAATTTCCCCGGGTACAACCTCGGGACTCTCCTGTTAGTCACCCTAAAGACCTTTTCTTGTTTGTTTTGCAGGGTTTGGACACACTCTTCTTATCAGCACGTCGAGCTCAGTAGGTGAGCTCGTTCCGGGGAAACCGCAGTAATTGTTCAAATGGTAACTTGCTTTCTTTTTTATTTTTCTTCTGATTAACCTCAAACAACTTTATATATACTTTTATTTTATGTCTTTGAAGGTGTTTCAGGAATATATTAGATATGTTATTGCATTGATATTCGTCTTATCAGTTGACCTTTGGTCATCTCTTCTGATTCTTGGCTTCAATCCACAGTTCGTGATGTTTTTTCTGGTTTTCATTTTCTCACTTGTGTCGTTTTTAGTTTTAAATTTTATTTGGAGCGATCGGGTTGTTCGTTCCATTGGTTGGCTTCGTCGGAGGCGATTAGCGCTTCAGACTGGGTATATTGCTCTTTTTGCTTACGGGCGCATTGTAGTCAGTAGTAAGGATGAATGGTGCGTCGCCTTTCTCTCATGTTCTATCCTGTGTGGAATGAGTTTTCTGGGTTTTTCTCTGTTGCCGAAGATTTTGTTGTGGCGGTTGAATCTATATCGACTCATTCTGGTGCCGCTGCATTGGAGTTGATGGTACTTCGTCAGCACCCTGTACAGGCCAGCTGTGCTGCTGGCCTGTATATCTTGGCGAAAGCTATAATGGTAGGTCTGCGACCAACTTTTTATCTTCTTCTACGTTTGGTGCTTTTCTGTCAAAAACTGCCTTAATTAGAATTTGTGATTTAGAATTAAAATGGCACTTTGTGTTTGCAGTGCGTTGGTGCTGACCCAACAGCGTTCCTTGGATGCCTGACCTTCCTCTACCCCGGGTGAACCACGGGTGAAGGCTGCTGGTAGAAGGAGATCTGCTGGCGGAACCGCATGTTTAACGGCAAAAGTTGACTGGCTGGAAGTCCCGAAAAATTTTAGCACTCAAAAGTACTCCGGTTATTGTTACATTTTTTAATGATTTTAGCTTAATTTTTCATCCAAATTTGCATCCTGAAGAAGCGCTGCGGCTTCGCCGGACCGAGCTGACCTACTGAAACGCTCTGTCAAAACTGGCGTCTTCCTCGTTAGCTCACCTGAACAAAGAGGTTTTGGTGGAGGTAGTCACCCAAAAAAGCATCGACCAGATCGAAGTTTTGGCTAAAGACAGCCCGGCCTCTTGGATGACTTCCCGTGAATTTCACTCATCGGAAAACTAATTTGACCGTCGAAGTGTCCCCGGGTACAACCTCGGGGCTCTCCAGTTAGTCACCCTAGAGACCTTTTCTTGTTTGTTTCGCAGGGTTTGGACACGCTGTTCTCATCAGCACGTCGAGCTCAGTAGGTGAGCTCGTTCCGGGGAAACCGCCTCGCTTGTTCAAATGGTAACTTGCTTTCTTTTTTATTGTTCTTCTAATTAACCACCAAGAACTTTATATATATTTTTATTCTATGTCTTTGTAGGCGTTTCAAGAATATATTAGATATGTTATTGCATTGATATTCGTCTTATCAGTTGACCTTTGGTCATCTCTTCTGATTCTTGGCGTCAATCCACAGTTCGTGATGTTTTTTCTGATTTTTATTTTTCCACCGTGACATTTTTAGTTTTAAATTTTATTTGGAGCGATCGGGTTGTTCGTTCCATTGGTTGGCTTCGTCGGAGGCGATTATCGCTTCAGACTGGGTATATTGCTCTTTTTGCTAACGGGCGCATTGTAGTCAGTAGTAAGGATGAATGGTGCGTCGCCTTTCTCTCATGTTCTATCCTGTGTGGAATGAGTTTTCTGGGTTTTTGTCTGTCATCGAAGATTTTGTTGTGGCGGTTGAATCTATATCGACTCATTCTGGTGCCGCTGCGTTGGAGTTGACGGTTCTTAGTCAGCACCCTGTACAGGCCGAGCTGACCTACTGAAACGCTCTGTCAAAACTGGCGTCTTCCTCGTTTGCTCACCTGAACAAAGAGGTTTTGGTGGAGGTAGTCCCCCAAAAAAGCATCGAACAGATCGAAGTCTTGGCTAAAGACAGCCCGGCCTCTTGGATGACTTCCCGTGAATTCCACTCACCGGAAGACTAACTTGACCGTCGAAGTTTCCCCGGGTACAACCTCGGGACTCTCCTGTTAGTCACCCTAGAGACCTTTTCTTGTGTGTTTCGCAGGGTTTGGACACACTCTTCTCATCAGCACGTCGAGCTCAGTAGGTGAGCTCTTTCCGGGGAAATCGCAGCACTTGTTCAAATGGTAACTTGCTTTCTTTTTTATTTTTCTTCTAATTAACCTCAAAAAATTTTATATATACTTTTATTTTATGTCTTTGTAGGTGTTTCAGGAATATATTAGATATGTTATTGCATTGATATTCGTCTTATCAGTTGACCTTTGGTCATCGCTTCTGATTCTTGGCGTCAATCCACAGTTCGTGATGTTTTTTCTGGTTTTCATTTTGTCACTTGTGACGTTTTTAGTTTTAAATTTTATTTGGAGCGATCGGGTTGTTCGTTCCATTGGTTGGCTTCGTCGGAGGCGATTAGCGCTTCAGACTGGGTATATTGCTCTTTTTGCTTACGGGCGCATTGTAGTCAGTAGTAAGGATGAATTGTGCGTCGCCTTTCTCTCATGTTCTATCCTGTGTGGAATGAGTTTTCTGGATTTTTGTCTGTCGTCGAAGATTTTGTTGTGGCGGTTGAATCTATATCGACTCATTCTGGTGCCGCTGCGTTGGATTTGACGGTTCTTAGTCAGCACCCTGTACAGACCGAGTTGACCTACTGAAACGCTCTGTCAAAACTGACGTCTTCCTCGTTTGCTCACCTGAACAAATAGGTTTTGGTGGAGGTAGTCCCCCAAAAAAGCATCGAACAGATCGAAGTCTTGGCTAAAGACAGCCTGGCCTCTTGGATGACTTCCCGTGAATTCCACTCACCGGAAGACTAACTTGACCGTCGAAGTTTCCCCGGGTACAACCTCGGGACTATCCTGTTAGTCACCCTAGAGACCTTTTCTTGTGTGTTTCGCAGGGTTTGGACACACTCTTCTCATCAGCACGTCGAGCTCAGTAGGTGAGCTCTTTCCGGGGAAACCGCAGCACTTGTTCAAATGGTAACTTGTTTTCTTTTTTATTTTTCTTCTAATTAACCTCAAAAAACTTTATATATACTTTTATTTTATGTCTTTGTAGGTGTTTCAGGAATATATTAGATATGTTATTGCATTGATATTCGTCTTATCAGTTGACCTTTGGTCATTGCTTCTGATTCTTGGCGTCAATCCACAGTTCGTGATGTTTTTTCTGGTTTTCATTTTGTCACTTGTGACGTTTTTAGTTTTAAATTTTATTTGGAGCGATCGGGTTGTTCGTTCCACTGGTTGGCTTCGTCAGAGGCGATTAGCGCTTCAGACTGGATATATTGCTCTTTTTGCTTACGGGCGCATTGTAGTCAGTAGTAAGGATGAATGGTGCGTCGCCTTTCTCTCATGTTCTATCCTGTGTGGAATGAGTTTTCTGGGTTTTTCTCTGTTGCCGAAGATTTTGTTGTGGCGGTTGAATCTATATCGACTCATTCTGATGCCGCTGCATTGGAGTTGATGGTACTTCGTCAGCACCCTGTACAGGCCAGCTGTGCTGCTGGCCTGTATATCTTGGCGAAAGTTATAATGGTAGGTCTGCGACCAACTTTTTATCTTCTTCGACATTTGGTGCTTTTCTGTCAAAAACTGCCTTAATTAGAATTTGTGATTTAGAATTAAAATGGCACTTTGTGTTTGCAGTGCGTTGGTGCTGACCCAACAGCGTTCCTTGGATGCCTGACCTTCCTCTACCCCGGGTGAACCACGGGTGGAGGCTGCTGGTAGAAGGAGATCTGCTGGCGGAACCGCATGTTTAACGGCAAAAGTTGACTGGCTGGAAGTCCCGAAAAATTTTAGCACTCAAAAGTACTCCGGTTATTGTTACATTTTTTAATGATTTTAGCTTAATTTTTCATCCAAATTTGCATCCTGAAGAAGCGCTGCGGCTTCGCCGGACCGAGCTGACTTACTGAAACGCTCTGTCAAAACTGGCGTCTTCCTCGTTAGCTCACCTGAACAAAGAGGTTTTGGTGGAGGTAGTCACCCAAAAAAGCATCGACCAGATCGAAGTTTTGGCTAAAGACAGCCCGGCCTCTTGGATGACTTCCCGTGAATTTCACTCATCGGAAAACTAATTTGACCGTCGAAGTGTCCCCGGGTACAACCTCGGGGCTCTCCAGTTAGTCACCCTAGAGACCTTTTCTTGTTTGTTTCGCAGGGTTTGGACACGCTGTTCTCATCAGCACGTCGAGCTCAGTAGGTGAGCTCGTTCCGGGGAAACCGCCTCGCTTGTTCAAATGGTAACTTGCTTTCTTTTTTATTGTTCTTCTAATTAACCACCAAGAACTTTATATATATTTTTATTCTATGTCTTTGTAGGTGTTTCAAGAATATATTAGATATGTTATTGCATTGATATTCGTCTTATCAGTTGACCTTTGGTCATCTCTTCTGATTCTTGGCGTCAATCCACAGTTCGTGATGTTTTTTCTGATTTTTATTTTTCCACCGTGACATTTTTAGTTTTAAATTTTATTTGGAGCGATCGGGTTGTTCGTTCCATTGGTTGGCTTCGTCGGAGGCGATTATCGCTTCAGACTGGGTATATTGCTCTTTTTGCTAACGGGCGCATTGTAGTCAGTAGTAAGGATGAATGGTGCGTCGCCTTTCTCTCATGTTCTATCCTGTGTGGAATGAATTTT
Source organism: Coffea arabica (assembly GCF_036785885.1). Classification (NCBI taxonomy): domain Eukaryota; kingdom Viridiplantae; phylum Streptophyta; class Magnoliopsida; order Gentianales; family Rubiaceae; genus Coffea; species Coffea arabica. Next base: position 62,875,301 of record NC_092320.1, read on the forward strand.
CTGGGTTTTTGTCTGTCATCGAAGATTTTGTTGTGGAGGTTGAATCTATATCGACTCATTCTGGTGCCGCTGCGTTGGAGTTGACGGTTCTTAGTCAGCACCCTGTACAGGCCGAGCTGACCTACTGAAACGCTCTGTCAAAACTGGCGTCTTCCTCGTTTGCTCACCTGAACAAAGAGGTTTTGGTGGAGGTAATCCCCCAAAAAAGCATCGAACAGATCGAAGTTTTGGCTAAAGACAGCCCGGCCTCTTGGATGACTTCCCGTGAATTCCACTCGCCGGAAGACTAACTTGACCGTCGAAGTTTCCCCGGGTACAACCTCGGGACTCTCCTGTTAGTCACCCTAGAGACCTTTTCTTGTGTGTTTCGCAGGGTTTGGACACACTCTTCTCATCAGCACGTCGAGCTCAGTAGGTGAGCTCTTTCCGGGGAAATCGCAGCACTTGTTCAAATGGTAACTTGCTTTCTTTTTTATTTTTCTTCTAATTAACCTCAAAAAATTTTATATATACTTTTATTTTATGTCTTTGTAGGTGTTTCAGGAATATATTAGATATGTTATTGCATTGATATTCGTCTTATCAGTTGACCTTTGGTCATCGCTTCTGATTCTTGGCGTCAATCCACAGTTCGTGATGTTTTTTCTGGTTTTCATTTTGTCACTTGTGACGTTTTTAGTTTTAAATTTTATTTGGAGCGATCGGGTTGTTCGTTCCATTGGTTGGCTTCGTCGGAGGCGATTAGCGCTTCAGACTGGGTATATTGCTCTTTTTGCTTACGGGCGCATTGTAGTCAGTAGTAAGGATGAATTGTGCGTCGCCTTTCTCTCATGTTCTATCCTGTGTGGAATGAGTTTTCTGGATTTTTGTCTGTCGTCGAAGATTTTGTTGTGGCGGTTGAATCTATATCGACTCATTCTGGTGCCGCTGCGTTGGATTTGACGGTTCTTAGTCAGCACCCTGTACAGACCGAGTTGACCTACTGAAACGCTCTGTCAAAACTGGCGTCTTCCTCGTTTGCTCACCTGAACAAAGAGGTTTTGGTGGAGGTAGTCCCCCAAAAAAGCATCGAACAGATCGAAGTCTTGGCTAAAGACAGCCCGGCCTCTTGGATGACTTCCCGTGAATTCCACTCACCGGAAGACTAACTTGACCGTCGAAATTTCCCCGGGTACAACCTCGGGACTCTCCTGTTAGTCACCCTAGAGACCTTTTCTTGTGTGTTTCGCAGGGTTTGGACACACTCTTCTCATCAGCACGTCGAGCTCAGTAGGTGAGCTCTTTCCGGGGAAACCGCAGCACTTGTTCAAATGGTAACTTGCTTTCTTTTTTATTTTTCTTCTAATTAACCTCAAAAAACTTTATATATACTTTTATTTTATGTCTTTGTAGGTGTTTCAGGAATATATTAGATATGTTATTGCATTGATATTCGTCTTATCAGTTGACCTTTGGTCATCGCTTCTGATTCTTGGCGTCAATCCACAGTTCGTGATGTTTTTTCTGGTTTTCATTTTGTCACTTGTGACGTTTTTAGTTTTAAATTTTATTTGGAGCGATCGGGTTGTTCGTTCCACTGGTTGGCTTCGTCAGAGGCGATTAGCGCTTCAGACTGGATATATTGCTCTTTTTGCTTACGGGCGCATTGTAGTCAGTAGTAAGGATGAATGGTGCGTCGCCTTTCTCTCATGTTCTATCCTGTGTGGAATGAGTTTTCTGGGTTTTTCTCTGTTGCCGAAGATTTTGTTGTGGCGGTTGAATCTATATCGACTCATTCTGATGCCGCTGCATTGGAGTTGATGGTACTTCGTCAGCACCCTGTACAGGCCAGCTGTGCTGCTGGCCTGTATATCTTGGCGAAAGTTATAATGGTAGGTCTGCGACCAACTTTTTATCTTCTTCGACATTTGGTGCTTTTCTGTCAAAAACTGCCTTAATTAGAATTTGTGATTTAGAATTAAAATGGCACTTTGTGTTTGCAGTGCGTTGGTGCTGACCGACCGAGCTGACCTACTGAAACGCTCTGTCAAAACTGGCGTCTTCCTCGTTTGCTCACCTGAACAAAGAGGTTTTGGTGGAGGTAGTCCCCCAAAAAAGCATCGAACAGATCGAAGTCTTGGCTAAAGACAGCCCGGCCTCTTGGATGACTTCCCGTGAATTCCACTCACCGGAAGACTAACTTGACCGTCGAAATTTCCCCGGGTACAACCTCGGGACTCTCCTGTTAGTCACCCTAGAGACCTTTTCTTGTGTGTTTCGCAGGGTTTGGACACACTCTTCTCATCAGCACGTCGAGCTCAGTAGGTGAGCTCTTTCCGGGGAAACCGCAGCACTTGTTCAAATGGTAACTTGCTTTCTTTTTTATTTTTCTTCTAATTAACCTCAAAAAACTTTATATATACTTTTATTTTATGTCTTTGTAGGTGTTTCAGGAATATATTAGATATGTTATTGCATTGATATTCGTCTTATCAGTTGACCTTTGGTCATCGCTTCTGATTCTTGGCGTCAATCCACAGTTCGTGATGTTTTTTCTGGTTTTCATTTTGTCACTTGTGACGTTTTTAGTTTTAAATTTTATTTGGAGCGATCGGGTTGTTCGTTCCATTGGTTGGTTTCGTCAGAGGCGATTAGCGCTTCAGACTGGATATATTGCTCTTTTTGCTTACGGGCGCATTGTAGTCAATAGTAAGGATGAATGGTGCGTCGCCTTTCTCTCATGTTCTATCCTGTGTGGAATGAGTTTTCTGGGTTTTTCTCTGTTGCCGAAGATTTTGTTGTGGCGGTTGAATCTATATCGACTCATTCTGGTGCCGCTGCATTGGAGTTGATGGTACTTCGTCAGCACCCTGTACAGGCCAGCTGTGCTGCTGGCCTGTATATCTTGGCGAAAGCTATAATGGTAGGTCTGCGACCAACTTTTTATCTTCTTCTACGTTTGGTGCTTTTCTGTCAAAAACTGCCTTAATTAGAATTTGTGATTTAGAATTAAAATGGCACTTTGTGTTTGCAGTGCGTTGGTGCTGACCCAATAGCGTTCCTTGGATGCCTGACCTTCCTCTACCCCGGGTGAACCACGGGTGGAGGCTGCTGGTAGAAGGAGATCTGCTGGCGGAACCGTATGTTTAACGGCAAAAGTTGACTGGCTGGAAGTCCCGAAAAATTTTAGCACTCAAAAGTACTCCGGTTATTGTTACATTTTTTAATGATTTTAGCTTAATTTTTCATCCAAATTTGCATCCTGAAGAAGCGCTGCGGCTTCGCCGGACCGAGCTGACCTACTGAAACGCTCTGTCAAAACTGGCGTCTTCCTCGTTTGCTCACCTGAACAAAGAGGTTTTGGTGGAGGTAGTCACCCAAAAAAGTATCGACCAGATCGAAGTTTTGGCTAAAGACAGCCCGGCCTCTTGGATGACTTCCCGTGAATTCCACTCACCGGAAGACAAACTTGACCGTCGAAGTGTCCCCGGGTACAACCTCGGGGCTCTCCAGTTAGTCACCCTAGAGACCTTTTCTTGTTTGTTTCGCAGGGTTTGGACACGCTGTTCTCATCAGCACGTCGAGCTCAGTAGGTGAGCTCGTTCCGGGGAAACCGCCTCGCTTGTTCAAATGGTACCTTGCTTTCTTTTTTATTGTTCTTCTAATTAACCACCAAGAACTTTATATATATTTTTATTCTATGTCTTTGTAGGCGTTTCAAGAATATATTAGATATGTTATTGCATTGATATTCGTCTTATCAGTTGACCTTTGGTCATCTCTTCTGATTCTTGGCGTCAATCCACAGTTCGTGATGTTTTTTCTGATTTTTATTTTTTCACAGTGACATTTTTAGTTTTAAATTTTATTTGGAGCGATCGGGTTGTTCGTTCCATTGGTTGGCTTCGTCGGAGGCGATTATCGCTTCAGACTGGGTATATTGCTCTTTTTGCTAACGGGCGCATTGTAGTCAGTAGTAAGGATGAATGGTGCATCGCCTTTCTCTCATGTTCTATCCTGTGTGGAATGAGTTTTCTGGGTTTTTGTCTGTCATCGAAGATTTTGTTGTGGCGGTTGAATCTATATCGACTCATTCTGGTGCCGCTGCGTTGGAGTTGACGGTTCTTAGTCAGCACCCTGTACAGACCGAGCTGACCTACTGAAACGCTCTGTCAAAACTGGCGTCTTCCTCGTTTGCTCACCTGAACAAAGAGGTTTTGGTGGAGGTAGTCCCCCAAAAAAGTATCGAACAGATCGAAGTCTTGGCTAAAGACAGCCCGGCCTCTTGGATGACTTCCCGTGAATTCCACTCGCCGGAAGACTAACTTGACCGTCGAAGTTTCCCCGGGTACAACCTCGGGACTCTCCTGTTAGTCACCCTAGAGACCTTTTCTTGTGTGTTTCGCAGGGTTTGGACACACTCTTCCCATCAGCACGTCGAGCTCAGTAGGTGAGCTCTTTCCGGGGAAACCGCAGCACTTGTTCAAATGGTAACTTGCTTTCTTTTTTATTTTTCTTCTAATTAACCACAAAAAACTTTATATATACTTTTATTTTATGTCTTTGTAGGTGTTTCAGGAATATATTAGATATGTTATTGCATTGATATTCGTCTTATCAGTTGACCTTTGGTCATCTCTTCTGATTCTTGGCTTCAATCCACAGTTCGTGATGTTTTTTCTGGTTTTCATTTTCTCACTTGTGTCGTTTTTAGTTTTAAATTTTATTTGGAGCGATCGGGTTGTTCGTTCCATTGGTTGGCTTCGTCGGAGGCGATTATCGCTTCAGACTGGGTATATTGCTCTTTTTGTTTACGGGCGCATTGTAGTCAGTAGTAAGGATGAATGGTGCGTCGCCTTTCTCTCATGTTCTATCCTGTGTGGAATGAGTTTTCTGGGTTTTTCTCTGTTGCCGAAGATTTTGTTGTGGCGGTTGAATCTATATCGACTCATTCTGGTGCCGCTGCATTGGAGTTGATGGTACTTCGTCAGCACCCTGTACAGGCCAGCTGTGCTGCTGGCCTGTATATCTTGGCGAAAGCTATAATGGTAGGTCTGCGACCAACTTTTTATCTTCTTCTACGTTTGGTGCTTTTCTGTCAAAAACTGCCTTAATTAGAATTTGTGATTTAGAATTAAAATGGCACTTTGTGTTTGCAGTGCGTTGGTGCTGACCCAACAGCGTTCCTTGGATGCCTGACCTTCCTCTACCCCGGGTGAACCACGGGTGGAGGCTGCTGGTAGAAGGAGATCTGCTGGCGGAACCGCATGTTTAACGGCAAAAGTTGACTGGCTGGAAGTCCCCAAAAATTTTAGCACTCAAAAGTACTCCGGTTATTGTTACATTTTTTAATGATTTTAACTTAATTTTTCATCCAAATTTGCATCCTGAAGGAGCGCAGCGGCTTCGCCGGACCGAGCTGACCTACTGAAACGCTCTGTCAAAACTGGCGTCTTCCTCGTTTGCTCACCTGAACAAAGAGGTTTTGGTGGAGGTAGTCCCCCAAAAAAGCATCGAACAGATCGAAGTCTTGGCTAAAGACAGCCCGGCCTCTTGGATGACTTCCCGTGAATTCCACTCACCGGAAGACTAACTTGACCGTCGAAATTTCCCCGGGTACAACCTCGGGACTCTCCTGTTAGTCACCCTAGAGACCTTTTCTTGTGTGTTTCGCAGGGTTTGGACACACTCTTCTCATCAGCACGTCGAGCTCAGTAGGTGAGCTCTTTCCGGGGAAACCGCAGCACTTGTTCAAATGGTAACTTGCTTTCTTTTTTATTTTTCTTCTAATTAACCTCAAAAAACTTTATATATACTTTTATTTTATGTCTTTGTAGGTGTTTCAGGAATATATTAGATATGTTATTGCATTGATATTCGTCTTATCAGTTGACCTTTGGTCATCGCTTCTGATTCTTGGCGTCAATCCACAGTTCGTGATGTTTTTTCTGGTTTTCATTTTGTCACTTGTGACGTTTTTAGTTTTAAATTTTATTTGGAGCGATCGGGTTGTTCGTTCCATTGGTTGGCTTCGTCAGAGGCGATTAGCGCTTCAGACTGGATATATTGCTCTTTTTGCTTACGGGCGCATTGTAGTCAATAGTAAGGATGAATGGTGCGTCGCCTTTCTCTCATGTTCTATCCTGTGTGGAATGAGTTTTCTGGGTTTTTCTCTGTTGCCGAAGATTTTGTTGTGGCGGTTGAATCTATATCGACTCATTCTGGTGCCGCTGCATTGGAGTTGATGGTACTTCGTCAGCACCCTGTACAGGCCAGCTGTGCTGCTGGCCTGTATATCTTGGCGAAAGCTATAATGGTAGGTCTGCGACCAACTTTTTATCTTCTTCTACGTTTGGTGCTTTTCTGTCAAAAACTGCCTTAATTAGAATTTGTGATTTAGAATTAAAATGGCACTTTGTGTTTGCAGTGCGTTGGTGCTGACCCAACAGCGTTCCTTGGATGCCTGACCTTCCTCTACCCCGGGTGAACCACGGGTGGAGGCTGCTGGTAGAAGGAGATCTGCTGGCGGAACCGCATGTTTAACGGCAAAAGTTGACTGGCTGGAAGTCCCGAAAAATTTTAGCACTCAAAAGTACTCCGGTTATTGTTACATTTTTTAATGATTTTAGCTTAATTTTTCATCCAAATTTGCATCCTGAAGAAGCGCTGCGGCTTCGCCGGACCGAGCTGACCTACTGAAACGCTCTGTCAAAACTGGCGTCTTCCTCGTTTGCTCACCTGAACAAAGAGGTTTTGGTGGAGGTAGTCACCCAAAAAAGTATCGACCAGATCGAAGTTTTGGCTAAAGACAGCCCGGCCTCTTGGATGACTTCCCGTGAATTCCACTCACCGGAAGACAAACTTGACCGTCGAAGTGTCCCCGGGTACAACCTCGGGGCTCTCCAGTTAGTCACCCTAGAGACCTTTTCTTGTTTGTTTCGCAGGGTTTGGACACGCTGTTCTCATCAGCACGTCGAGCTCAGTAGGTGAGCTCGTTCCGGGGAAACCGCCTCGCTTGTTCAAATGGTACCTTGCTTTCTTTTTTATTGTTCTTCTAATTAACCACCAAGAACTTTATATATATTTTTATTCTATGTCTTTGTAGGCGTTTCAAGAATATATTAGATATGTTATTGCATTGATATTCGTCTTATCAGTTGACCTTTGGTCATCTCTTCTGATTCTTGGCGTCAATCCACAGTTCGTGATGTTTTTTCTGATTTTTATTTTTTCACAGTGACATTTTTAGTTTTAAATTTTATTTGGAGCGATCGGGTTGTTCGTTCCATTGGTTGGCTTCGTCGGAGGCGATTATCGCTTCAGACTGGGTATATTGCTCTTTTTGCTAACGGGCGCATTGTAGTCAGTAGTAAGGATGAATGGTGCATCGCCTTTCTCTCATGTTCTATCCTGTGTGGAATGAGTTTTCTGTGTTTTTGTCTGTCATCGAAGATTTTGTTGTGGCGGTTGAATCTATATCGACTCATTCTGGTGCCACTGCGTTGGAGTTGACGGTTCTTAGTCAGCACCCTGTACAGACCGAGCTGACCTACTGAAACGCTCTGTCAAAACTGGCGTCTTCCTCGTTTGCTCACCTGAACAAAGAGGTTTTGGTGGAGGTAGTCCCCCAAAAAAGTATCGAACAGATCGAAGTCTTGGCTAAAGACAGCCCGGCCTCTTGGATGACTTCCCGTGAATTCCACTCACCGGAAGACTAACTTGACCGTCGAAGTTTCCCCGGGTACAACCTCGGGACTCTCCTGTTAGTCACCCTAGAGACCTTTTCTTGTGTGTTTCGCAGGGTTTGGACACACTCTTCCCATCAGCACGTCGAGCTCAGTAGGTGAGCTCTTTCCGGGGAAACCGCAGCACTTGTTCAAATGGTAACTTGCTTTCTTTTTTATTTTTCTTCTAATTAACCACAAAAAACTTTATATATACTTTTATTTTATGTCTTTGTAGGTGTTTCAGGAATATATTAGATATGTTATTGCATTGATATTCGTCTTATCAGTTGACCTTTGGTCATCGCTTCCGATTCTTGGCGTCAATCCACAGTTCGTGATGTTTTTTCTGGTTTTCATTTTGTCACTTGTGACGTTTTTAGTTTTAAATTTTATTTGGAGCGATCTGGTTGTTCGTTCCATTGGTTGGCTTCGTCAGAGGCGATTAGCGCTTCAGACTGGATATATTGCTCTTTTTGCTTACGGGCGCATTGTAGTCAGTAGTAAGGATGAATGGTGCGTCGCCTTTATCTCATATTCTATCCTGTGTGGACTGAGTTTTCTGGGTTTTTGTCTGTCATCGAAGATTTTGTTGTGGCGGTTGAATCTATATCGACTCATTCTGGTGCCGCTGCGTTGGAGTTGACGGTTCTTAGTCAGCACCCTGTACAGACCGAGCTGACCTACTGAAACGCTCTGTCAAAACTGGCGTCTTCCTCGTTTGCTCACCTGAACAAAGAGGTTTTGGTGGAGGTAGTCCCCCAAAAAAGCATCGAACAGATCGAAGTCTTGGCTAAAGACAGCCCGGCCTCTTGGATGACTTCCCGTGAATTCCACTCACCGGAAGACTAACTTGACCGTCGAAGTTTCCCCGGGTACAACCTCGGGACTCTCCTGTTAGTCACCCTAGAGACCTTTTCTTGTGTGTTTCGCAGGGTTTGGACACACTCTTCTCATCAGCACGTCGAGCTCAGTAGGTGAGCTCTTTCCGGGGAAACCGCAGCACTTGTTCAAATGGTAACTTGCTTTCTTTTTTATTTTTCTTCTAATTAACCTCAAAAAACTTTATATATACTTTTATTTTATGTCTTTGTAGGTGTTTCAGGAATATATTAGATATGTTATTGCATTGATATTCGTCTTATCAGTTGACCTTTGGTCATCGCTTCTGATTCTTGGCGTCAATCCACAGTTCGTGATGTTTTTTCTGGTTTTCATTTTGTCACTTGTGACGTTTTTAGTTTTAAATTTTATTTGGAGCGATCGGGTTGTTCGTTCCATTGGTTGGCTTCGTCAGAGGCGATTAGCGCTTCAGACTGGATATATTGCTCTTTTTGCTTACGGGCGCATTGTAGTCAGTAGTAAGGATGAATGGTGCATCGCCTTTCTCTCATATTCTATCCTGTGTGGAATGAGTTTTCTGGGTTTTTGTCTGTCATCGAAGATTTTGTTGTGGCGGTTGAATCTATATCGACTCATTCTGGTGCCGCTGCGTTGGAGTTGACGGTTCTTAGTCAGCACCCTGTACAGACCGAGCTGACCTACTGAAACGCTCTGTCAAAACTGGCGTCTTCCTCGTTTGCTCACCTGAACAAAGAGGTTTTGGTGGAGGTAGTCCCCCAAAAAAGCATCGAACAGATCGAAGTCTTGGCTAAAGACAGCCCGGCCTCTTGGATGACTTTCCGTGAATTCCACTCACCGGAAGACTAAATTGACCGTCGAATTTTCCCCGGGTACAACCTCGGGACTCTCCTGTTAGTCACCCTAAAGACCTTTTCTTGTTTGTTTTGCAGGGTTTGGACACACTCTTCTTATCAGCACGTCGAGCTCAGTAGGTGAGCTCGTTCCGGGGAAACCGCAGTAATTGTTCAAATGGTAACTTGCTTTCTTTTTTATTTTTCTTCTGATTAACCTCAAACAACTTTATATATACTTTTATTTTATGTCTTTGAAGGTGTTTCAGGAATATATTAGATATGTTATTGCATTGATATTCGTCTTATCAGTTGACCTTTGGTCATCTCTTCTGATTCTTGGCTTCAATCCACAGTTCGTGATGTTTTTTCTGGTTTTCATTTTCTCACTTGTGTCGTTTTTAGTTTTAAATTTTATTTGGAGCGATCGGGTTGTTCGTTCCATTGGTTGGCTTCGTCGGAGGCGATTAGCGCTTCAGACTGGGTATATTGCTCTTTTTGCTTACGGGCGCATTGTAGTCAGTAGTAAGGATGAATGGTGCGTCGCCTTTCTCTCATGTTCTATCCTGTGTGGAATGAGTTTTCTGGGTTTTTCTCTGTTGCCGAAGATTTTGTTGTGGCGGTTGAATCTATATCGACTCATTCTGGTGCCGCTGCATTGGAGTTGATGGTACTTCGTCAGCACCCTGTACAGGCCAGCTGTGCTGCTGGCCTGTATATCTTGGCGAAAGCTATAATGGTAGGTCTGCGACCAACTTTTTATCATCTTCTACGTTTGGTGCTTTTCTGTCAAAAACTGCCTTAATTAGAATTTGTGATTTAGAATTAAAATGGCACTTTGTGTTTGCAGTGCGTTGGTGCTGACCCAACAACGTTCCTTGGATGCCTGACCTTCCTCTACCCCGGGTGAACCACGGGTGAAGGCTGCTGGTAGAAGGAGATCTGCTGGCGGAACCGCATGTTTAACGGCAAAAGTTGACTGGCTGGAAGTCCCGAAAAATTTTAGCACTCAAAAGTACTCCGGTTATTGTTACATTTTTTAATGATTTTAGCTTAATTTTTCATCCAAATTTGCATCCTGAAGAAGCGCTGCGGCTTCGCCGGACCGAGCTGACCTACTGAAACGCTCTGTCAAAACTGGCGTCTTCCTCGTTTGCTCACCTGAACAAAGAGGTTTTGGTGGAGGTAGTCCCCCAAAAAAGCATCGAACAGATCGAAGTCTTGGCTAAAGACAGCCCGGCCTCTTGGATGACTTCCCGTGAATTCCACTCATCGGAAGACTAACTTGACCGTCGAAGTTTCCCCGGGTACAACCTCGGGACTCTCCTGTTAGTCACCCTAGAGACCTTTTCTTGTGTGTTTCGCAGGGTTTGGACACACTCTTCTCATCAGCACGTCGAGCTCAGTAGGTGAGCTCGTTCCGGGGAAACCGCCTCGCTTGTTCAAATGGTAACTTGCTTTCTTTTTTATTGTTCTTCTAATTAACCACCAAGAACTTTATATATATTTTTATTCTATGTCTTTGTAGGCGTTTCAAGAATATATTAGATATGTTATTGCATTGATATTCGTCTTATCAGTTGACCTTTGGTCATCTCTTCTGATTCTTGGCGTCAATCCACAGTTCGTGATGTTTTTTCTGATTTTTATTTTTCCACCGTGACATTTTTAGTTTTAAATTTTATTTGGAGCGATCGGGTTGTTCGTTCCATTGGTTGGCTTCGTCGGAGGCGATTATCGCTTCAGACTGGGTATATTGCTCTTTTTGCTAACGGGCGCATTGTAGTCAGTAGTAAGGATGAATGGTGCGTCGCCTTTCTCTCATGTTCTATCCTGTGTGGAATGAGTTTTCTGGGTTTTTGTCTGTCATCGAAGATTTTGTTGTGGCGGTTGAATCTATATCGACTCATTCTGGTGCCGCTGCGTTGGAGTTGACGGTTCTTAGTCAGCACCCTGTACAGGCCGAGCTGACCTACTGAAACGCTCTGTCAAAACTGGCGTCTTCCTCGTTTGCTCACCTGAACAAAGAGGTTTTGGTGGAGGTAGTCCCCCAAAAAAGCATCGAACAGATCGAAGTCTTGGCTAAAGACAGCCCGGCCTCTTGGATGACTTCCCGTGAATTCCACTCACCGGAAGACTAACTTGACCGTCGAAATTTCCCCGGGTACAACCTCGGGACTCTCCTGTTAGTCACCCTAGAGACCTTTTCTTGTGTGTTTCGCAGGGTTTGGACACACTCTTCTCATCAGCACGTCGAGCTCAGTAGGTGAGCTCTTTCCGGGGAAATCGCAGCACTTGTTCAAATGGTAACTTGCTTTCTTTTTTATTTTTCTTCTAATTAACCTCAAAAAATTTTATATATACTTTTATTTTATGTCTTTGTAGGTGTTTCAGGAATATATTAGATATGTTATTGCATTGATATTCGTCTTATCAGTTGACCTTTGGTCATCGCTTCTGATTCTTGGCGTCAATCCACAGTTCGTGATGTTTTTTCTGGTTTTCATTTTATCACTTGTGACGTTTTTAGTTTTAAATTTTATTTGGAGCGATCGGGTTGTTCGTTCCATTGGTTGGCTTCGTCGGAGGCGATTAGCGCTTCAGACTGGGTATATTGCTCTTTTTGCTTACGGGCGCATTGTAGTCAGTAGTAAGGATGAATTGTGCGTCGCCTTTCTCTCATGTTCTATCCTGTGTGGAATGAGTTTTCTGGATTTTTGTCTGTCGTCGAAGATTTTGTTGTGGCGGTTGAATCTATATCGACTCATTCTGGTGCCGCTGCGTTGGATTTGACGGTTCTTAGTCAGCACCCTGTACAGACCGAGTTGACCTACTGAAACGCTCTGTCAAAACTGACGTCTTCCTCGTTTGCTCACCTGAACAAAGAGGTTTTGGTGGAGGTAGTCACCCAACAAAGTATCCACCAGATCGAAGTTTTGGCTAAAGACAGCCCGGCCTCTTGGATGACTTCCCGTGAATTCCACTCACCGGAAGACAAACTTGACCGTCGAAGTGTCCCCGGGTACAACCTCGGGGCTCTCCAGTTAGTCACCCTAGAGACCTTTTCTTGTTTGTTTCGCAGGGTTTGGACACGCTGTTCTCATCAGCACGTCGAGCTCAGTAGGTGAGCTCGTTCCGGGGAAACCGCCTCGCTTGTTCAAATGGTACCTTGCTTTCTTTTTTATTGTTCTTCTAATTAACCACCAAGAACTTTATATATATTTTTATTCTATGTCTTTGTAGGCGTTTCAAGAATATATTAGATATGTTATTGCATTGATATTCGTCTTATCAGTTGACCTTTGGTCATCTCTTCTGATTCTTGGCGTCAATCCACAGTTCGTGATGTTTTTTCTGATTTTTATTTTTTCACAGTGACATTTTTAGTTTTAAATTTTATTTGGAGCGATCGGGTTGTTCGTTCCATTGGTTGGCTTCGTCGGAGGCGATTATCGCTTCAGACTGGGTATATTGCTCTTTTTGCTAACGGGCGCATTGTAGTCAGTAGTAAGGATGAATGGTGCATCGCCTTTCTCTCATGTTCTATCCTGTGTGGAATGAGTTTTCTGGGTTTTTGTCTGTCATCGAAGATTTTGTTGTGGCGGTTGAATCTATATCGACTCATTCTGGTGCCGCTGCGTTGGAGTTGACGGTTCTTAGTCAGCACCCTGTACAGACCGAGCTGACCTACTGAAACGCTCTGTCAAAACTGGCGTCTTCCTCGTTTGCTCACCTGAACAAAGAGGTTTTGGTGGAGGTAGTCCCCCAAAAAAGTATCGAACAGATCGAAGTCTTGGCTAAAGACAGCCCGGCCTCTTGGATGACTTCCCGTGAATTCCACTCACCGGAAGACTAACTTGACCGTCGAAGTTTCCCCGGGTACAACCTCGGGACTCTCCTGTTAGTCACCCTAGAGACCTTTTCTTGTGTGTTTCGCAGGGTTTGGACACACTCTTCCCGTCAGCACGTCGAGCTCAGTAGGTGAGCTCTTTCCGGGGAAACCGCAGCACTTGTTCAAATGGTAACTTGCTTTCTTTTTTATTTTTCTTCTAATTAACCACAAAAAACTTTATATATACTTTTATTTTATGTCTTTGTAGGTGTTTCAGGAATATATTAGATATGTTATTGCATTGATATTCGTCTTATCAGTTGACCTTTGGTCATCGCTTCTGATTCTTGGCGTCAATCCACAGTTCGTGATGTTTTTTCTGGTTTTCATTTTGTCACTTGTGACGTTTTTAGTTTTAAATTTTATTTGGAGCGATCGGGTTGTTCGTTCCATTGGTTGGCTTCGTCAGAGGCGATTAGCGCTTCAGACTGGATATATTGCTCTTTTTGCTTACGGGCGCATTGTAGTCAGTAGTAAGGATGAATGGTGCGTCGCCTTTCTCTCATATTCTATCCTGTGTGGACTGAGTTTTCTGGGTTTTTGTCTGTCATCGAAGATTTTGTTGTGGCGGTTGAATCTATATCGACTCATTCTGGTGCCGCTGCGTTGGAGTTGACGGTTCTTAGTCAGCACCCTGTACAGACCGAGCTGACCTACTGAAACGCTCTGTCAAAACTGGCGTCTTCCTCGTTTGCTCACCTGAACAAAGAGGTTTTGGTGGAGGTAGTCCCCCAAAAAAGCATCGAACAGATCGAAGTCTTGGCTAAAGACAGCCCGGCCTCTTGGATGACTTCCCGTGAATTCCACTCACCGGAAGACTAACTTGACCGTCGAAATTTCCCCGGGTACAACCTCGGGACTCTCCTGTTAGTCACCCTAGAGACCTTTTCTTGTGTGTTTCGCAGGGTTTGGACACACTCTTCTCATCAGCACGTCGAGCTCAGTAGGTGAGCTCTTTCCGGGGAAACCGCAGCACTTGTTCAAATGGTAACTTGCTTTCTTTTTTATTTTTCTTCTAATTAACCTCAAAAAACTTTATATATACTTTTATTTTATGTCTTTGTAGGTGTTTCAGGAATATATTAGATATGTTATTGCATTGATATTCGTCTTATCAGTTGACCTTTGGTCATCGCTTCTGATTCTTGGCGTCAATCCACAGTTCGTGATGTTTTTTCTGGTTTTCATTTTGTCACTTGTGACGTTTTTAGTTTTAAATTTTATTTGGAGCGATCGGGTTGTTCGTTCCATTGGTTGGCTTCGTCGGAGGCGATTAGCGCTTCAGACTGGGTATATTGCTCTTTTTGCTTACGGGCGCATTGTAGTCAGTAGTAAGGATGAATGGTGCGTCGCCTTTCTCTCATGTTCTATCCTGTGTGGAATGAGTTTTCTGGGTTTTTCTCTGTTGCCGAAGATTTTGTTGTGGCGGTTGAATCTATATCGACTCATTCTGGTGCCGCTGCATTGGAGTTGATGGTACTTCGTCAGCACCCTGTACAGGCCAGCTGTGCTGCTGGCCTGTATATCTTGGCGAAAGCTATAATGGTAGGTCTGCGACCAACTTTTTATCTTCTTCTACGTTTGGTGCTTTTCTGTCAAAAACTGCCTTAATTAGAATTTGTGATTTAGAATTAAAATGGCACTTTGTGTTTGCAGTGCGTTGGTGCTGACCCAACAGCGTTCCTTGGATGCCTGACCTTCCTCTACCCCGGGTGAACCACGGGTGGAGGCTGCTGGTAGAAGGAGATCTGCTGGCGGAACCGCATGTTTAACGGCAAAAGTTGACTATCTGGAAGTCCCGAAAAATTTTAGCACTCAAAAGTACTCCGGTTATTGTTACATTTTTTAATGATTTTAGCTTAATTTTTCATCCAAATTTGCATCCTGAAGAAGCGCTGCGGCTTCGCCGGACCGAGCTGACCTACTGAAACGCTCTGTCAAAACTGGCGTCTTCCTCGTTTGCTCACCTGAACAAAGAGGTTTTGGTGGAGGTAGTCACCCAAAAAAGTATCGACCAGATCGAAGTTTTGGCTAAAGACAGCCCGGCCTCTTGGATGAATTCCCGTGAATTCCACTCACCGGAAGATAAACTTGACCGTCGAAGTGTCCTCGGGTACAACCTCGGGGCTCTCCAGTTAGTCACCCTAGAGACCTTTTCTTGTTTGTTTCGCAGGGTTTGGACACGCTGTTCTCATCAGCACGTCGAGCTCAGTAGGTGAGCTCGTTCCGGGGAAACCGCCTCGCTTGTTCAAATGGTACCTTGCTTTCTTTTTTATTGTTCTTCTAATTAACCACCAAGAACTTTATATATATTTTTATTCTATGTCTTTGTAGGCGTTTCAAGAATATATTAGATATGTTATTGCATTGATATTCGTCTTATCAGTTGACCTTTGGTCATCTCTTCTGATTCTTGGCGTCAATCCACAGTTCGTGATGTTTTTTCTGATTTTTATTTTTTCACAGTGACATTTTTAGTTTTAAATTTTATTTGGAGCGATCGGGTTGTTCGTTCCATTGGTTGGCTTCGTCGGAGGCGATTATCGCTTCAGACTGGGTATATTGCTCTTTTTGCTAACGGGCGCATTGTAGTCAGTAGTAAGGATGAATGGTGCATCGCCTTTCTCTCATGTTCTATCCTGTGTGGAATGAGTTTTCTGGGTTTTTGTCTGTCATCGAAGATTTTGTTGTGGCGGTTGAATCTATATCGACTCATTCTGGTGCCGCTGCGTTGGAGTTGACGGTTCTTAGTCAGCACCCTGTACAGACCGAGCTGACCTACTGAAACGCTCTGTCAAAACTGGCGTCTTCCTCGTTTGCTCACCTGAACAAAGAGGTTTTGGTGGAGGTAGTCCCCCAAAAAAGTATCGAACAGATCGAAGTCTTGGCTAAAGACAGCCCGGCCTCTTGGATGACTTCCCGTGAATTCCACTCACCGGAAGACTAACTTGACCGTCGAAGTTTCCCCGGGTACAACCTCGGGACTCTCCTGTTAGTCACCCTAGAGACCTTTTCTTGTGTGTTTCGCAGGGTTTGGACACACTCTTCCCGTCAGCACGTCGAGCTCAGTAGGTGAGCTCTTTCCGGGGAAACCGCAGCACTTGTTCAAATGGTAACTTGCTTTCTTTTTTATTTTTCTTCTAATTAACCACAAAAAACTTTATATATACTTTTATTTTATGTCTTTGTAGGTGTTTCAGGAATATATTAGATATGTTATTGCATTGATATTCGTCTTATCAGTTGACCTTTGGTCATCTCTTCTGATTCTTGGCTTCAATCCACAGTTCGTGATGTTTTTTCTGGTTTTCATTTTCTCACTTGTGTCGTTTTTAGTTTTAAATTTTATTTGGAGCGATCGGGTTGTTCGTTCCATTGGTTGGCTTCGTCGGAGGCGATTAGCGCTTCAGACTGGGTATATTGCTCTTTTTGCTTACGGGCGCATTGTAGTCAGTAGTAAGGATGAATGGTGCGCCTTTCTCTCATGTTCTATCCTGTGTGGAATGAGTTTTCTGGGTTTTTCTCTGTTGCCGAAGATTTTGTTGTGGCGGTTGAATCTATATCGACTCATTCTGGTGCCGCTGCGTTGGAGTTGATGGTACTTCGTCAGCACCCTGTACAGGCCAGCTGTGCTGCTGGCCTGTATATCTTGGCGAAAGCTATAATGGTAGGTCTGCGACCAACTTTTTATCTTCTTCTACGTTTGGTGCTTTTCTGTCAAAAACTGCCTTAATTAGAATTTGTGATTTAGAATTAAAATGGCACTTTGTGTTTGCAGTGCGTTGGTGCTGACCCAACAGCGTTCCTTGGATGCCTGACCTTCCTCTACCCCGGGTGAACCACGGGTGGAGGCTGCTGGTAGAAGGAGATCTGCTGGCGGAACCGCATGTTTAACGGCAAAAGTTGACTATCTGGAAGTCCCGAAAAATTTTAGCACTCAAAAGTACTCCGGTTATTGTTACATTTTTTAATGATTTTAGCTTAATTTTTCATCCAAATTTGCATCCTGAAGAAGCGCTGCGGCTTCGCCGGACCGAGCTGACCTACTGAAACGCTCTGTCAAAACTGGCGTCTTCCTCGTTTGCTCACCTGAACAAAGAGGTTTTGGTGGAGGTAGTCACCCAAAAAAGTATCGACCAGATCGAAGTTTTGGCTAAAGACAGCCCGGCCTCTTGGATGACTTCCCGTGAATTCCACTCACCGGAAGATAAACTTGACCGTCGAAGTGTCCCCGGGTACAACCTCGGGGCTCTCCAGTTAGTCACCCTAGAGACCTTTTCTTGTTTGTTTCGCAGGGTTTGGACACGCTGTTCTCATCAGCACGTCGAGCTCAGTAGGTGAGCTCGTTCCGGGGAAACCGCCTCGCTTGTTCAAATGGTACCTTGCTTTCTTTTTTATTGTTCTTCTAATTAACCACCAAGAACTTTATATATATTTTTATTCTATGTCTTTGTAGGCGTTTCAAGAATATATTAGATATGTTATTGCATTGATATTCGTCTTATCAGTTGACCTTTGGTCATCTCTTCTGATTCTTGGCGTCAATCCACAGTTCGTGATGTTTTTTCTGATTTTTATTTTTTCACAGTGACATTTTTAGTTTTAAATTTTATTTGGAGCGATCGGGTTGTTCGTTCCATTGGTTGGCTTCGTCGGAGGCGATTATCGCTTCAGACTGGGTATATTGCTCTTTTTGCTAACGGGCGCATTGTAGTCAGTAGTAAGGATGAATGGTGCATCGCCTTTCTCTCATGTTCTATCCTGTGTGGAATGAGTTTTCTGGGTTTTTGTCTGTCATCGAAGATTTTGTTGTGGCGGTTGAATCTATATCGACTCATTCTGGTGCCGCTGCGTTGGAGTTGACGGTTCTTAGTCAGCACCCTGTACAGACCGAGCTGACCTACTGAAACGCTCTGTCAAAACTGGCGTCTTCCTCGTTTGCTCACCTGAACAAAGAGGTTTTGGTGGAGGTAGTCCCCCAAAAAAGTATCGAACAGATCGAAGTCTTGGCTAAAGACAGCCCGGCCTCTTGGATGACTTCCCGTGAATTCCACTCACCGGAAGACTAACTTGACCGTCGAAGTTTCCCCGGGTACAACCTCGGGACTCTCCTGTTAGTCACCCTAGAGACCTTTTCTTGTGTGTTTCGCAGGGTTTGGACACACTCTTCCCGTCAGCACGTCGAGCTCAGTAGGTGAGCTCTTTCCGGGGAAACCGCAGCACTTGTTCAAATGGTAACTTGCTTTCTTTTTTATTTTTCTTCTAATTAACCACAAAAAACTTTATATATACTTTTATTTTATGTCTTTGTAGGTGTTTCAGGAATATATTAGATATGTTATTGCATTGATATTCGTCTTATCAGTTGACCTTTGGTCATCTCTTCTGATTCTTGGCTTCAATCCACAGTTCGTGATGTTTTTTCTGGTTTTCATTTTCTCACTTGTGTCGTTTTTAGTTTTAAATTTTATTTGGAGCGATCGGGTTGTTCGTTCCATTGGTTGGCTTCGTCGGAGGCGATTAGCGCTTCAGACTGGGTATATTGCTCTTTTTGTTTACGGGCGCATTGTAGTCAGTAGTAAGGATGAATGGTGCGTCGCCTTTCTCTCATGTTCTATCCTGTGTGGAATGAGTTTTCTGGGTTTTTCTCTGTTGCCGAAGATTTTGTTGTGGCGGTTGAATCTATATCGACTCATTCTGGTGCCGCTGCGTTGGAGTTGATGGTACTTCGTCAGCACCCTGTACAGGCCAGCTGTGCTGCTGGCCTGTATATCTTGGCGAAAGCTATAATGGTAGGTCTGCGACCAACTTTTTATCTTCTTCTACGTTTGGTGCTTTTCTGTCAAAAACTGCCGTAATTAGAATTTGTGATTTAGAATTAAAATGGCACTTTGTGTTTGCAGTGCGTTGGTGCTGACCCAACAGCGTTCCTTGGATGCCTGACCTTCCTCTACCCCGGGTGAACCACGGGTGGAGGCTGCTGGTAGAAGGAGATCTGCTGGCGGAACCGCATGTTTAACGGCAAAAGTTGACTGGCTGGAAGTCCCGAAAAATTTTAGCACTCAAAAGTACTCCGGTTATTGTTACATTTTTTAATGATTTTAACTTAATTTTTCATCCAAATTTGCATCCTGAAGGAGCGCAGCGGCTTCGCCGGACCGAGCTGACCTACTGAAACGCTCTGTCAAAACTGGCGTCTTCCTCGTTTGCTCACCTGAACAAAGAGGTTTTGGTGGAGGTAGTCCCCCAAAAAAGCATCGAACAGATCGAAGTCTTGGCTAAAGACAGCCCGGCCTCTTGGATGACTTCCCGTGAATTCCACTCACCGGAAGACTAACTTGACCGTCGAAATTTCCCCGGGTACAACCTCGGGACTCTCCTGTTAGTCACCCTAGAGACCTTTTCTTGTGTGTTTCGCAGGGTTTGGACACACTCTTCTCATCAGCACGTCGAGCTCAGTAGG
This sequence comes from Coffea arabica, assembly GCF_036785885.1. Classification (NCBI taxonomy): domain Eukaryota; kingdom Viridiplantae; phylum Streptophyta; class Magnoliopsida; order Gentianales; family Rubiaceae; genus Coffea; species Coffea arabica. The sequence continues at coordinate 62,895,053 of NC_092320.1, forward strand.
TGAGCTCTTTCCGGGGAAACCGCAGCACTTGTTCAAATGGTAACTTGCTTTCTTTTTTATTTTTCTTCTAATTAACCTCAAAAAACTTTATATATACTTTTATTTTATGTCTTTGTAGGTGTTTCAGGAATATATTAGATATGTTATTGCATTGATATTCGTCTTATCAGTTGACCTTTGGTCATCGCTTCTGATTCTTGGCGTCAATCCACAGTTCGTGATGTTTTTTCTGGTTTTCATTTTGTCACTTGTGACGTTTTTAGTTTTAAATTTTATTTGGAGCGATCGGGTTGTTCGTTCCATTGGTTGGCTTCGTCAGAGGCGATTAGCGCTTCAGACTGGATATATTGCTCTTTTTGCTTACGGGCGCATTGTAGTCAATAGTAAGGATGAATGGTGCGTCGCCTTTCTCTCATGTTCTATCCTGTGTGGAATGAGTTTTCTGGGTTTTTCTCTGTTGCCGAAGATTTTGTTGTGGCGGTTGAATCTATATCGACTCATTCTGGTGCCGCTGCATTGGAGTTGATGGTACTTCGTCAGCACCCTGTACAGGCCAGCTGTGCTGCTGGCCTGTATATCTTGGCGAAAGCTATAATGGTAGGTCTGCGACCAACTTTTTATCTTCTTCTACGTTTGGTGCTTTTCTGTCAAAAACTGCCTTAATTAGAATTTGTGATTTAGAATTAAAATGGCACTTTGTGTTTGCAGTGCGTTGGTGCTGACCCAACAGCGTTCCTTGGATGCCTGACCTTCCTCTACCCCGGGTGAACCACGGGTGGAGGCTGCTGGTAGAAGGAGATCTGCTGGCGGAACCGCATGTTTAACGGCAAAAGTTGACTGGCTGGAAGTCCCGAAAAATTTTAGCACTCAAAAGTACTCCGGTTATTGTTACATTTTTTAATGATTTTAGCTTAATTTTTCATCCAAATTTGCATCCTGAAGAAGCGCTGCGGCTTCGCCGGACCGAGCTGACCTACTGAAACGCTCTGTCAAAACTGGCGTCTTCCTCGTTTGCTCACCTGAACAAAGAGGTTTTGGTGGAGGTAGTCACCCAAAAAAGTATCGACCAGATCGAAGTTTTGGCTAAAGACAGCCCGGCCTCTTGGATGACTTCCCGTGAATTCCACTCACCGGAAGACAAACTTGACCGTCGAAGTGTCCCCGGGTACAACCTCGGGGCTCTCCAGTTAGTCACCCTAGAGACCTTTTCTTGTTTGTTTCGCAGGGTTTGGACACGCTGTTCTCATCAGCACGTCGAGCTCAGTAGGTGAGCTCGTTCCGGGGAAACCGCCTCGCTTGTTCAAATGGTACCTTGCTTTCTTTTTTATTGTTCTTCTAATTAACCACCAAGAACTTTATATATATTTTTATTCTATGTCTTTGTAGGCGTTTCAAGAATATATTAGATATGTTATTGCATTGATATTCGTCTTATCAGTTGACCTTTGGTCATCTCTTCTGATTCTTGGCGTCAATCCACAGTTCGTGATGTTTTTTCTGATTTTTATTTTTTCACAGTGACATTTTTAGTTTTAAATTTTATTTGGAGCGATCGGGTTGTTCGTTCCATTGGTTGGCTTCGTCGGAGGCGATTATCGCTTCAGACTGGGTATATTGCTCTTTTTGCTAACGGGCGCATTGTAGTCAGTAGTAAGGATGAATGGTGCATCGCCTTTCTCTCATGTTCTATCCTGTGTGGAATGAGTTTTCTGTGTTTTTGTCTGTCATCGAAGATTTTGTTGTGGCGGTTGAATCTATATCGACTCATTCTGGTGCCACTGCGTTGGAGTTGACGGTTCTTAGTCAGCACCCTGTACAGACCGAGCTGACCTACTGAAACGCTCTGTCAAAACTGGCGTCTTCCTCGTTTGCTCACCTGAACAAAGAGGTTTTGGTGGAGGTAGTCCCCCAAAAAAGTATCGAACAGATCGAAGTCTTGGCTAAAGACAGCCCGGCCTCTTGGATGACTTCCCGTGAATTCCACTCACCGGAAGACTAACTTGACCGTCGAAGTTTCCCCGGGTACAACCTCGGGACTCTCCTGTTAGTCACCCTAGAGACCTTTTCTTGTGTGTTTCGCAGGGTTTGGACACACTCTTCCCATCAGCACGTCGAGCTCAGTAGGTGAGCTCTTTCCGGGGAAACCGCAGCACTTGTTCAAATGGTAACTTGCTTTCTTTTTTATTTTTCTTCTAATTAACCACAAAAAACTTTATATATACTTTTATTTTATGTCTTTGTAGGTGTTTCAGGAATATATTAGATATGTTATTGCATTGATATTCGTCTTATCAGTTGACCTTTGGTCATCGCTTCCGATTCTTGGCGTCAATCCACAGTTCGTGATGTTTTTTCTGGTTTTCATTTTGTCACTTGTGACGTTTTTAGTTTTAAATTTTATTTGGAGCGATCTGGTTGTTCGTTCCATTGGTTGGCTTCGTCAGAGGCGATTAGCGCTTCAGACTGGATATATTGCTCTTTTTGCTTACGGGCGCATTGTAGTCAGTAGTAAGGATGAATGGTGCGTCGCCTTTATCTCATATTCTATCCTGTGTGGACTGAGTTTTCTGGGTTTTTGTCTGTCATCGAAGATTTTGTTGTGGCGGTTGAATCTATATCGACTCATTCTGGTGCCGCTGCGTTGGAGTTGACGGTTCTTAGTCAGCACCCTGTACAGACCGAGCTGACCTACTGAAACGCTCTGTCAAAACTGGCGTCTTCCTCGTTTGCTCACCTGAACAAAGAGGTTTTGGTGGAGGTAGTCCCCCAAAAAAGCATCGAACAGATCGAAGTCTTGGCTAAAGACAGCCCGGCCTCTTGGATGACTTCCCGTGAATTCCACTCACCGGAAGACTAACTTGACCGTCGAAGTTTCCCCGGGTACAACCTCGGGACTCTCCTGTTAGTCACCCTAGAGACCTTTTCTTGTGTGTTTCGCAGGGTTTGGACACACTCTTCTCATCAGCACGTCGAGCTCAGTAGGTGAGCTCTTTCCGGGGAAACCGCAGCACTTGTTCAAATGGTAACTTGCTTTCTTTTTTATTTTTCTTCTAATTAACCTCAAAAAACTTTATATATACTTTTATTTTATGTCTTTGTAGGTGTTTCAGGAATATATTAGATATGTTATTGCATTGATATTCGTCTTATCAGTTGACCTTTGGTCATCGCTTCTGATTCTTGGCGTCAATCCACAGTTCGTGATGTTTTTTCTGGTTTTCATTTTGTCACTTGTGACGTTTTTAGTTTTAAATTTTATTTGGAGCGATCGGGTTGTTCGTTCCATTGGTTGGCTTCGTCAGAGGCGATTAGCGCTTCAGACTGGATATATTGCTCTTTTTGCTTACGGGCGCATTGTAGTCAGTAGTAAGGATGAATGGTGCATCGCCTTTCTCTCATATTCTATCCTGTGTGGAATGAGTTTTCTGGGTTTTTGTCTGTCATCGAAGATTTTGTTGTGGCGGTTGAATCTATATCGACTCATTCTGGTGCCGCTGCGTTGGAGTTGACGGTTCTTAGTCAGCACCCTGTACAGACCGAGCTGACCTACTGAAACGCTCTGTCAAAACTGGCGTCTTCCTCGTTTGCTCACCTGAACAAAGAGGTTTTGGTGGAGGTAGTCCCCCAAAAAAGTATCGAACAGATCGAAGTCTTGGCTAAAGACAGCCCGGCCTCTTGGATGACTTCCCGTGAATTCCACTCACCGGAAGACTAACTTGACCGTCGAAGTTTCCCCGGGTACAACCTCGGGACTCTCCTGTTAGTCACCCTAGAGACCTTTTCTTGTGTGTTTCGCAGGGTTTGGACACACTCTTCCCGTCAGCACGTCGAGCTCAGTAGGTGAGCTCTTTCCGGGGAAACCGCAGCACTTGTTCAAATGGTAACTTGCTTTCTTTTTTATTTTTCTTCTAATTAACCACAAAAAACTTTATATATACTTTTATTTTATGTCTTTGTAGGTGTTTCAGGAATATATTAGATATGTTATTGCATTGATATTCGTCTTATCAGTTGACCTTTGGTCATCTCTTCTGATTCTTGGCTTCAATCCACAGTTCGTGATGTTTTTTCTGGTTTTCATTTTCTCACTTGTGTCGTTTTTAGTTTTAAATTTTATTTGGAGCGATCGGGTTGTTCGTTCCATTGGTTGGCTTCGTCGGAGGCGATTAGCGCTTCAGACTGGGTATATTGCTCTTTTTGTTTACGGGCGCATTGTAGTCAGTAGTAAGGATGAATGGTGCGTCGCCTTTCTCTCATGTTCTATCCTGTGTGGAATGAGTTTTCTGGGTTTTTCTCTGTTGCCGAAGATTTTGTTGTGGCGGTTGAATCTATATCGACTCATTCTGGTGCCGCTGCGTTGGAGTTGATGGTACTTCGTCAGCACCCTGTACAGGCCAGCTGTGCTGCTGGCCTGTATATCTTGGCGAAAGCTATAATGGTAGGTCTGCGACCAACTTTTTATCTTCTTCTACGTTTGGTGCTTTTCTGTCAAAAACTGCCGTAATTAGAATTTGTGATTTAGAATTAAAATGGCACTTTGTGTTTGCAGTGCGTTGGTGCTGACCCAACAGCGTTCCTTGGATGCCTGACCTTCCTCTACCCCGGGTGAACCACGGGTGGAGGCTGCTGGTAGAAGGAGATCTGCTGGCGGAACCGCATGTTTAACGGCAAAAGTTGACTGGCTGGAAGTCCCGAAAAATTTTAGCACTCAAAAGTACTCCGGTTATTGTTACATTTTTTAATGATTTTAACTTAATTTTTCATCCAAATTTGCATCCTGAAGGAGCGCAGCGGCTTCGCCGGACCGAGCTGACCTACTGAAACGCTCTGTCAAAACTGGCGTCTTCCTCGTTTGCTCACCTGAACAAAGAGGTTTTGGTGGAGGTAGTCCCCCAAAAAAGCATCGAACAGATCGAAGTCTTGGCTAAAGACAGCCCGGCCTCTTGGATGACTTCCCGTGAATTCCACTCACCGGAAGACTAACTTGACCGTCGAAATTTCCCCGGGTACAACCTCGGGACTCTCCTGTTAGTCACCCTAGAGACCTTTTCTTGTGTGTTTCGCAGGGTTTGGACACACTCTTCTCATCAGCACGTCGAGCTCAGTAGGTGAGCTCTTTCCGGGGAAACCGCAGCACTTGTTCAAATGGTAACTTGCTTTCTTTTTTATTTTTCTTCTAATTAACCTCAAAAAACTTTATATATACTTTTATTTTATGTCTTTGTAGGTGTTTCAGGAATATATTAGATATGTTATTGCATTGATATTCGTCTTATCAGTTGACCTTTGGTCATCGCTTCTGATTCTTGGCGTCAATCCACAGTTCGTGATGTTTTTTCTGGTTTTCATTTTGTCACTTGTGACGTTTTTAGTTTTAAATTTTATTTGGAGCGATCGGGTTGTTCGTTCCATTGGTTGGCTTCGTCAGAGGCGATTAGCGCTTCAGACTGGATATATTGCTCTTTTTGCTTACGGGCGCATTGTAGTCAATAGTAAGGATGAATGGTGCGTCGCCTTTCTCTCATGTTCTATCCTGTGTGGAATGAGTTTTCTGGGTTTTTCTCTGTTGCCGAAGATTTTGTTGTGGCGGTTGAATCTATATCGACTCATTCTGGTGCCGCTGCATTGGAGTTGATGGTACTTCGTCAGCACCCTGTACAGGCCAGCTGTGCTGCTGGCCTGTATATCTTGGCGAAAGCTATAATGGTAGGTCTGCGACCAACTTTTTATCTTCTTCTACGTTTGGTGCTTTTCTGTCAAAAACTGCCTTAATTAGAATTTGTGATTTAGAATTAAAATGGCACTTTGTGTTTGCAGTGCGTTGGTGCTGACCCAACAGCGTTCCTTGGATGCCTGACCTTCCTCTACCCCGGGTGAACCACGGGTGGAGGCTGCTGGTAGAAGGAGATCTGCTGGCGGAACCGCATGTTTAACGGCAAAAGTTGACTGGCTGGAAGTCCCGAAAAATTTTAGCACTCAAAAGTACTCCGGTTATTGTTACATTTTTTAATGATTTTAGCTTAATTTTTCATCCAAATTTGCATCCTGAAGAAGCGCTGCGGCTTCGCCGGACCGAGCTGACCTACTGAAACGCTCTGTCAAAACTGGCGTCTTCCTCGTTTGCTCACCTGAACAAAGAGGTTTTGGTGGAGGTAGTCACCCAAAAAAGTATCGACCAGATCGAAGTTTTGGCTAAAGACAGCCCGGCCTCTTGGATGACTTCCCGTGAATTCCACTCACCGGAAGACAAACTTGACCGTCGAAGTGTCCCCGGGTACAACCTCGGGGCTCTCCAGTTAGTCACCCTAGAGACCTTTTCTTGTTTGTTTCGCAGGGTTTGGACACGCTGTTCTCATCAGCACGTCGAGCTCAGTAGGTGAGCTCGTTCCGGGGAAACCGCCTCGCTTGTTCAAATGGTACCTTGCTTTCTTTTTTATTGTTCTTCTAATTAACCACCAAGAACTTTATATATATTTTTATTCTATGTCTTTGTAGGCGTTTCAAGAATATATTAGATATGTTATTGCATTGATATTCGTCTTATCAGTTGACCTTTGGTCATCTCTTCTGATTCTTGGCGTCAATCCACAGTTCGTGATGTTTTTTCTGATTTTTATTTTTTCACAGTGACATTTTTAGTTTTAAATTTTATTTGGAGCGATCGGGTTGTTCGTTCCATTGGTTGGCTTCGTCGGAGGCGATTATCGCTTCAGACTGGGTATATTGCTCTTTTTGCTAACGGGCGCATTGTAGTCAGTAGTAAGGATGAATGGTGCATCGCCTTTCTCTCATGTTCTATCCTGTGTGGAATGAGTTTTCTGTGTTTTTGTCTGTCATCGAAGATTTTGTTGTGGCGGTTGAATCTATATCGACTCATTCTGGTGCCACTGCGTTGGAGTTGACGGTTCTTAGTCAGCACCCTGTACAGACCGAGCTGACCTACTGAAACGCTCTGTCAAAACTGGCGTCTTCCTCGTTTGCTCACCTGAACAAAGAGGTTTTGGTGGAGGTAGTCCCCCAAAAAAGTATCGAACAGATCGAAGTCTTGGCTAAAGACAGCCCGGCCTCTTGGATGACTTCCCGTGAATTCCACTCACCGGAAGACTAACTTGACCGTCGAAGTTTCCCCGGGTACAACCTCGGGACTCTCCTGTTAGTCACCCTAGAGACCTTTTCTTGTGTGTTTCGCAGGGTTTGGACACACTCTTCCCATCAGCACGTCGAGCTCAGTAGGTGAGCTCTTTCCGGGGAAACCGCAGCACTTGTTCAAATGGTAACTTGCTTTCTTTTTTATTTTTCTTCTAATTAACCACAAAAAACTTTATATATACTTTTATTTTATGTCTTTGTAGGTGTTTCAGGAATATATTAGATATGTTATTGCATTGATATTCGTCTTATCAGTTGACCTTTGGTCATCGCTTCCGATTCTTGGCGTCAATCCACAGTTCGTGATGTTTTTTCTGGTTTTCATTTTGTCACTTGTGACGTTTTTAGTTTTAAATTTTATTTGGAGCGATCTGGTTGTTCGTTCCATTGGTTGGCTTCGTCAGAGGCGATTAGCGCTTCAGACTGGATATATTGCTCTTTTTGCTTACGGGCGCATTGTAGTCAGTAGTAAGGATGAATGGTGCGTCGCCTTTATCTCATATTCTATCCTGTGTGGACTGAGTTTTCTGGGTTTTTGTCTGTCATCGAAGATTTTGTTGTGGCGGTTGAATCTATATCGACTCATTCTGGTGCCGCTGCGTTGGAGTTGACGGTTCTTAGTCAGCACCCTGTACAGACCGAGCTGACCTACTGAAACGCTCTGTCAAAACTGGCGTCTTCCTCGTTTGCTCACCTGAACAAAGAGGTTTTGGTGGAGGTAGTCCCCCAAAAAAGCATCGAACAGATCGAAGTCTTGGCTAAAGACAGCCCGGCCTCTTGGATGACTTCCCGTGAATTCCACTCACCGGAAGACTAACTTGACCGTCGAAGTTTCCCCGGGTACAACCTCGGGACTCTCCTGTTAGTCACCCTAGAGACCTTTTCTTGTGTGTTTCGCAGGGTTTGGACACACTCTTCTCATCAGCACGTCGAGCTCAGTAGGTGAGCTCTTTCCGGGGAAACCGCAGCACTTGTTCAAATGGTAACTTGCTTTCTTTTTTATTTTTCTTCTAATTAACCTCAAAAAACTTTATATATACTTTTATTTTATGTCTTTGTAGGTGTTTCAGGAATATATTAGATATGTTATTGCATTGATATTCGTCTTATCAGTTGACCTTTGGTCATCGCTTCTGATTCTTGGCGTCAATCCACAGTTCGTGATGTTTTTTCTGGTTTTCATTTTGTCACTTGTGACGTTTTTAGTTTTAAATTTTATTTGGAGCGATCGGGTTGTTCGTTCCATTGGTTGGCTTCGTCAGAGGCGATTAGCGCTTCAGACTGGATATATTGCTCTTTTTGCTTACGGGCGCATTGTAGTCAGTAGTAAGGATGAATGGTGCATCGCCTTTCTCTCATATTCTATCCTGTGTGGAATGAGTTTTCTGGGTTTTTGTCTGTCATCGAAGATTTTGTTGTGGCGGTTGAATCTATATCGACTCATTCTGGTGCCGCTGCGTTGGAGTTGACGGTTCTTAGTCAGCACCCTGTACAGACCGAGCTGACCTACTGAAACGCTCTGTCAAAACTGGCGTCTTCCTCGTTTGCTCACCTGAACAAAGAGGTTTTGGTGGAGGTAGTCCCCCAAAAAAGTATCGAACAGATCGAAGTCTTGGCTAAAGACAGCCCGGCCTCTTGGATGACTTCCCGTGAATTCCACTCACCGGAAGACTAACTTGACCGTCGAAGTTTCCCCGGGTACAACCTCGGGACTCTCCTGTTAGTCACCCTAGAGACCTTTTCTTGTGTGTTTCGCAGGGTTTGGACACACTCTTCCCGTCAGCACGTCGAGCTCAGTAGGTGAGCTCTTTCCGGGGAAACCGCAGCACTTGTTCAAATGGTAACTTGCTTTCTTTTTTATTTTTCTTCTAATTAACCACAAAAAACTTTATATATACTTTTATTTTATGTCTTTGTAGGTGTTTCAGGAATATATTAGATATGTTATTGCATTGATATTCGTCTTATCAGTTGACCTTTGGTCATCTCTTCTGATTCTTGGCTTCAATCCACAGTTCGTGATGTTTTTTCTGGTTTTCATTTTCTCACTTGTGTCGTTTTTAGTTTTAAATTTTATTTGGAGCGATCGGGTTGTTCGTTCCATTGGTTGGCTTCGTCGGAGGCGATTAGCGCTTCAGACTGGGTATATTGCTCTTTTTGTTTACGGGCGCATTGTAGTCAGTAGTAAGGATGAATGGTGCGTCGCCTTTCTCTCATGTTCTATCCTGTGTGGAATGAGTTTTCTGGGTTTTTCTCTGTTGCCGAAGATTTTGTTGTGGCGGTTGAATCTATATCGACTCATTCTGGTGCCGCTGCGTTGGAGTTGATGGTACTTCGTCAGCACCCTGTACAGGCCAGCTGTGCTGCTGGCCTGTATATCTTGGCGAAAGCTATAATGGTAGGTCTGCGACCAACTTTTTATCTTCTTCTACGTTTGGTGCTTTTCTGTCAAAAACTGCCGTAATTAGAATTTGTGATTTAGAATTAAAATGGCACTTTGTGTTTGCAGTGCGTTGGTGCTGACCCAACAGCGTTCCTTGGATGCCTGACCTTCCTCTACCCCGGGTGAACCACGGGTGGAGGCTGCTGGTAGAAGGAGATCTGCTGGCGGAACCGCATGTTTAACGGCAAAAGTTGACTGGCTGGAAGTCCCGAAAAATTTTAGCACTCAAAAGTACTCCGGTTATTGTTACATTTTTTAATGATTTTAACTTAATTTTTCATCCAAATTTGCATCCTGAAGGAGCGCAGCGGCTTCGCCGGACCGAGCTGACCTACTGAAACGCTCTGTCAAAACTGGCGTCTTCCTCGTTTGCTCACCTGAACAAAGAGGTTTTGGTGGAGGTAGTCCCCCAAAAAAGCATCGAACAGATCGAAGTCTTGGCTAAAGACAGCCCGGCCTCTTGGATGACTTCCCGTGAATTCCACTCACCGGAAGACTAACTTGACCGTCGAAATTTCCCCGGGTACAACCTCGGGACTCTCCTGTTAGTCACCCTAGAGACCTTTTCTTGTGTGTTTCGCAGGGTTTGGACACACTCTTCTCATCAGCACGTCGAGCTCAGTAGGTGAGCTCTTTCCGGGGAAACCGCAGCACTTGTTCAAATGGTAACTTGCTTTCTTTTTTATTTTTCTTCTAATTAACCTCAAAAAACTTTATATATACTTTTATTTTATGTCTTTGTAGGTGTTTCAGGAATATATTAGATATGTTATTGCATTGATATTCGTCTTATCAGTTGACCTTTGGTCATCGCTTCTGATTCTTGGCGTCAATCCACAGTTCGTGATGTTTTTTCTGGTTTTCATTTTGTCACTTGTGACGTTTTTAGTTTTAAATTTTATTTGGAGCGATCGGGTTGTTCGTTCCATTGGTTGGCTTCGTCAGAGGCGATTAGCGCTTCAGACTGGATATATTGCTCTTTTTGCTTACGGGCGCATTGTAGTCAATAGTAAGGATGAATGGTGCGTCGCCTTTCTCTCATGTTCTATCCTGTGTGGAATGAGTTTTCTGGGTTTTTCTCTGTTGCCGAAGATTTTGTTGTGGCGGTTGAATCTATATCGACTCATTCTGGTGCCGCTGCATTGGAGTTGATGGTACTTCGTCAGCACCCTGTACAGGCCAGCTGTGCTGCTGGCCTGTATATCTTGGCGAAAGCTATAATGGTAGGTCTGCGACCAACTTTTTATCTTCTTCTACGTTTGGTGCTTTTCTGTCAAAAACTGCCTTAATTAGAATTTGTGATTTAGAATTAAAATGGCACTTTGTGTTTGCAGTGCGTTGGTGCTGACCCAACAGCGTTCCTTGGATGCCTGACCTTCCTCTACCCCGGGTGAACCACGGGTGGAGGCTGCTGGTAGAAGGAGATCTGCTGGCGGAACCGCATGTTTAACGGCAAAAGTTGACTGGCTGGAAGTCCCGAAAAATTTTAGCACTCAAAAGTACTCCGGTTATTGTTACATTTTTTAATGATTTTAGCTTAATTTTTCATCCAAATTTGCATCCTGAAGAAGCGCTGCGGCTTCGCCGGACCGAGCTGACCTACTGAAACGCTCTGTCAAAACTGGCGTCTTCCTCGTTTGCTCACCTGAACAAAGAGGTTTTGGTGGAGGTAGTCACCCAAAAAAGTATCGACCAGATCGAAGTTTTGGCTAAAGACAGCCCGGCCTCTTGGATGACTTCCCGTGAATTCCACTCACCGGAAGACAAACTTGACCGTCGAAGTGTCCCCGGGTACAACCTCGGGGCTCTCCAGTTAGTCACCCTAGAGACCTTTTCTTGTTTGTTTCGCAGGGTTTGGACACGCTGTTCTCATCAGCACGTCGAGCTCAGTAGGTGAGCTCGTTCCGGGGAAACCGCCTCGCTTGTTCAAATGGTACCTTGCTTTCTTTTTTATTGTTCTTCTAATTAACCACCAAGAACTTTATATATATTTTTATTCTATGTCTTTGTAGGCGTTTCAAGAATATATTAGATATGTTATTGCATTGATATTCGTCTTATCAGTTGACCTTTGGTCATCTCTTCTGATTCTTGGCGTCAATCCACAGTTCGTGATGTTTTTTCTGATTTTTATTTTTTCACAGTGACATTTTTAGTTTTAAATTTTATTTGGAGCGATCGGGTTGTTCGTTCCATTGGTTGGCTTCGTCGGAGGCGATTATCGCTTCAGACTGGGTATATTGCTCTTTTTGCTAACGGGCGCATTGTAGTCAGTAGTAAGGATGAATGGTGCATCGCCTTTCTCTCATGTTCTATCCTGTGTGGAATGAGTTTTCTGTGTTTTTGTCTGTCATCGAAGATTTTGTTGTGGCGGTTGAATCTATATCGACTCATTCTGGTGCCACTGCGTTGGAGTTGACGGTTCTTAGTCAGCACCCTGTACAGACCGAGCTGACCTACTGAAACGCTCTGTCAAAACTGGCGTCTTCCTCGTTTGCTCACCTGAACAAAGAGGTTTTGGTGGAGGTAGTCCCCCAAAAAAGTATCGAACAGATCGAAGTCTTGGCTAAAGACAGCCCGGCCTCTTGGATGACTTCCCGTGAATTCCACTCACCGGAAGACTAACTTGACCGTCGAAGTTTCCCCGGGTACAACCTCGGGACTCTCCTGTTAGTCACCCTAGAGACCTTTTCTTGTGTGTTTCGCAGGGTTTGGACACACTCTTCCCATCAGCACGTCGAGCTCAGTAGGTGAGCTCTTTCCGGGGAAACCGCAGCACTTGTTCAAATGGTAACTTGCTTTCTTTTTTATTTTTCTTCTAATTAACCACAAAAAACTTTATATATACTTTTATTTTATGTCTTTGTAGGTGTTTCAGGAATATATTAGATATGTTATTGCATTGATATTCGTCTTATCAGTTGACCTTTGGTCATCGCTTCCGATTCTTGGCGTCAATCCACAGTTCGTGATGTTTTTTCTGGTTTTCATTTTGTCACTTGTGACGTTTTTAGTTTTAAATTTTATTTGGAGCGATCTGGTTGTTCGTTCCATTGGTTGGCTTCGTCAGAGGCGATTAGCGCTTCAGACTGGATATATTGCTCTTTTTGCTTACGGGCGCATTGTAGTCAGTAGTAAGGATGAATGGTGCGTCGCCTTTATCTCATATTCTATCCTGTGTGGACTGAGTTTTCTGGGTTTTTGTCTGTCATCGAAGATTTTGTTGTGGCGGTTGAATCTATATCGACTCATTCTGGTGCCGCTGCGTTGGAGTTGACGGTTCTTAGTCAGCACCCTGTACAGACCGAGCTGACCTACTGAAACGCTCTGTCAAAACTGGCGTCTTCCTCGTTTGCTCACCTGAACAAAGAGGTTTTGGTGGAGGTAGTCCCCCAAAAAAGCATCGAACAGATCGAAGTCTTGGCTAAAGACAGCCCGGCCTCTTGGATGACTTCCCGTGAATTCCACTCACCGGAAGACTAACTTGACCGTCGAAGTTTCCCCGGGTACAACCTCGGGACTCTCCTGTTAGTCACCCTAGAGACCTTTTCTTGTGTGTTTCGCAGGGTTTGGACACACTCTTCTCATCAGCACGTCGAGCTCAGTAGGTGAGCTCTTTCCGGGGAAACCGCAGCACTTGTTCAAATGGTAACTTGCTTTCTTTTTTATTTTTCTTCTAATTAACCTCAAAAAACTTTATATATACTTTTATTTTATGTCTTTGTAGGTGTTTCAGGAATATATTAGATATGTTATTGCATTGATATTCGTCTTATCAGTTGACCTTTGGTCATCGCTTCTGATTCTTGGCGTCAATCCACAGTTCGTGATGTTTTTTCTGGTTTTCATTTTGTCACTTGTGACGTTTTTAGTTTTAAATTTTATTTGGAGCGATCGGGTTGTTCGTTCCATTGGTTGGCTTCGTCAGAGGCGATTAGCGCTTCAGACTGGATATATTGCTCTTTTTGCTTACGGGCGCATTGTAGTCAGTAGTAAGGATGAATGGTGCATCGCCTTTCTCTCATATTCTATCCTGTGTGGAATGAGTTTTCTGGGTTTTTGTCTGTCATCGAAGATTTTGTTGTGGCGGTTGAATCTATATCGACTCATTCTGGTGCCGCTGCGTTGGAGTTGACGGTTCTTAGTCAGCACCCTGTACAGACCGAGCTGACCTACTGAAACGCTCTGTCAAAACTGGCGTCTTCCTCGTTTGCTCACCTGAACAAAGAGGTTTTGGTGGAGGTAGTCCCCCAAAAAAGTATCGAACAGATCGAAGTCTTGGCTAAAGACAGCCCGGCCTCTTGGATGACTTCCCGTGAATTCCACTCACCGGAAGACTAACTTGACCGTCGAAGTTTCCCCGGGTACAACCTCGGGACTCTCCTGTTAGTCACCCTAGAGACCTTTTCTTGTGTGTTTCGCAGGGTTTGGACACACTCTTCCCGTCAGCACGTCGAGCTCAGTAGGTGAGCTCTTTCCGGGGAAACCGCAGCACTTGTTCAAATGGTAACTTGCTTTCTTTTTTATTTTTCTTCTAATTAACCACAAAAAACTTTATATATACTTTTATTTTATGTCTTTGTAGGTGTTTCAGGAATATATTAGATATGTTATTGCATTGATATTCGTCTTATCAGTTGACCTTTGGTCATCTCTTCTGATTCTTGGCTTCAATCCACAGTTCGTGATGTTTTTTCTGGTTTTCATTTTCTCACTTGTGTCGTTTTTAGTTTTAAATTTTATTTGGAGCGATCGGGTTGTTCGTTCCATTGGTTGGCTTCGTCGGAGGCGATTAGCGCTTCAGACTGGGTATATTGCTCTTTTTGTTTACGGGCGCATTGTAGTCAGTAGTAAGGATGAATGGTGCGTCGCCTTTCTCTCATGTTCTATCCTGTGTGGAATGAGTTTTCTGGGTTTTTCTCTGTTGCCGAAGATTTTGTTGTGGCGGTTGAATCTATATCGACTCATTCTGGTGCCGCTGCGTTGGAGTTGATGGTACTTCGTCAGCACCCTGTACAGGCCAGCTGTGCTGCTCCTAAACCCTAAACCCTAAACCCTAAACCCTAAACCCTAAACCCTAAACCCTAAACCCTAAACCCTAAACCCTAAACCCTAAACCCTAAACCCTAAACCCTAAACCCTAAACCCTAAACCCTAAACCCTAAACCCTAAACCCTAAACCCCCTAAACCCTAAACCCTAAACCCTAAACCCTAAACCCTAAACCCTAAACCCTAAACCCTAAACCCTAAACCCTAAACCCTAAACCCTAAACCCTAAACCCTAAACCCTAAACCCTAAACCCTAAACCCTAAACCCTAAACCCTAAACCCTAAACCCTAAACCCTAAACCCTAAACCCTAAACCCTAAACCCTAAACCCTAAACCCTAAACCCTAAACCCTAAACCCTAAACCCTAAACCCTAAACCCTAAACCCTAAACCCTAAACCCTAAACCCTAAACCCTAAACCCTAAACCCTAAACCCTAAACCCTAAACCCTAAACCCTAAACCCTAAACCCTAAACCCTAAACCCTAAACCCTAAACCCTAAACCCTAAACCCTAAACCCTAAACCCTAAACCCTAAACCCTAAACCCTAAACCCTAAACCCTAAACCCTAAACCCTAAACCCTAAACCCTAAACCCTAAACCCTAAACCCTAAACCCTAAACCCTAAACCCTAAACCCTAAACCCTAAACCCTAAACCCTAAACCCTAAACCCTAAACCCTAAACCCTAAACCCTAAACCCTAAACCCTAAACCCTAAACCCTAAACCCTAAACCCTAAACCCTAAACCCTAAACCCTAAACCCTAAACCCTAAACCCTAAACCCTAAACCCTAAACCCTAAACCCTAAACCCTAAACCCTAAACCCTAAACCCTAAACCCTAAACCCTAAACCCTAAACCCTAAACCCTAAACCCTAAACCCTAAACCCTAAACCCTAAACCCTAAACCCTAAACCCTAAACCCTAAACCCTAAACCCTAAACCCTAAACCCTAAACCCTAAACCCTAAACCCTAAACCCTAAACCCTAAACCCTAAACCCTAAACCCTAAACCCTAAACCCTAAACCCTAAACCCTAAACCCTAAACCCTAAACCCTAAACCCTAAACCCTAAACCCTAAACCCTAAACCCTAAACCCTAAACCCTAAACCCTAAACCCTAAACCCTAAACCCTAAACCCTAAACCCTAAACCCTAAACCCTAAACCCTAAACCCTAAACCCTAAACCCTAAACCCTAAACCCTAAACCCTAAACCCTAAACCCTAAACCCTAAACCCTAAACCCTAAACCCTAAACCCTAAACCCTAAACCCTAAACCCTAAACCCTAAACCCTAAACCCTAAACCCTAAACCCTAAACCCTAAACCCTAAACCCTAAACCCTAAACCCTAAACCCTAAACCCTAAACCCTAAACCCTAAACCCTAAACCCTAAACCCTAAACCCTAAACCCTAAACCCTAAACCCTAAACCCTAAACCCTAAACCCTAAACCCTAAACCCTAAACCCTAAACCCTAAACCCTAAACCCTAAACCCTAAACCCTAAACCCTAAACCCTAAACCCTAAACCCTAAACCCTAAACCCTAAACCCTAAACCCTAAACCCTAAACCCTAAACCCTAAACCCTAAACCCTAAACCCTAAACCCTAAACCCTAAACCCTAAACCCTAAACCCTAAACCCTAAACCCTAAACCCTAAACCCTAAACCCTAAACCCTAAACCCTAAACCCTAAACCCTAAACCCTAAACCCTAAACCCTAAACCCTAAACCCTAAACCCTAAACCCTAAACCCTAAACCCTAAACCCTAAACCCTAAACCCTAAACCCTAAACCCTAAACCCTAAACCCTAAACCCTAAACCCTAAACCCTAAACCCTAAACCCTAAACCCTAAACCCTAAACCCTAAACCCTAAACCCTAAACCCTAAACCCTAAACCCTAAACCCTAAACCCTAAACCCTAAACCCTAAACCCTAAACCCTAAACCCTAAACCCTAAACCCTAAACCCTAAACCCTAAACCCTAAACCCTAAACCCTAAACCCTAAACCCTAAACCCTAAACCCTAAACCCTAAACCCTAAACCCTAAACCCTAAACCCTAAACCCTAAACCCTAAACCCTAAACCCTAAACCCTAAACCCTAAACCCTAAACCCTAAACCCTAAACCCTAAACCCTAAACCCTAAACCCTAAACCCTAAACCCTAAACCCTAAACCCTAAACCCTAAACCCTAAACCCTAAACCCTAAACCCTAAACCCTAAACCCTAAACCCTAAACCCTAAACCCTAAACCCTAAACCCTAAACCCTAAACCCTAAACCCTAAACCCTAAACCCTAAACCCTAAACCCTAAACCCTAAACCCTAAACCCTAAACCCTAAACCCTAAACCCTAAACCCTAAACCCTAAACCCTAAACCCTAAACCCTAAACCCTAAACCCTAAACCCTAAACCCTAAACCCTAAACCCTAAACCCTAAACCCTAAACCCTAAACCCTAAACCCTAAACCCTAAACCCTAAACCCTAAACCCTAAACCCTAAACCCTAAACCCTAAACCCTAAACCCTAAACCCTAAACCCTAAACCCTAAACCCTAAACCCTAAACCCTAAACCCTAAACCCTAAACCCTAAACCCTAAACCCTAAACCCTAAACCCTAAACCCTAAACCCTAAACCCTAAACCCTAAACCCTAAACCCTAAACCCTAAACCCTAAACCCTAAACCCTAAACCCTAAACCCTAAACCCTAAACCCTAAACCCTAAACCCTAAACCCTAAACCCTAAACCCTAAACCCTAAACCCTAAACCCTAAACCCTAAACCCTAAACCCTAAACCCTAAACCCTAAACCCTAAACCCTAAACCCTAAACCCTAAACCCTAAACCCTAAACCCTAAACCCTAAACCCTAAACCCTAAACCCTAAACCCTAAACCCTAAACCCTAAACCCTAAACCCTAAACCCTAAACCCTAAACCCTAAACCCTAAACCCTAAACCCTAAACCCTAAACCCTAAACCCTAAACCCTAAACCCTAAACCCTAAACCCTAAACCCTAAACCCTAAACCCTAAACCCTAAACCCTAAACCCTAAACCCTAAACCCTAAACCCTAAACCCTAAACCCTAAACCCTAAACCCTAAACCCTAAACCCTAAACCCTAAACCCTAAACCCTAAACCCTAAACCCTAAACCCTAAACCCTAAACCCTAAACCCTAAACCCTAAACCCTAAACCCTAAACCCTAAACCCTAAACCCTAAACCCTAAACCCTAAACCCTAAACCCTAAACCCTAAACCCTAAACCCTAAACCCTAAACCCTAAACCCTAAACCCTAAACCCTAAACCCTAAACCCTAAACCCTAAACCCTAAACCCTAAACCCTAAACCCTAAACCCTAAACCCTAAACCCTAAACCCTAAACCCTAAACCCTAAACCCTAAACCCTAAACCCTAAACCCTAAACCCTAAACCCTAAACCCTAAACCCTAAACCCTAAACCCTAAACCCTAAACCCTAAACCCTAAACCCTAAACCCTAAACCCTAAACCCTAAACCCTAAACCCTAAACCCTAAACCCTAAACCCTAAACCCTAAACCCTAAACCCTAAACCCTAAACCCTAAACCCTAAACCCTAAACCCTAAACCCTAAACCCTAAACCCTAAACCCTAAACCCTAAACCCTAAACCCTAAACCCTAAACCCTAAACCCTAAACCCTAAACCCTAAACCCTAAACCCTAAACCCTAAACCCTAAACCCTAAACCCTAAACCCTAAACCCTAAACCCTAAACCCTAAACCCTAAACCCTAAACCCTAAACCCTAAACCCTAAACCCTAAACCCTAAACCCTAAACCCTAAACCCTAAACCCTAAACCCTAAACCCTAAACCCTAAACCCTAAACCCTAAACCCTAAACCCTAAACCCTAAACCCTAAACCCTAAACCCTAAACCCTAAACCCTAAACCCTAAACCCTAAACCCTAAACCCTAAACCCTAAACCCTAAACCCTAAACCCTAAACCCTAAACCCTAAACCCTAAACCCTAAACCCTAAACCCTAAACCCTAAACCCTAAACCCTAAACCCTAAACCCTAAACCCTAAACCCTAAACCCTAAACCCTAAACCCTAAACCCTAAACCCTAAACCCTAAACCCTAAACCCTAAACCCTAAACCCTAAACCCTAAACCCTAAACCCTAAACCCTAAACCCTAAACCCTAAACCCTAAACCCTAAACCCTAAACCCTAAACCCTAAACCCTAAACCCTAAACCCTAAACCCTAAACCCTAAACCCTAAACCCTAAACCCTAAACCCTAAACCCTAAACCCTAAACCCTAAACCCTAAACCCTAAACCCTAAACCCTAAACCCTAAACCCTAAACCCTAAACCCTAAACCCTAAACCCTAAACCCTAAACCCTAAACCCTAAACCCTAAACCCTAAACCCTAAACCCTAAACCCTAAACCCTAAACCCTAAACCCTAAACCCTAAACCCTAAACCCTAAACCCTAAACCCTAAACCCTAAACCCTAAACCCTAAACCCTAAACCCTAAACCCTAAACCCTAAACCCTAAACCCTAAACCCTAAACCCTAAACCCTAAACCCTAAACCCTAAACCCTAAACCCTAAACCCTAAACCCTAAACCCTAAACCCTAAACCCTAAACCCTAAACCCTAAACCCTAAACCCTAAACCCTAAACCCTAAACCCTAAACCCTAAACCCTAAACCCTAAACCCTAAACCCTAAACCCTAAACCCTAAACCCTAAACCCTAAACCCTAAACCCTAAACCCTAAACCCTAAACCCTAAACCCTAAACCCTAAACCCTAAACCCTAAACCCTAAACCCTAAACCCTAAACCCTAAACCCTAAACCCTAAACCCTAAACCCTAAACCCTAAACCCTAAACCCTAAACCCTAAACCCTAAACCCTAAACCCTAAACCCTAAACCCTAAACCCTAAACCCTAAACCCTAAACCCTAAACCCTAAACCCTAAACCCTAAACCCTAAACCCTAAAAACCCTAAACCCTAAACCCTAAACCCTAAACCCTAAACCCTAAACCCTAAACCCTAAACCCTAAACCCTAAACCCTAAACCCTAAACCCTAAACCCTAAACCCTAAACCCTAAACCCTAAACCCTAAACCCTAAACCCTAAACCCTAAACCCTAAACCCTAAACCCTAAACCCTAAACCCTAAACCCTAAACCCTAAACCCTAAACCCTAAACCCTAAACCCTAAACCCTAAACCCTAAACCCTAAACCCTAAACCCTAAACCCTAAACCCTAAACCCTAAACCCTAAACCCTAAACCCTAAACCCTAAACCCTAAACCCTAAACCCTAAACCCTAAACCCTAAACCCTAAACCCTAAACCCTAAACCCTAAACCCTAAACCCTAAACCCTAAACCCTAAACCCTAAACCCTAAACCCTAAACCCTAAACCCTAAACCCTAAACCCTAAACCCTAAACCCTAAACCCTAAACCCTAAACCCTAAACCCTAAACCCTAAACCCTAAACCCTAAACCCTAAACCCTAAACCCTAAACCCTAAACCCTAAACCCTAAACCCTAAACCCTAAACCCTAAACCCTAAACCCTAAACCCTAAACCCTAAACCCTAAACCCTAAACCCTAAACCCTAAACCCTAAACCCTAAACCCTAAACCCTAAACCCTAAACCCTAAACCCTAAACCCTAAACCCTAAACCCTAAACCCTAAACCCTAAACCCTAAACCCTAAACCCTAAACCCTAAACCCTAAACCCTAAACCCTAAACCCTAAACCCTAAACCCTAAACCCTAAACCCTAAACCCTAAACCCTAAACCCTAAACCCTAAACCCTAAACCCTAAACCCTAAACCCTAAACCCTAAACCCTAAACCCTAAACCCTAAAAACCCTAAACCCTAAACCCTAAACCCTAAACCCTAAACCCTAAACCCTAAACCCTAAACCCTAAACCCTAAACCCTAAACCCTAAACCCTAAACCCTAAACCCTAAACCCTAAACCCTAAACCCTTCAATTGTGTTTGGGTAATTTTGCATATTTCCAAAGTTTAGGCCATGATGTCGTAATTATCCCAAAGTCTAGGGGTGTGAGCTCTAAATTAATCTAAAATTTGTCCGGATGAACGTGAACATTTGCGCAAAAATAACACAATAAAATAAAAATTTACAATAAAACGAAATACTAATAAGAAGGTTGTACAGAATGATGGATGTAACTTTTCTTTAATTGCGGAAACGAATTCCTAATTATGACGTATATAGCATCTACTGATACCTCGTTGCTTGATCTTTTTAAATCAAATTACATCACCCATTTTCCGTGCAAGGCAATCTCTTCTCATTGATCCGTTAAAAAAAAAATAATAATAAAATAAAAAGTTAAGTTGCGCTGAGACTTTGTTCATTATTCGAAGATGCCTCTGAATCCTCTGCTCTTTCCTAACAGAATGCCCGTGATGTTCGTATTAGCCAGAGATGGCGTCGAGTTCGAGGTTGACAACATCCCCGGGTAAGCAATTACCGTTCCTCCTCAGATTTTCCTTATTAAAGTTATGGGACCAAATCAAATTCATCCCTCTGTGGTAAGACGCCCTATTATCGAATTTGTTTCGGCTGTTACACTGAAAAAACCGAATTGTTTTTCCCTTCTCGGCATCTTTTCCTGTTCGGTTTTGTAGTAATCATGGAAAGTCGGGTGATGTATTTCATCCTAGGCGGATAATTCTTGTATTTATACCCGATTTGAGGATGCAGACGATTAATTAGGTTTTGGTTCTTCAATGGGTATCTTTTTCTTTGTGGCCATGGGTTGTTTAAATACAGACATATCAAACTAGGGGAAGGCCTTGGAAGGTGTTATCCTCGTATGTAACTCTCACATCGTATGCATAATTGTAACTATGGATTGCAGATGTATCTGCTTGGCAGTGTAAAAATTATTTTAAAAACAGGATGGCACACTTTAACCTGAGAAGCGCTATTCAGAATTATTAAAGCGGGTGCGTTTTATATTTCTGTGTCAGAAGGATAATCCTGATAGTTTGATATACACATGTTCAAACCGATACTGTCAACAGTGATAGACTTTTCTTAGGTTTTGAAAAGATATTATACCACAACAAATATCAAAAAGCAGTATTCCTTCAGATGTAAACATGGCTAATTACACGATGGGCCAACAAATCCACTGAATAATTTAAAATCTGGGAACTTCCTTTCTGCCAAATCAGTGTATTCTTCACTCCAAAGGCTTCATTCCTATCATTTGACCATACCACTTAACATTTATGATCCTTTCCTGCAACTGGTTTTAAATCAGTGCATTGCTAATATATGGTACTTGTTTGATGATAATCCTACAATTAAGGAAGATTCTATGTTTGTACACTAATTTCATTCCCGATTTTCCTTTTACATTAATACTGATTTTTTTTTTGGGTAGAAAATTAACTCCTTTTGTCTCTCAGAGCTCAAGGAGGACATGTCAAAGCAAAGGGTTGTCCAATACACGCGTGGTTTCTGTTGCAAATAAACCTGTTGGAGACTTTGCTGCTTTTGATCTGCCCCTAGTAAGTTGGCTTTGCACGTTTTGTTCCACACGTCATTCTTCATTATCTTATAGTCTCAAGCGTTTTGTAGTCAATAAAGTAACTATACCTACCACAAGGGGCTTGTGCATTTAACTCGTCCGGTCTCAAGCCAGATGTGAATTCCCATTTTCCTGATGTAATAATTATTTTGTGTCTTCTGCATGGGAGCAAGCCCTACTTGGTTTACCAGAAAACTATGGTTATAACAGTTGAATAAAAACTCTAAATTCCAGCCCAGTTCCTGGAAAAATGGTGAAATATACAAAACGCTCTTTATGGTGCTCTAGGCTAGTTTTCATTCTGATTGAATCATTTCTGGAAAGATAAGGTGATTTTTCTTTGAAGATGATGCATACGTTAATACACTGGATAGTCTCCTTGCTGCTTTCCAAATGTGGGTAGTTTTGGTTTCTACATGCTGCATTTGTTTGTGTACGTTCCTTGTGGCACAGGTGCACTGGGTTCCAGAGCAAAAAAATGCTTTTTCTAACTGTCCTATCTGTACAAGATAAGGGTTATCAGATTATAAGTATTTGCAAACTATTTGTTGGTCTAGTATTAACTGGAAACCAGTGTACTTAGATTATATGGTACAATACAATAAACCTCCTTGAACTAAGGATCCAGTTCAAGGTTGCCTCATTCTGTTAATAATGGTGTCAATTTACACCTTTAGGTGTTGATTTGTGTCAGATGACTTAAAAGTAGTTCTCAATTTTTAACTCCATTAATGGAGCTGCTGATAGTTCTAATTTATTCTATCACTAAACTTACACAAGAAAATGTGTTAAATCAGGACCATTCTCCACAACAAAATAAGTCATTTACCTGAATTTACAAAAAATAAATCTACAAATAAACTCAAACTTCACTCAAAGCAGACAGGGATCAGATTGGTGGCAATGGATATGTCGGCTGTGGTACTAGAGGGGAATAGAACATGTGTGATTTGAGGCTAAGCATGATATTTGCGGTGAGGTGAGGAAGTGATTTGGTGGTCAGGGTACGGGCGCGTGGTTCCAGATGAAGAGGAATGGACAGCTGGTGTGCGACAAGCATTGAAGTGGGAATAGTGCAGTTAGAGAATGCCATGAGGGGAGACTAGGTAGGGTTTGGTGGCTCCCTCGGTGATCTTTTTTTGGTTCTTTCTTTTTTCTTGTTTTGTGGGGGTGGGCAGAAGGAAGGCTTTTGCCGTTTGAGTGGGTTATGTACAATGGGGTTTGGGTGAGTATTGACTTGGCACCAGCAGAGTTTTCGAAGGTTGGAGAGGTAACAGAGCCAGCAGAGTATTGACTATTGAAGCATATTGAATTCTCATAACTTTCTAGGGCATATTGAAGCAACTTTGATGCCCTTTTGAGCCTCTTTGCATAGGTCTGTTGATATTAAGTTCGCCAAATTTTCTTTCAATTTTAATTATTATTCCTGATCCGTAACCTTAAAATTGGGAACCTATGGGTTTTTAAGATTTTCAATGCCCATGTTTCCTGAAAAATTGTATAAGGCTCCCTATCCCTATAGAGCAAAAGAGCGGATGGAGTTCAATTGATTCCTGGCCAGACTCATTTTGCCACAAGAAGTAGTGTAAACCTAAACCCTGTGATTAATAGATAAGAGTTACAAGACATTTATATGAAAACTAAAATATTGTACTTCATCTTGGAATACAGTTTATCCCACTATGCTTTCAAGGTCTTGAATCTCATAAATGTTTGGTTAGCATCTATGGGTTTGTTTCCATCACTATGGAAGACTTAAAACTTGGCAATGGTCATTATTCCGGAATATTATTGCTTGAAAAACCAACAAAATGAAATAAATAAATAAGCAAGACCCCACCAGCCCTCATCTATGCTTCACCTCTCTCCCCAAAAATCTCCATGGCTCTCCAATCTCCCCTCACCTAAACCCCTTCCTTTCTCCCTTCGCTCCACCGTGTATGTTATCAGTACTTGGGAACCCTCAGCTATGCTTCACTTCTCTCCCCAAAAATCTTCATGGCTTTCCAATCTCCCCTCACCTAAACCCGTTCCTTTCTCCCTTCCCTTCACCGTGTATGTTATCAATACTTGGTTCCCTTCTCCCCCAACCTCCTCAGCAGCAGAAGGCAATAATTGTCATTATGCTACCATGACATTTTTTCACGTTTGAAATTTGAACTCAATATTTGCCAGTTTAAACACTTACTCTTCAACTATTGTTATAAGTCTTGCACTGGGCTTCAGCATAGCTAAGGTTTTTATTTGCCTGAACGTGCTACAAACTTATGGGACTGATATTTGTTGATTGAGTATGTATATTGCTGTATTACCATGAAGATGATCATTTTGATGCTTTGATTTGGTTGGAGGGAGCCTCAACAAGTTGAGTGCTGGTTTTTGGCCTCTTCTCGAGTTTTTGTCAACTTGATATGAAAAATGAGATCAATGGAGAATTTAATATTAGCCAGGGAGCTGTCATTTTTCTATATTAGGGTTTATTGTTGAAACGGATTAAAAAAGAGTCTGGGGGAGGAAAATAAGGAAAACAAAACTTACAAGGAAAAGCAGCAAAAGATGAAGAAAAAAAATGATAAAACTAAGATTTGGTAGATTGCCATTGCGGTGAAAATACCAAACATAATATTCAGAAAAAGGAATTCTCATAAATCTATTACCATTGAGGGTGTCATTGCCATTGTCATTCCTTGGTCTATGCTAAATGTCTACTAGGCCTGCTAACATCTTCTATTAATCTTTTGTCAAAAGGTTTCAGAATTGGATCTTAGAGTTATATATGTCAAATCCTTATTATGGGAGTATATCATCATGAGTTTTCCCTAAACCCTCTAACTCTTCTCTTTAAATCCAGAATTTTGTTTAGCTTTGACTATCATTTTTCCATCGGTTAGGAAAATATTCAAGAAACGTAAACGAAGCATAATATAAATCAAAGATACAGTTGAAGGGTAATCCATATTACCCTTTTCTTGGGATCTTAATCTGCTAGTTCTTTACATAAAAGGACAAGGATGGATGGTGTCTCCATTTGTGGAAAGTAAAAGTGATAAATGTTATGCAATGTCACCAGTGAAAATTTACATTTCAAAACTGCTTGCAGCATGATGGTATTGAAATTTTGTTTAAATTAAATTTAAAGAGATACAAAAACTTTCAAAGGCTGAGAGGAGGCAACCGTATATTAGTGGACAGCATAAAGCTCTCTAACATCAGGATACTGATTGAGCATGCAACAGCAGACAAATGTAGAATAAAAATTGAAAACTAACACAATTGCTGTAAATAAATTGTATACAACAGAGGTTGTGATACCAATTGATTTAAGGAAGATGATTAAAAAGGAATAGGGGAGAAGAGATAAAGAGGACAAAAGTACCAAATATCAGAAGAAAATCAACTGAATACTGCAGTGTCCAAGAAAGTAAACACTGAAATTTTAATAGGTAATTGCTAACCTTAACTCTACAACCAGACAGCTCAATAAACATTTCGTACATCTAATCATTTTAACTATGTTGCTATATGCATAGATAAATTAATAGCACAGCAGGTACACTTCAAAACAGGTCTGCCTGTTCTGATTACAGTTTCCAAACGATTTGTGTCTCTCAAAATAGTCAAAGTGCATGTGTCACTATGTCATATATCTGTTCTTTTCTTTGTTATATTGCAGCTTTCAAAGGATGATACGCCTACTGATTTATGTTCCCAGGATGATAGCCACTACCATGTTTATCAATTATTTGAAATGGGTTTAGAGGTTATGTCACCAACATGACCGCACAGCAATCTATTGCAAATTGCAATAGATTGTCTGGCAAGATGTAAATTTGAAAAGAGAAAGAGGGAAGAAGAGGGGGGGTAGTGAAGCCAAAGCTATGATCATTGGTCATACTTTATGAGCAAAAAAATCCACACAATAATCTGGGAACTTACTCTAGGCCAAATCAGGGAATTCCTTCCAAGTTTTTAGACCTTGTTTCCTATCATTTGTCCAGCTACGGTACACTTGTTCGACATAAACTTGTTTGACTGTAATCCTACAATTAGGGAAGATTATATGGTTACGCACTAATTCCGTTCCTGGTTTTCTTTTTACATTAATTAAGATTATTTTTCTGGTAGAAGATAAATTCTTTTCCTGATTATACGCATGGTTCTTGTTACAAATAAACTTGTTAGAGACTTTGCTGCTTGTCATATGCCCTTGGTAAAATTTTTTTTTTTTTTCACTTTCTGTACTATTGGGGGATGGCCTTTATCGGATATCTGGGCAGGAGGCCTATATGGTTTACCAGAAATGAATGGATATAAAAAGTTGAATACAGGCCTCTGGATTCTAGCCCAATTCTGGAGACTCATTTCTTCTCCTTTTTGTCAAAAATTCTGTTAATGATGAATTACAGAACATGCATTTTACAGTAGTCTAGGTTAATTTGCTGGGAGATTTCCTGAATTTTCTTTCACGACGATGCATAGGTTAAGACGCTGGATAATCGAGTGGCTGCTTTCCAAATGTGGGTAGTCTACATTTCTAAATGGTGCATTTGTTTGTGTACTTTGCATGGTGCAGGTGCACTAGGCCTTGAAAGCAAAAAGTGTTTTTTCTAAGGTGATGGAAACAATTTTTTTCTTTTTGTATGAAACACTTCAACTGAAAAGGAAAGATGCTACATAGTGTAAAGGCATTTACAGAGCACTTATTCAGTTAGATTTCTGCCCATTCTAATTAAATTAAGCTCATTTTTTTTTATATTTGAGAGCATGGTTTAATTTTATAATATATGCATTTTTTACAGAGTTATGTCATAATATTTTAAAATTAAATTTACCTTTTTCTGTTATCAGTTGAACATCAGCTGCTGATCGGACAGCAATCTCGCACAATAGATCTGTCTGCGATGAGGTATTGACAAAAAAACACGCATACCAGAGGTGGGTGATCATTACTTGAAGATGGTTCTGAATCCTCAGGTGCTTCCTAGCGGGATGCTGGGATCTTTCGTGAACGACATATTCGTATTGGCCAGGGATGGCAGGAAATTGTAGGTTGAGAAGATCCCAGGTAAGTAATCGTAGACACTAAATTTTTCTTAATTTCAACTCAATTACTTTTAGTTTTATTTTTATTTTTCACTTACAAAAGTGCCTAAGTAGTTGCTTTAATTTTTACTTTTTATAGGTTTGTGCAAAAAGGTGAAAAGGAGAAAAGAAAAATGCGATTCAAAATTGGAAAAGTAGTAGTGGTTTTTTTGTTTTTAATCCAATCAAAATTCAACCAAAAAAAATCTTAAATTTATCCAAAACTCAACCAAAAATCTACCCAAAACCCAAACAAAACCCATGCAAAACCCAAGCAATAGCCTGGAAGTAAGGAGGTCCATTGGCCCAGTTCATTTCTCCAAAAAAAAAAAAAAAATCTCTATTCACGCACGCATTCCTTTTTCATGCAAAGTATGAAACCAGAAGCACAAATGCAGAATAGCTGGAAATTTTGGGGCAGATTTTATTTGATGGATTTTTCCTCCTTTTCTCTCTCCATGTTTTGGATAGTACAGGACTAGTTCATCACTCGAATTTCTATCCAAAAATCAAGTCAACAAGCAGATCAAAAGGGTCAAAATAAGCAACATAAACCCACATTCAATCCAAACCCTTATTCTTAGGCTTTGGGAGTTCTATTCCATTTAAATATCTAGCAAAGAGAGATTTTAGGGTTTCTAAGAAAGGGAAACGAGTGAGGGGGCGGTTGCACAAGATCTGGGAGTGTGAGGAGAGAGAAAAGGCAAGAAAACAAAAGCAGCTTTTTCTGCAAAATCTGGAAACAAGCTAGTGGACCAGCTCTCTTCCAATTTGATTTTCTCTCTCTTTATTGATCTAGTGATTATTTTTTATGCACCTTCTAAGGATATAGAGGAATAAATTTTGTGTTGAAATATTTTTCTGATAACCAGTACGGAGCCCTCAAATCGAAGCCTGAAACTGCCTTCCTAAAAAAGTTTTCTTCCAAAACAGTGAACAGGCTGGTCGACCAGTCATGTTCGTCATCATTTTCCCGCTTCTATTGAGATCTTTCTGGTGATTTCTATGTTTCTGCGTCTTCTACATTTCATTAGAGAAACTTTTGCGTTGAGAGGTTTCAAGAAAAACAGCTTCAAGACGATCAAATCAGAGCTTGAAGTTGCTCCCTTGGCAATTCTGGGCACCAACAGCAGCCACTGGATCTTGCTTCGTTTCGACATCTACACACTTTTCTGGGACTTTGCAACGCTCAATAAGCATCACAGATAACCTTTATTCATACTTTCCTTTGGATATAAGCTCACATCTGCATTTACATCCATTAAATATGAGATCAAAAGTCTTGCCTTTGCTGTGCATGTTTCATTTTTCTCCACTTCATGTTACATATTCTTGTATTGGGTTCCAAAATCTTGCCTTTGGACGTTTGAATCTTGTGTTGGTGTTTGGGGTTGAATGATCTTGTGCTTGTGTTTGGCCAGAAAAAAAAAATATTTGGTTTTTCCCTTTTATTCAAGATTGAATAGTTATTTTTGGTGTTTCATTTGAATGTTTTCTTGGCTGGTTGAACACTTAGAGTCTTCATTAGTTTGCTGATTCCGCCTGAGTTTGGAGGATGATAATGAATATTTGCATTTTGCCCCTCTCCCTAATTTTGGTTTAATTGCACTAAGGTTCAAAAGATTGTGAAAATGGATTAAATTTCTTCCCTTCAAAGCCTTAATTTCTTTTCATATGTTTATGCATGTTTTGACTAAATTAATTTGGGTTTTTAGAGTATAGTTGGGGCTTTGAATAGAATTTGTTGGTTTTAGATAACTTAATTAGACAATTTTAAAAATTTATGCAAATGAATTAGATAAGAAATGGGCTGATATGTTATTTTTTGTTAAGTTTGTGATATGGGCTTTGAAACTCAAGCCCAATATCTTTATTAGGTTTAGGGTTGTAAAAATGAATTGGGTTGGGCTATCTATAAATAAGATGGATTTGCCTATTTTTCTTGGGCCGAAGTGACATGGCCCAAATGTATAAAATGGCCTAATATTGTTTTCTTGTGTAATCAGTTAAGCCATTTGGCTCGTGATCTTTTGAGTAATTTTCTTGTGGTTCAAAAATTTTGAATTTCTTTCACTTAGACCTTTAATTTAATTATATTTTGGCCCTCAAACTTTATTTTTATTGAATTTTGACCCTCAATCTTTTGTAAAATTATATTTTGATCCCAAAATTTTTTTAATTTTTGCAATGTAGCTCCTGACTTTTTTTATTATTTTGTTATTTCTCAATTACAATTAGGGTTTTAGCCATGGTTCGTGAGCGTTTAGACCTCCATTCACCTACGGATTTGAGACAATCGTTGTCCTTCATTTCTACGATGCCGTCTACATGTTCATGCGAAGTGATTGTTTCCCATTCTTTCATGTTGCTACCAACAAGAGCTAAGTTTTTGATGTGCAACTTGAGGTCGTGTGCATCTTCCGCTTGCATAGACGACATGCTATTTTGTTAGTCTTTTTCAAGATATGGTCGACATTTTGCTATATTACTTGTTCGCAAGAGGTCCGAGGCTATTGGAGGGTTCTTGAACATGCAATATGTACTTGGTGCATGAACTTCTACAAGCTATCCTAGCGACATGTCCAAACAATTGTGTGGATGTTGACATCTATGAGCATCATCCATTCAATGAGAACCAATGTGTGGCTGTTTCGTCAAGGAATTCATCAATCACTTGCTGCTTTTCAATCATCCTATCCACGATTTGAGGACAAATCTTTTCAAGAGGAGGGGAATGATGTAAAATGGAGCTTCCAATTGTTTAATTCATCCAAGACAAATGAGCTCAAGTGATTCAAGTTATCATACCTTATTATTATTAGTACTTTTACTGTGATATTTATTTAGTTAGTAGGAATAAAGTTCGGTCCAAAATCTCATGTTGATAGATGTCATTTTGTTAGCTAATTAGTAGGTTAAGTTCGGCCAGCTTAAGGCCTTATTAGGCCCGAATTTAGTCTTTAGTAGTTAGGGTAGTTGGGTCAAGCCGTGGCTCAACCCATCTTGGGAGTTGGTAGGTTATTTATATTTGTATTTTTCTTTCGTTTTGGGAGATGAGAGTTTGGTGAATTTTCCAGCAAAGTGCTGTTAGGAAAACCTCTTTTTCATGGCTTGCAAAAGCTAGCTACAGAATCTTAGTGCTGTTCCTGAGGTGCTCGTAGACTCATCGATTGAGAAACACACTCAATCGCGGTGTCTTTCTACCTTTGTTTTGATGCTCGAGCGGTTCTTTGTGTCGTTCTCAATTCCGTCTTTCCAACGTGTTACCAGTCAATCTTCTAGGTTCGGGTCTCGTATAGAATTCGTATCACCTTGGGGAGCCCTTCTCTAAATAAATTTCCTTTTAATTTTCTTTCTGATAGTATTGCAATTAACCAAGGTAAGACGTGTGAACAAACAATTTGTATCACAGATTATAACTAATCCAGTAATGGCAGTGCAAAAACTAACATGCAGATACACTTGAACTAAGATTATCTTATTTGTTTTACCGGAGTGAGATTACTTTACAACACACTACAATAGTCTGTTTAGATGATAGAAATTGATACTTTTATAACATCAAACTCAGCTTTGTGTGTGTATTTGTGTGTGTGCGTGTTTGTATGCGCATGCACGCGCACATGTATTTCTACGGGATGGTATTTTCTCCTTTCTGGTAATTAATTATATCCGGCAGAATTAATATTATTAGATAAAACACATGACTTCTGCAAGGAATTCCAAGTTGCAAGGAGTTTTAACACACGATCTATTACCACGAAAAGTCCAAACATCAATGGATTTCTGACTGAAAATCCATTTACCATAATTTATCCAATAGCTGGAGATAACATTCTATACTAGAACTCTTAACATTTATTTATGTTACAGCAAGAACAATTTGCTAATTGTTCCCTTAAATGCTTGTAAAAGCCGTTTCAAAAAAATGGGTGGGCCAAAAACACCCCATGTTGTGATGGTGATGGCAAGAAATGTCCAGTCCGAAATACGGCCAAACTTGCTGCCTGGAAGAACTTAGGTTAGAATGTAGGGAAAAATTAGGAAATGAAAAGAGATCTGTAAATGAGGATACAAATCATTGCGGGAAATAAATTAATGAGAATCAAATATAAACTGAAAGCGATTGCCTTTTAAATACAGAAATCAAGGGAATTAATGTGCTAATGAGAATCTTCTTTTAACATTTAAAACAATTCAATCTGGGACATTTTAAATAAAATGATATGAAATCACAGTAAGTGGAATTTTGGGATGTCAATCAAAGGTACATTAATAACTCTCCATCTTTTAAAGGATTTTCCTAACAATTGTATCTCATTTGCTATATAAATGCACGCAATCACATTAATTCCACTATCTTTATTTAGTCACTTTAACATGCAAAGAAAGAAAAAAGGAAAACACCAAATCGATCACCTAATGCCTCTCTTAATGTGTCAAATGCACCGCTGATATAATAAAATCTCTAATTTAATGAAATATAATCGGGTTCCTATGCATAGAGAGATTCTTTGTTTTTTAGCAAAAATCTTTGGTGTCTTAATTGTTTCACTGATAACCAGACAGACACCTTTGAAGCTGGTCGACTGTGAATGTACCATCCCATGTATATGGATTGGCCTTCGCATGCAAATTAATTCTTATCCTCTAATGCTCGTTTTTCCATATATATCTAAAAGTCTTGCATATATAAATTCCTAAGTTCTCTTATGCATATGCAGATAAAAGTAGCACACTTTAAGATTCAGAATCTTTGAAAAGAGACAAGAACAAAGAAGATGGCAGCCATTTTCAAGATCCTTTGCTTGTCTCTCTTTCTTGGTCTATTGAGCGCAGGTAGAGCTTCTAAATGCATCACTATATCAACTGCGGCAAATTTCGAAAACAATCATAGAAACTATACATATACATATAAATATACATATACATATATATATATATATATATATATATATATATGCGTGTGCACGCTGTGTCGAGCAGGTGCACGTTTAATTTTGAAAAAAAAAGAAAAAGAAATTAGATATGTGTATTGATAAATTTTCATTAAAATCTATACTTCAAAACATCTTTTTTTTTAGGTGGGAGATAAAATAGTAGTGTTATCAACTTCTATTCTTTTGGCTGGTCCAGTTTTGACATACAATGCATGTATTTCCATGTTTTTTGATGCATGCATTTCATTATTAGTTTAATAATAATATGTATGTGTATAATGTATTTATCTTTGAAATTAATAAATAATATATGTTACGCTGTTAATTGGTAGTAGTAATTCATTTTAACTTTTAACTTGCAGGCACTGCAAATGCTCAAGGATGCTCTCTATCAAGTCTGATCATATTGCAGACTCCAACAGGGGCAAAGGTACAATCCAAGCCGGAGTTCAAACTCACCATCTTTAACGATTGCACTTGCACTCAGACCCAGGTCAAGCTATCCTGCTCCGGCTTCCAAAGTGTTGAAAAGATTAATCCCGCCGTCCTGTCTCAAAATGGCGGCGGCTCTTGCCTCGTTAATGGTGGCCAACCGATCTATTATGGTGTTACACACGGCAATTTCAGTTTCAATTATGCAGCCGATAATCAGTACCCCTTTAAACCTATTGGCAGTCAAATATCCTGCTCTTAGATTGTTCTTGAAGTGGAATCCATGATTGAATTGTGTTTGGTTAATTCCAGTTTTCATTTTAATGTTACCTGGTAGTACATTATCAACATGCAAATTAAATAAGATGAGTTTTTGGAATTTATATAAAGTTCTTGTTATATTTATGAATGGCTTATATATTACGTAATTTGTTACTTGTTTAACAAACAAGTAATAGAAAATGGATACTTGAATATCTAAGGTCTCTTTTATCCTTGAATTTCTTTTTTTTTTTCCCTCTTTGAAAACAGGAACTAAACGTAGTATGTTCTATTTAACGGACAAAAGTGCACAACACTAGCAAACTTCTAATTAAACGTAGTATGTTCTATTTGATTGTTGCCGTAATCCTTGAAAAATGGTAAGAAAACTCCGCACACCGCTAGCAGCAAACTTCTAAAACTTAGTATGTGTTCTGTTTAATCATCGCCTTAAGCCTTGTAAAATGGAAAGGGGAAAACCCCTCAAAATGAACATTTTTTCAGAAACCGAAGATTGAGTTTCTACTTGACCTTTTTTCTCCTGTACAGTATTTATCTTAAATCCATTGACAATATTCCAGATTTTTAACCAGCCTAGATGCATTCCAAGTGACTCGCAATATTCAAATCAAATGCTACAGTACAAAGTCGTTAAATGAGAGTCCAATATTTGCATGCAAAGGACAAAACTTTAAACAATTCACCTAACTTCTAAGCCTTGTATGTACTGGTACTCTTTGCTTAAACCTTGTAGAATTACCAAAAGCAACCCCTAATGAACCTTTCTTGTAAATCTCTATAATTTCTAGAAGCTACAAAATTACTTATCTACCATGCAACACTCAAAAATTAGTAACAAGCCCATAGATAAATCCTACACTACATAAACCGTGGAAGGGCGATGAACAGTGATTTGTGCCGGTTATTTTGTAATTTATTTCACATTTGTTCCCTTTCTTGTCATTTTTCAGCTGCAGCCTTGTATGGGTTCTATTTTCCTCTGATTCATTTTCCTTGGTTGACTTTCTTTTGGACTTTTTTGTCCTTTGTCCTGGTTATGCTGTTATTTATATATGCATTTTGGACATCACGGTCTTTTTAATGCTTTGGGAGGCATCAGATAGCACATGTTTCTTATCATTCTGTTCCCCGCAAGATCACCATTATCTTCGACCAAAATCCATTTCTATCCATATTTGCCTGCCATCATTCTTACTCTAGCTTTGCGCGTTTTCATCTGGCTTTGCGCATTTTCATCTATATGAATATGAAGTCAGCCACCTCTTCATATACATGTCATTGCCAGTATATAGTGCATGCATGCCGCGTGTATTTTTCGTGGATAATCAGCTATATTGAAGTTATCTTTCAGTGTTGTTCAGTTTAAGATTTGAGCCATTTTCATCTGTATTAAATGTTAATGTCAGGTTTCTCCATTTTCTATATTCTGCTCAGTTGTTTATCGATTTCGCTTTCTTTTTCCAGCTATCTGTGTGACTCTTCTGTTTGTCTTCCACTCGGTTCCTCAGCAACTCCACTGCTGTTGCATTAGGGTCATTAACGTAGGATATATTTTGCATGCATGCCGCGTGTGCTTTGCATGGATAGCCAGCTATCTTCAGCTAACCTTTCATTCTTAATATCTTAGACATTTAAGCCATCTTATCTCATCTGTGTTCCTCGCTGATTTGGAGTTCTTCCATTATTGTCGTTCTTTTTCTTTTCCCTATCTTCTATTTCTTCTCTGTTTTGCAAAAATTCTACAAGTGTTCTGTGCTTTTGCTTCGTTTGCCTCTTCCGTTTTGTCTTCCTTTGTGTTACTGGTGAGCTACCATATCCTTTCTCTTACTGGTCAGTTACCATCTTGATTTATCTGTCCTTTATCTTGCTTTTTCCTGTCCTCATGCTTTTTCGTTGTGATGAGCTTTTCCATGCATGTTGTGCTCTGTATGCATTTTTCCCCTTTCTCTCTTTTAACTAGCTTTCTGTGTTGCTGCGGTTTTTTTCCTTTGTCATTTTGAAATTTGTTTGGTGTGTGCTATTTCTTCTTGCTTTCTATTTGTGTCAAAAATATTGACATTCCTTTATGTTATGTGTTTTTGTATCAGCTGCCTTCCCTCTAATTTACGCTCTGGACTTTTGTTGCAGCGTTTTGGAGGTACTAACATTTGTTTTATACTCAAATTTTGCATTTCCATCAACTATGTCCATAATTTACTCTGACTGTGTGTTTTGCTGCATAATGTACTCTGATTCTGTGGCTTTGTTTGTGTTTCGTTTAAATGCGATCATTGTTCGCAATTTCTTTTAGCTATGATATTTCTACTTTTTCCTCCTATAAATTTTCTTCTTTGGAGTTATTATCTGTCCTATACTACAAGAAACTTTCTATCGCGTCTATTATGCCCTGTACGCTTTTTCCTATGAAGAGCCATCTTCTAATATGGGTCGAAAACGCAAGTATACATCTGAGGATGAATGTCGTATACAAGCTAATGAGCGCCGGCGACAAAGATATGCTAAAAAAGTAACAGAGAAACAGAACCACATACAAGACAGTGGTGAACGTCAAAACAAGGACAGCTGCAACACAGATGTTATGCCTGTTTCTCCAACAGACCATACAGTTGTTGATGTGCCTGTTGACAATCATGTATCACTTTCAGCTTTATTGAAAGCTAAGTGCATGTGCTATGAAATTCCTGTCACTGATATTTCTGATAAGCCAATCGTCCAATGCAGCTCTACGAATGATGCTATTGATCAGAGTATTTTCCACCCTCCTGAATTTATATCCTATATTGGTTATGAAATTTAATGATAACCAACAACCTACCACTATTTGTTTTTGCTATATGAACAGCTATTACAACAATTGACCATGTGGTTTCTGATAACACCGTTTCTTCCACTACTTTTGAAACAAATAGCCTGAGCCATTCTTCACCTGTGTTACCAACTCTTCTACATGAAGGCTCTTCGTCCACCAGCAATCCACAACATTCAAATGGTACTTATATACTTTAAGTGCCTACATGAAAATCTCTGTGTGCTCCTATTTTCGATGTTTTACAGCCTGTCTATTCTTTCAATTTCTTAGAACGGCTTGTATTTCATATGGTATAGATGTTCATCACAGACGAAGGAAAATACCATTATTAGAACAAATACCATCTGAGCCAAGTGTTTTGCCAGAGGTTTCAGATTGCATATTTTGTCGTGCTAAGCGCTTTTATATGGGACCACCGCGATTCTGTTGCTCGGCAGGTGAAATTCGTTTAGTCGAAACTGAAATGCCAGATAAATTAATTCACCTTTATAAGGCAAATACTCCTGAAGCTAGAGAGTTTCGATTGTGCATCCGTAGTTACAACAATATGTTTGCCTTTACATCCTTGGGGGTTCATTACGACAAAGATTTAAGCAGAAGGAATAATGGTATATACACATTCAGAGTGCAAGGCCAAGTTTATCACTTCATCAATCCATTGGTTCCTTCTGAAGGTGAGAGAGCAACAAATCTGCAGTTATATTTCTATGATACACAACATGAAATAGCAAATCGCATGGCAATTTCTAGCAAGTTCAAAGAATCTATTGTGGAACAGCTTAAGGATATTCTACAGGATAATCCTTACTCCACTTTTATAAGAAGTTTGATCGACCTTCATGATGCTGAACACTATAAGATTTCCCTCAAATCAGATCCAGGTATGGATCAAAGAGTTTACAATCTTCCTACAGTATCTCAAGTAGCAGCAATATAGAATGAAAATGATTATAACACTGGTGATGGCATTCGAGACATCCAGATTTTCACAAGAGCAGGAAATAAACGTATACTAAAACAGTACTATGGATGCTATGATAGCCTCCAATATCCTCTTATATTTGCAAGAGGTGAGACCGGATGGCACAAAGGCATACTCCGAATACCAAAATCTGATATTCTGAACCAAGCATCCGGAACATGTCAGAAGGAAAATATTGTATCACTCCAGAATTGCTCACACATAGATGAAGTTATATCTGCTGAAGAAAAAGGTATAAATAACAAATTCATCATTATCTATAGTACCAAAACACTGATTTAGATTTATTTCTATTATGCTATATTGCATTGAATTGCAGCTTTATATTATTGTTCCTTATAGCTAATCAAGACTGGAAAATTCAGATACATATTCTCTTATATTTCAGACATGTCTATATAATTTCTGTCTATTTATTCTCTGCTTACAATTCCAAGCTACTCATACAAATTTACTTATATTTAAATTTTTCACATCTAATTTGTATTTCATATTTTCATCTGCTTTCCACAGCAACAAAAAAAAAAAGACCAAGAGACCAACGGTCTCTTGCCGTGAATACTACGCATACAAATTCCAAATAAGGGACCATGATAGATCAAATATGTTACACATAGGAAGATTGCTGCAGCAATATTCAGTGGAAACATATATTAAACTAGAGACATCACGATTGGAATTTCACAAACATAGGCAGCAAAACTTGAGAACTGAGGTTTATAAAGGACTGATGGATACTATAATTGGTGGTGAAACTTCTGCATCAAACATTGGAAAGCGAATTATTCTTCCAGCAAGTTTTATAGGAGGTCCCAGAGATATGCGTCGAAGATACATGGATGCTATGTCACTTGTTCAACGGTATGGAAAACCTGATATTTTCCTTACAATGACATGCAATCCATCTTGGCCAGAGATTAAAAAACATTTAGCAGATGAAGATGAAATCCAAAATAGACCAGATTTGGTTTCTCGAGTATTTCGAGCAAAAATTGAGCAATTAAAGGATGATTTGTTCAAGAAGAATCTATTTGGTGAAGTTGCAGCTTATACTTATGTGATTGAATTCCATAAACGAGGATTACCACACGCTCATTTTCTAATTATCCTCAAACAAAGATCAAAGATGTTTTCTCCTGAAGCATATGATAGGATTGTTTCTGCAGAGTTACCAGATCCAAAAGAGTCACCTTATTTACATTCATTGGTGCTAAAACATATGGTTCATGGACCATGTGGTCTTCTAAATCCCAATTCTCCATGTATGCGTCAAAATCGCAAGTGCAGAAATAACTATCCAAAAGATTTTTCTGCATACACTAAACATGGAAGAAACTCTTATCCCATTTACAGAAGACGTAATGATGGAAGAAGTGTTATTATCAGAAATCACACACTTGATAATCGATGGATTGTTCCATACAACGCATATCTTCTTGCAAAATTTGATTGCCACATCAATGTAGAGATATGCTCTGGTATTGAAGCAGTGAAGTATATTTACAAGTATATTTACAAAGGACACGACAAAGTTATGTATCAGATCACTTCTCAACAAACTGAAAATATCATTGATGAGATTCGCAATTTCCAATCTGCTAGATGGATTTGTGCTCCTGAAGCCATGTGGAGGATATTTGCATTCGATTTAACCAATATTCATCCATCAGTAATGACAATGCACTTGCATTTACAAAATCATCAGTCGATATCATTTGCTGAAAATCAAACATTGGATGATGTTCTTGCTAATGAGAGAAATTCAAGGACAATGTTAACAGAATTCTTCTCTATGAATCAAACAAATAAGAGAGCACAGGATCTGAATTGTCTCTACAAAGAATTTCCCAAATATTTCACTTGGGATGAAGGTGATCGAATATGGATGGACAGAAAACGTGGAGAAGTCATTGGCCGTGTTAACACAGCCCATCCTATTGAAGGAGAAAGATACTACCTCAGAATGTTACTCATGCACGTAAGAAAACCAACTTCCTTTGATGACTTAAAATCTGTTCATGGTCATATATCATCTACATACAAAGAGGCAGCAGAAGTTCGTGGACTGCTTCAAGTAAACAATGGTTTTGATGAATGCTTATCTGAGGCACTTGTATACAACATGCCAAGTTCATTAAGACAACTTTTTGCTGTGTTGCTTGTGCATTCTCCACCAACAAATCCAAGAGCTCTTTGGTTGAAGTACAGAAATCATCTATCAGAAGACATTCAAAAGAATTTGGCATTATCAAACGAACAAGTACAAATTCAAGTGCTCAGACTCATTGATCAATATATGCAAATTATGGGAAAAAATATAGATGACTACAACTTGACAGACATTCCTTACCATCTCTTGTGCTCAGATAGCTGCACTAAAGATATTGAAACTGAGTACCAAATACCTGTTTCCGATGAAGATTTGGCTTCAGTTTCAATGTTGAACAAAGCGCAAAGGTCTGCATTTGACAGAATAATCGAAAAGCTGAATAGAAATATTCCTGGTGTTTTTTTTATTGATGGCCCTGGTGGAACTGGCAAGTCATTCTTATATAAAGCATTACTTGCAACTGTGAGATCAAGGGGTCATATTGCACTAGCAACAGCGACTTCTGGTGCTGCAGCATCATTGTTACCTGGAGGACGGACGGCGCATTCTCGCTTTAAGATTCCACTTCACCAAGACAATAGCCAAACCTGTAACATCTCAAAGCAAAGTAGCATCGGTAAGCTTCTAAAACTTGCAAAGTTAATTATATGGGATGAAGCAGCAATGGCTAAGAAATATGCAATTGAATCATTTGATACGATGCTTCGTGATATTCTGGATTCTGATGTTATATTCGATGGCAAAACTATTGTCTTTGGTGGTGATTTTCGACAAACTCTCCCTGTTGTTCAAAAAGGTCAGAAAGAAGATTATATATCTGCATCACTGATCAATTCTTACATTTGGCCTTATCTAGAAAAAATACAGCTAACTGAAAATATGCGAGCACGATTGGACCCTCAATTTTCTGATTTGCTGCTTAGAATTGGGAATGGCACACAACCAACAGTTGGAGATAGCAGAATTCAATTGCCATCATCTATTCTGATACCTTTTGTTGACGATGCTGCTTCTCTCGATGAATTGATAAGTGCTGTCTATCCTTCACTTACTGATTTCATTTACAATACTTCCGCTGTTATCAATAGAGCCATTCTTACTACAACAAATGAGTTTGTCCATCATATAAACAACCTTTTGATTCAAAGATTTCCTGGTCAAGAAACAAGATACATAAGCTTCAATCAAACAATTGACCCTTCAAAACAAGCTGATCATGGAGATTTTCTGAACACTATCCAACCACCCGGATTACCACCCCATGAATTAATTTTGAAACCTTACTGTCCTATTATTCTTTTGAGAAATTTGAATCCTGCTGAAGGTTTGTGTAATGGAACACGTTTAACTTGTTTGAATTTTGCTCGTAATCTTATTCATGCACAAATTGCTTCAGGAAATCACATTGGAAAACAAGTTTTCATCCCTCGCATTCCACTTCATAGCTCAAATGATGAGTCTTATCCAATACCATTCAAACGAACTCAATTTCCCATATCTCTGTGTTTTGCAATGACCATTAACAAATCACAAGGACAGACACTTGATTTTGTAGGAATATATTTAAAAGAGCCAGTCTTTTCACATGGTCAATTGTATGTTGCAATGTCCAGAGCAAGAACTGCAAAAAAACTAAAAATACTTATAAGACCAGTTACTCTTGAATGCATACCACAGAATACCACCCGAAACATTGTTTATCAAGAAATCCTTACAGCTGCAACACTCACTTGAGTAATTATGCTCATCACTTTGCTTGTTGTGTATTTTAGAATTAATATATGTGTGCTTGCATTTTAATGATTTCCACTGCATTCTTCTTTGTCCATTCTATTTAGCTTATTCACGTCATATAATTTTCAGCCATCAGTATTATTAACCACTTTCACCAATTTATATGTTCGATATTATGTAGTTATGACCAGCAGATATATTCCTGTTAGCACTTTGACTCATGAAACAAAGGATTGGATGATCAAGGTGATTGTCACTGAAAAATCACCAATCTACCCAGGAAAAGATCAAACATCTTGGTTCATCAGACTCATGTTTTCAGATGAACAGGTTACAAACAAAATATTTCCTATAGCATTAATTGTCATCCCTAAAAACTTATTTCTCAAAAAATATTATTTTACCATGAAACTGCTTACACTTCCATCTTAATGCATCACTGTTCTGTAAATATGTTCCTTTACTTATTACATTACCTCTTTTCCCAGTTAAATATTTGTATTTATATTCATTGACTTTCCCCTCTCTTTCCTTTTGACAGCATGAATCAATTCAATTAAGCGGATGATGTCTACAGTAGTGAGGGCCCAAAAAATTTCCGGATTTCAATTTCTAGAAAAAAAAAAGGAGATAGGCATGCGCTATTGGCTCCTCCAGCACTTAAGAGGGTGCAATGGATAGTAACAAAATGAAGGGTTTTCAATAGAGCCAAAATTTAAATTACAAGAATCAAGAATGCAAATTTGAGATTAATGATGTTTTAATCTTAGGAGTTCATTCTTATGCGCTTAGAGGATTGGAGGGACTTCATAGATCAACTAACAGCCTTTGTATGCAGGTTTGTGAATTCTTGGCCCACTAATATGCAGATGAGACATAAATGGGAGAATGGGATATCACCTAAATAGTGGGAGCTTTACCTAAGACATGAAACCAAACGACAGGGCCATGAAATGAGTAATTGGTCCATGAAACAATTTGAAGAAAATTGAAGAGGAAAATCGGACTAGTAGACAAGACATGATGGATAGAAAGGCCCATCCCTCTGGGCTGTCAGGAAGCTGAAAGTTCTTCCTCGAGATATGACTTGCAGACGCTATGTCAAAGAAAGTACAACAATGTCCAATAGTCCAAATGAACAGCATAGAAAATCGCTAAGTCATATCAAAGCATTAGTTATATCATCATACTTTTTTTCCCTCCAGTGTATCTTTTCAATTTGAGTTGTAAAGGAATTTTAAGAAATAAGAACTCCTATAAAGAGGACAGATCATGCAGGTATTTGGAAAGTTGAAATTGAAGAACTTACCAGTAATAACTGTTTATCCTATTTACCAGTAAATGAATAATAAATCAACTATGTCCATTTTAAGAGATCCAGAAGTTTCTTTTGTTCTGTTTAAATGATTTCGGCATAACCAAAAAGATATATGGATATCCAAAAAAAATGGGTAAAACACATTCTAAACCTACAAGAAGAGTTCAAAAATCATGTCCTACAAGAAGAGTTCAAAAACCTAAATTTCTTTTTTATTATATTTTTTTTCTAAATTTTCATTATTGCCCTTGGTCAATGGAGTGTTTTACACGCTCAAAAAATTCGGACGATATTCTGGATTCTATTAACAATTTAATTAATTGGAACGGATTCAACAGTTTGGAGACTTAAGTGTTCTATTTTGAAGTTTAGAGATTGAAGTCAAAAATTGCATTCACTTTAGGAGTTCAAAATGAAATTTACCCAAATTATCTCTAATAGGTCATAATCGTAAGATTCTTTTTCCTTCCTTTTTTTTTTCCCCCCCTGCGAGCACCCAAAACCTTTTTTGGAGAATACACCCAAAACCTTGGTCAGCTGCAATTGCATGTCACCTTCACCTCAACGGCTCTGATTGTACGTGTTTCTCTAGATTAGACCGCTTTAATATTACTAAAAAAAATACCGCTTTAAAAAATTTATTTATGAATACTGTAGAATGATAGCCTGTGAATTAAGGAGGCTCTCCTAAAAGCGTACAGGTCCATCTCGATTTTTGCTCAGTCCTCTCGCTCGTTTATTTAACTTCTGCTCAGTCCATCTCGATTTTTCTCCTCCGTCTTCCCACCAGACCACCGCCCACTCCCAGGTTCCACCACCACTTTCTTTTTCTTTTTCTGTTTTTTTTTTTTTTGCGATTTCCTTGTCTATTCTATTGTACGCTGTTTCCTCGTGCTGTTACTGAGTACTAGTAGTATTTAATCCACACACGATAAAGTGATCATAGATGTCGCAATGACGATGGCTAGGGCGAATGGTACGTTTCTTGCGTTTTTCTTCTTCTTCTTCTTGTCCGGTGAATGCTGTTGCTCATCTCTATATCTTTATTTACAATCAAAATGACTCAATAATTTTCAACTTGCAGCATTTAGGGGGACCTATGTTACATATCCAACCTAAATTCCACTTGTGAATCGGACTCCAGTATGTACAGATTTCGTCATAGTTCTTCTCTTTACCCACCGAAAAAGAAAAAGGACAATAATTAATAAGAATAAACGATCTTGTTGACTCTCGATATGATTTTTTTTTTTTTTTTTT
Organism: Coffea arabica; assembly: GCF_036785885.1. NCBI lineage: Eukaryota > Viridiplantae > Streptophyta > Magnoliopsida > Gentianales > Rubiaceae > Coffea > Coffea arabica. The sequence goes on from NC_092320.1 coordinate 62,938,235, forward strand.
TGGGAGAGTGATGAAGTCAATTAAATCCTGACTGGTACCGCTACCTCCTCCTCTTCTTTGCTGTAGGGTTCGGGACAAATTCTCAAGACACCTTTCTGACTACGGAATACACTTTGTAGGTTATAACTAAATCTCAGGGTTGACGAACTCACAAAGAGTCTTGTTCGAGTTTTTCTTATTCTAGTTAGTTGGCGATTGGTATGGATCCGAGTTTTCTTGGGATTCCGGCTTCTGCAAGAGGGATTCGATTGAGGAATCAAAACCTGTCCACCTTTGGGGACTTGAATCCAAATGGACCCACATTTGAGACTCTTTATCTGGACCAGAAACGGGTGAATCACGGCCTTACAACTAAAAATGCCCCTCTCCAATACAACTTTGATGGAGGAGTAGAATTCCTTCCCAGCGATCCCTCCCCGAGTAACTTAACCTCAACTTCCAGTCTGGGTGTTGAGGATGATTTCAGTGAAGACCTTGATTTTTCCGATGCAGTTCTGCGGTACATAAACCAGATGCTTATGGAAGAAGATATGGAGGATAAGGCGTATATGCTTCAAGAATCCTTGGATCTCCAAGCAAAAGAAAAGTCTTTTTATGAGGCCCTTGGCAAGAAGTACCCTCCTTCCCCTGAGCCGCATCCTACTTTTATCTTCCAAAATGGTGCTAGCCCTGATGAATGCTTTTCTGGGGATCAGTGTAACCTGACAAGTACAAGCAGCAATCCTGGAAGTTACATAGCAGAACCTAGTTCCCTGAACAACCTTGCTCATTACGACGCTACCTCTCTTGTTCACTGTCACCGTGCTCATCGTGCTCCAAGCTCATCACTTAGCTCATCAATGGTGAATAGCTTCCTGGACTCTCCGTCTAGTCCTCCTTATGGGAGCCATTCTGTTTGGAATTTCAAGAAGGGTGTTGAAGAAGCTAGCAAGTTTCTTCCAGATGGCAATAAGTTGTTAAACTTCAGCATCAATGGGTTGTTTCCCCTGGAGCTGGCGGAAGAAATTGAGGAGCCAATACTTCAGGAAGAGGGAAGAGATGACGTGAACTTCCTACCAACTGGGTCAAGGGGCAGGAAGAACCCTCATGGCGGGGATACAGATTTAGAGGAGAGGAGTAGCAAGCTGGCAGCAGTTTTCACTGAATCAACTGTGCGATCAGAGGAGTTTGATATAGTCTTGCTTCATAGCATGGGAGAGGGTCAGGTTGCGCTGGCAGCTTATCAAGAAAACTTGAGGACTGCCAAGAGCAAAGTTATGCTTCAGAATGGGCAACCGAAACTGAAGGGATCTAGTGGGGGAAAGGGTCGTAGAAAGAAACAAAATGTGAAGAAGCAGGTAATAGATTTAAGAACCCTCATGATTCATTGTGCACAGGCTGTTGCTGCTGATGACCATAGGAGTGCAAATGAGCTGCTCAAACAGATCAGGCAGCATGCTTCTCCTTTTGGTGATGGGAATCAAAGGTTAGCTCATTGCTTTGCCCAAGGTCTTGAGGCACGGATAGCTGGCACTGGTAGCCAGATATATAAGGCCCTTGTGAATAAAAGGACATCTGCTGCTGATTTCTTAAAAGCTTTTCATCTATATCTAGCATCATGCCCATTCAGGAAGATCTCAAATTTTGCTTCAAACAAAACAATCATGATTGAATCAAAAAATGCCGTGAGGGTTCATGTCATAGATTTTGGTATCCTGTACGGTTTCCAGTGGCCCACCTTTTTTCAACGTATTGCAGGAAGAGAGGGTGGCCCTCCGAAGGTTCGGATTACAGGCATAGAGTTTCCTCAACCTGGATTCCGACCAGCAGAGCGCATTCAGGAGACAGGTCATCGTTTGGCAGAATATGCTAAGATGTTTAAGGTGCCATTCGAATACAATGCAGTAGCTAAGAAATGGGAAACAATCAAACTTGAGGATCTTAAGATTGAAGAGGGTGAATTTGTTGTGGTGAATTGTATATACCGATCTAAGAACTTATTTGATGAGACTGTGGCTGTAGAGAGTTCAAGAACTATCGTTCTTAAGCTGATAAGAAGCATTAATCCAGATATCTTCATCCATGGGATTGTGAATGGAGCCTACAGTGCTCCCTTTTTTGTCACCCGCTTCCGAGAGGCTCTCTTCCACTTTTCAGCTCTTTTTGATATGCTTGAAACTATTGTACCAAGGGAGATTCCAGAAAGAACATTAATTGAGAAAGAAATTTTTGGGAGAGAAGCTCTGAATGTCATAGCTTGCGAAGGTTGGGAGAGAGTTGAGAGGCCAGAAACATATAAGCAGTGGCAAGTCCGTAATCTAAGGGCAGGCTTCAGGCAAATCCCTCTAGATCGGGAAATCATGAAAAAGGCAATAGAAAAGGTGACGTCAGGTTACCACAAAGATTTTGTCATTGATGAAGACAGTCAGTGGTTGCTGCTGGGATGGAAAGGGCGAATAATTTATTCCCTATCTTGCTGGACACCTACTTAGAAATCCCAAAAGTCCTGCACTTCTGGGATTTGAACCCACCCTTCTGCATGTATTTAGTGCCAGTTCAAGTTTACGAGGTAATGTAGTCATTAACTCTTCAGTATGCAGTTCATATCTAATTATTTCATCCTGTTTCCTTTGCATTACTACTTCCAAAAGACTGTTATATTGGTCGTACAGGGGACTGATTGCCGATTTTGATTGTTAGTAGCTTATGAAAGAGGCAATCTTATTCTGTCTTTTCCAAATTTTTAGTGAATAACTGGCCTAGGAGTGTCTTCCCATGAATCATGAGGCCCTCACTCTTCTCAAAATCCAGAGCTTTGGGGCATATACGGTTTAGTTGCCAACAACACATCAGCAACGTGGTTTATTCCCTTCTTACATTGTTGAGATTCAGCTTTTAGAATTAGCGAACAGCTCTCTCAGAGATTTATGCGCACGAGAATCAGAAACGAATTTTTATATCCACTGTTTTCAGTTCGTCTAATTTTCAAAGCAATCTATTCAAATTATTCATGCATACAAACATTTAGATCTCTATTTAAGCTTTACCATGTAGCTTTACCATGTATTGATCCACAAATGACCATTATTTGTTTCCACATGTCCTGTCATGGAAACTTTGCATGTCAAACAAAACTGATTATAAGACTTGGCAAAAGAATATAAGGACCCACCTCAAGGTTGTTTAATTTTGTGAAGCATCTTCTGGAGCACTTGCTCTCCTTTTTTGGTATTCTTTGCACACTGATGTGCGAAAAAAAAATGCTAGTTTATTTGCTTGCACTAAACTTTGCAGCTTCCAGGTTTACATCATTATGAAAGTGTTTAGAACACTGTTAAATACATTTCGTTGTAAAACTTGTAAAAGTGTTGACCCTGGTGCATCTTGCACCAAGCTTGATTAGTTTTATTCTTCTTTTCCTTCTCCTTCTTTGGCTTCTCATGCTTCATTTCTGAGAAGTATAGATTCATGTGGGGGCAATTCTTCCTTTAAAAACTTTGGATATAACAACGAAATTCACATAACAAGTAATAGTAGTACAACTATTTCATGTATAATAGAACCGGAAATAACAGACTCAAATTCGCCAATACAAGAATCATTTTCTTTCAAAAAGCATACACAACATTTCAATTTCCCTTGTCCCTGCGATTTTTTGTGATAGTCAGGATTACATTTTTTTTTTTGTTTTATTAGGATATGTCACCTCTGATTTGCTAGGCTGTACTAATCATTTTCTAGGCATATTGAAGTAATGTACTTTTTGTTATATTGAAAAAAGCCCAAACAACTCCTTTAGCATAGGAGTAGTAAAATGTAACGAGTTCCAAGGGAATTAAAGACTAAAGTAAAAGGCATATGGTTTCAGATTATTTTGTACTACATTTCCGTCAAATTATAAAGTAAGTTATGTATGTTTACATTTCTTAAAATTTAGCGGGGCAGAGTTGAAAATTTTGGAAATTGCCAGAGACTTGTCCAGTTTTTCAAAATTATGTGGATCTGCCCTTGGTTCTGGGGTTTATCTGGCGTCAGATTGACCAAATCTCTATGATCCTGTTTATCGATTTATAACATCAATATCTATTGACAACAATTCCTCAAAGTCTACCAGCTAGTGGTACATGATGTTAAACATTTACTGGGACAAGTTTTCTACCAAGTTATGTGGTTACATCTTTCTTTGTATGTCCTTTGTCCAGGGCATGTCTGATGATCCTCAAAAGAGATAGTACGGAACTTTACTTGGTTCCAGCATTTACAGAGTATATACTTGGGCGAACCTTGATTAATGGATAGCCCCACCTGGTGAGATGATCTTGACAAACTCGGCCGTTGGGGACGACACTTTGTTGTACATTCAACGCTCTTGTTGGTTCAGGTATGGGTTTAGAATCATTGTCAAACTTTTTGTTAGATTGTTTTTGTGAGGTTAAATTCCACCAAATCGAAATATTTGGTATTTGACTTTTATGATGGATGTGACCTGGACAACCCATTCTAATCAACAAAACTATTACGTGCTCGTATACAACAGATTAATACTCCTTTGAGATGGGATGCCTTAGTTGCATTTGGATCTTCCAATTAATAACTACTTCCATTTGATAGCAGTTACGAGTTTTAAAATGGTTAATTTCCATATATTTTCTAGTAAAAAAGAGGTATATAGAGAAATTATAATTCTTTTACGTGTACAATTTTGAACTAACAATGTGCTTTAAACTTAGCAAAAAGTACCATAATCCATGCCCTTATGGGGCGGTGATCGAGTTATCTGACTAATTAATTGTTTATGCTACAGTTGTGAACTAGAGAATCTTGAGTGTCTTTCGGAATTCACCAAGTTTGCTTTTGTTTATCTGGTTATTGACTTAACACGCCTTCAGTTTTTTTAAGGTTTTCAGCTTGTTACTCAGTCCAGGTCAACGTGGAGCGCTGAAAAATTTGTGTATTGAGTGCTGACGAAGAGCCTAAGTTGCTAATGGCTGGAAGATGGAATCAGTTTGCAATTATTCAGTCTTGCTATTTGTTAGACGAACCAGTTCAGCGCAAAAAATTGAAAGATGATTCAATGTAATGCATGATTCCTTTATATTCGCATGACACTTCGTCAAATTTGCATATATGATTTATTGTGAAACGTGATTGCCCTGGCTACTTTTCCGCCAGGAAATGTTTTAACTGGGATGATACTCAATTTGTTTTACGATTTTCATTCCTTAACCAGTGTTTGGTTAGAATAATGTTAAGGGATAATTGCAAAAACTTCCCCTGAGGTTTCTAATATTAGCACTCACTTCCCTTATGATTTAGAAAATAGCACTTACCACCCTTAAACTTGAGGTTTGTGTTGCAAATTCAGCCCATACCAGAAAAGTTACCATTAAAAAAATATTTTAAGAAGTGAGAGGAGAAATTCGTATTAAATTTACCTTTCATGCTGCTTGTCAAGTTATATTAACAGAGAAATGACAAAATATGGAAAGCTATTAAGAATTAACAAAATTCAAGGGGTATAAGTGCAATTGAATAAAGTTTACCAATAATACATGAAGCAACGATGGATGGCTAGGTAAATGATTATATATCCAAGTTCTTGCAACGATGGATGGCTAGTTAAATGATTATATATCCAAGTTCTTGCAGTAAAGTTTATAAAGAATACGCATTACTTTTAAAACTCTCTATTAGTAATATGAATAGCTATTTGCAGGGATAACACGGTTGCTTATGTTGTTAGCACCAATCACATACAACAAAAAAATATCACTGAACAATCAACTAATTAACAACATACTTAAGCATCACTAAAAGTTACTGAGTATGAGATAAGTCTAATTACAAGTAATTAGAAGTGCATACTAATAAGATAAAGTTGTCTTTAGTAAATAAAAACTACGATAAGTGCATTAGAACCACATACTAAAACTAGTGCTGCTGCTGATATTTCCAAATTATAGGGCTATAATTATATTAATGGAAAGAGACGTAACAACCTGAGAAGTAGTAGTAGACTGAACTAGAAAAGATTTTGAAGTAGAAATAACTTGAGCAGATATATTTGTGCAAGTTCTCTTTATACTTACTTTAGTAGAACCTCAAAAATTGCTTACTAGCATTTCTCTCTGCAGTTGTATAAAATTAGACTTAAATTGACTGATTTAAAAAAAGCATAATATAGAAACATGTACGTCGTTTTCTCCCCTCAATTGGCACCATTCCTTAGTTTTGTTTACAATGGTTAATGATGCTAACACTCATAGGTAATCTAGTTTAATTAGTCATTCAATTTGTTGATAAAATTATTTTTCCTTTCTAAAATCCTTTCATTAAGTTTCTGCAATTAGTTATGGTATAAAAGTACAATCATACAATTTATTGTTAGTAATAGGTCCAATTTCCTCCCAAGTGAGGTTAGTGCAATTTTAGAAATCATAGGGGAGATGAGTGCTAGTGTCAGAAACCTCCCCTGAGGTTTCTGCAATTATCCCGAATGTTAATTAATAATTATGTATTTGATGTAGGCAGACCTTTTCATGAATGGAGGAATTTGGGGGTATTTTTTTTAACTATTAATTATGACGGCTGGTGATTAGCAATTGAGGGGATAAGATTGTGGTGTCGCGGTGTTCTCCACGATATCTTATAAGCATGCTAATTGACCTCATTATAGATTCAAATCGTAAATAATGTGTCCATCAAAACAATTTCAAAAATTTGTGTGTGTGTGTGTCTATATGTGTGAAAGTATGTTAGTATGTGTTTTAGTGTGAAAATGATGTGTTCCCATCCAAGGAGTGTGTGTGTGTGTGTGTATATATATATATATATATATAGGGAAAATCGTTTAAAACATCTCTCACATTTTATAAAATGATTTTTTTCATCATTCACTTTTAAAAGTGTACTTTTACGTCCCTTACAAATTCACATTGATCAAATTTAGTTCCTATCTAAATTTGTGACTAGTTTTTTGTTGGAATCCACCACGTACCTTATACGTGATCATTTTTTAAGGGTAAAATTTTTAAATCAAAATTTACATAATTCGATCAATTGTCCCTCACATTTCATAAAACAACCTTTTTTGTCCCTCATAATTCACAAAATGAATTTTTTCATTCTTCATATTTTACAAAATAAAATTTTTCATCCTTCATCGATCATGTGTGCGAACAACTTTTTTTAAAACTCATATATATATATATATATATATATATATATATATATACATATCTATTTGATTTCACCTGAATAATACGAATAGCATGTAATATATCTCTAATTGATTTTGTCAGAATATACTGTTTAGGTGAAATTAAATAGATATATATAAGAGTTTAAAAAATTATTAGTTTTTCACTCATGTTTATTTCCCTTTACTCGAAAATTGAAAATAAAAAAGACAGTTAATTCTAAACATTATCAAGTGTTTATATCGAATTAAATTTAGACAGAAAAAATAAACAAATGAAAAGTATGACAAAAAGAAATAAGTGATTGACACATTCAAATTTTAAATCAATTACAAGATAAGAAATTCAACTGTTGTGGCGAGTAAAAATTTCAGATTTAAACTATAATTTGTTAATATGACTATAGAATTCGAAATAAGATCAATTAATTAGATGGTCTTATTACACAACTCAATAAATGAATTATTATAAAAAGAGAAATGTTACAAATATTGAACAGATTCACATGGTATAATCAAAATTATCAAATATATATATATATATATGTGTGTGTGTGTGTGTGTGTGTTGTGTGGGAGGGGGTTTAAAACACAATTGTTAGATTTAAACCCATATATATATTTATTGAATAGCATGTATATAATTACAATTAGTCTGTTTAGGTGAAATCACATAGAGATATATTATATGCTATTCGTATTGTTCAGATGAAATTAAATAGATATATATATGGATTTAAAAAAAAACTATTTATACACATGGTCAATGAGGGATGAAAAAATTCATTTTGTCAAATGTGAGAGATTAAAAATTTATTTTGTAAAATGTGAGGGACGAAACAATTTATTTTGTGAAATGTAAGGAACTATAGATCGAATTATTTAAATTTTAATTTGTTAATTTTTATCCCTAAAATGATCACATGCAAGGCACGTGATGAATTCAGGTAAAAAACTAGTCGAAAATCTAGGTAGGAACCAAATTTGATCAATGTAAATTTGTAATTGACGTAAAAATATATTTTTGAATGTGAGGGTCGAAAGAAGTCATTTTACAAAATGCGATGGATGTTTTGAAAGATTTTCCCATATATATATATATGAAAGTATCTATTTTAATCAGAGTTGTTTTTCATTCCTACGTGACATGCTTAATTGAAGAGAATTAACGGGTTACGAATCATTTCAGTTTTACCGATATTAAATCACAATTGGATTATATTATATGTTTATAAATTATCTCTAATTTTAATATAAATTTAAAACTAACTAATCTTATTTTAAAGATATTGTTTTAAAAAACAAGTAATCTTATTTTAATGATTTTGTTTTCTATCAAATTATTACATATAGAATTATAGTAAAATATTTTTTAAATTATAATTATTGAAATCTACATATCTCAAATTACTTTCTTTCACTACCATACCGTGATTAGTATTCAAATTGTTCATCATTTCTTTTCTTAATTTTGAATTAACTTAGTGCAAAAAAAAATTAACTGTTATACTGATAGATTTATTAATATTGTTGGAAATTAAATATTTATTGATAAAAAATGAATTGTTGTATTTTTTCTACTTAATTAAATATGAATATATAGTTTTAGACCTATGGTTATTATAAAAATTTAAATTATCTAAAACAATATTTGTAAAAAAAAAGAATATCTACTAAATTTTTAATATGGAGTACAAGATTTGATGTATACTATCATATTATAGTGAAAGTATGTAAACAAATTTTTAAAAATTAGTAAATAATTGAACATTTAGTGCCTGTTTGATAACATAAAAAGTGCTGAAACTGAATTCATTCAGACATTCAGATGTTGTGGGTGTTTGATAAATAAAAATTCACCTGCTGAACTTATTAAGTGGTGATGAATTTGTATGTATTTTTTTCAGCACAAGAATTGTAGCAGAATGCTTAATTTGATAAGAATCAAGAGATTTACTTCAACTACTTTATCTTATCTATCAAATATATCCCTGTTTGTTAATTACATTCAAAATCCTTATCTAATTAAACAATCTCATAATCCCTATTCAAAATCCTTATCTAATTAAACAAAACAACCTGATATTTTCTATTCAAAAATTTTTTTTTAACAATAGTGTTTTTTTGCAATAATTTTCATCCACAAATATTTATATTTTGATATATATATATATATATATATATTTTTTGTGCAGATAAATATTATTTATGTGATGCAGCTTATCCACACACACGTGGCTTTATGACACCATATCGAAATATTAGATATTGGTTGTCTGATTTTCGAAATGCTTCTCGTCCAATATCAAAAGAAGAACGCTTTAACCAAGTACATGCAAGATTGAGAAATGTAATTGAACGTGTTTTTGGAATATTACAAGCTTGTTTTCCCATTCTCAAAACGATGAAACCATACCCTTTTCCCACACAAAGAAACATTGTCATTGTATGCATTGCTCTTCACAATCATTGTCATTTTCATACCTAACAATTTTAAGTTAATTAAATCATAGGTTCTATTCCCTTTTTGGATTAAAAGATAGAAGGGCAAAATTGTACAATTTAGCTTATTAAGCATTAAGTTATGAATATTTATCAAACAATATAAATAGATTCAACATTAAGATTCAGACATTCATATATCTCTTTTCAGTGCTTAAAATTCAGCAAATTAATTATTTCAGTATTCAGAATTCAGATGCAGTGTTATCAAACGGAGCCTTAGAGTACATTTATTTTTTCAAATTAATATAGATGAACATGTAAAATTGTTGTTAATTTTTGTATTTAAATTATTTGTATTTGTATATATTCCCAGTAAATAAAAAATGACGATGCTAAGGCACGGGCAACATTGTAGTTATGTATTAAAATATATGAAATAACATGTTGGGTTATATTTAAGTGATTTTATATTTAAATTGACCTAATATGATCCAATCCAACGTCAATCCAATCTGTACTTAGATGGGTATAACCTAAAAATTGCCTAATCCACCCAAGTATTAGGTCTAATATATGCCATTATGATGTGTTTTTAGATTCAAACAGGCTAGCCGGTTTGATTGATTGAAATGCAAATCGGTGGTAACCTTGGTCTAGTTGTATGCCAAAGCCGGAGAGTGATAGAAAATCATCAACATTGACTAAACTAGTGATCCAGTGAAATCTCAGGCCTTGTTTGGTAAATGATTTTTTTTTACCAAATTTTCTTCTACAAGTTTTTTTTTTTAAAAATTTAATTACAATAACCTTAAAAAACTCCTTAAAGTTTTAAAATATACACTTCAAAATTCCAAAAAACACAAAAAAAAAATTTCCTTCATTCCTTTCTTCTTGTTCCTCCTTTTCCCTCAATCCACCACCACCACCACCACCTTGATCGCTAGTCGATGCCAACCTCCTCTTTTTTTTCTTCACTCGTCTTGTCTTCTCCCTCTCATTTTCCTTCTTCCTCCTCCCCTTTGGTCGTCATTTATAAGGGGAATGGTGCCAAGGAGAGGGGGGGAGGGAAAGGGAGTGGAGGAGATAGACGGAGAAAGAATGAGAAGAGGATGGAAGAGAAGAAAGAGGGAGGGAGGGAGAGCAAATTTTCATTTTAAGATAAATTTCATTACTTGAAAATTATAATACCGTCTTTGGTAATTGGTATGCACGTCACTTGAAGACATTATACTAAAACATCACATACCAAGTTATGTACCGGCTTTGCAAAATTTCAACCCAAGTTGGGCACTTGAAGACATTATACTAAAACATCACATACCAAGTTATGTACCGGTTTTGCAAATTTTCAACCCAAGTTGGGCATCATCATGTGACATACTAAGGTCCTATTTCGCTTGTAAGTTTTTACTTTTTAAAAAAAATATATTATTGTAGTAATATTTTATATGCAAAGTAAAAAAAAGTATTTCAAAAATGCATATCAAAAAATATTCCAAAAAAATCTTTATTTTGCCGGAGTTGTAATCCAAAAACTCTATAAGTTCGTCTCTTATCCCTACTTGCAAGTAGGCCTATAATCGGGTCTAATGAGCCAAACTTTTATAACATCAAGTTCAGTTCATTTAATTTGGAATATTTTCTGGTTTTAGGTTATGAGTTTCGGATTCATAAATGTGAAACTCATACTTAACTCACATAATATTCGGGTTGTGAGCCTTAATCGGGTTTAGTCCAAACTCACTTATTACTCATTAATTTTCTTAATATAATTATTATAACTATTAAGTTGTAAAACTAATTTAACATTTACAAGACTATAATATTCAAACTAAACATGAACCAATAATAGTTCTCAAAAAGTATATAAACCAAAAGTTCTTCAACAATATTTATATTTAATTCATTCAAAATGCATGAAAAATAGTAATAAAACACACGATCATAAGTCAGTTCATCTTTAAAAGTTGAAACTTTTTTTTTTTATTTTTATAATCTTGTGATTTGAATCCAAACATGTTTGATGATTTGTGTTTATAGACAAAAAAAAAAATCAATCAATATTATGCCAACACAAAAATTTACTCAACCAATAAGAAAAGTTAGAGATTCAGTTATGCATTACTAATATTGGCTCTTAAGAAAGTTCATGAAAAAGTCTTTAGATGTATTTTTATATTTTGTAATTTATATATATTTGGATATATAATTATACATAATATCAAAATATAAATATTATATATATAGGTAATTAAAGGGCCAGACGGCCCAGACCTATATCTGGTTTGAGCCTAATAAGACTCAAACTCGACTCATATTTAATTCGGATCTAATTTTTAGGGTTAAACTCAGACCGATTCACTAAAAGATCTAACTCATCGGGCTTTTTATCGAGCTAAACGAGCAAAGTTTGGCCTGACCTAACCCCATTGACAGTCCTACTTACAAGTTCAAAGTTTTACATGCACAGAAATATATATGCCTAGTTTGGATTGTGATATTTTTCAAGAAAAAATTTTCACTTTTCATAAATATTTTTTAAACATAAATTTCAATCACTTTTTTATCTCATATACATCACATTTTTAAAAAGTGCCACAATAATGTTTTTCCCAAGACTTCCCAAAAAATGGAATCCAAACAGGCTTTATTGTCACAATTTGTTTGTAAAAAAATAGATGGGTATACCTAGGACGCAACTGGGTTTGAGAAGTGGGCCTGGGTTGCAGCACACCCAAATCCCAGCCAATATGATTCTAGTCTAAACCTGTTTTTAGACCCAAGCCCAGCCCTCAATAGTTCGACAAAATACCCGATCTCCGAGAAATGGTAGATGGTTACCGGTTAGTCTCTCTTTCTCTGTGTCTCGTTTTTCATTCTGCTTCGTCGTCGTCTTCTTCACTTGCAGCTTCTGCCTTTGTAAGTCCTCACAGTTTTGTTGTCCTCAACCCTAATTCCCCTTCTGCAAGTTATCTCGGTCAGTAACTTAGTCAATTTTGTATCGTGGACGTTGAGAAATCGAAGAACGCATAACAGCTCCCTTGGCTAGGTAAGTTCGCATCTAAATTTCGTTTAGTTGTTTCTGGGTAATAGCTAACTGTAACATCTTAATATATATTTTTTTAATTTATGACTCTTGCGTTTGGGAAATAGCAAGCAATTTAGCATGCCAATGTCGGCTAAGGATCCTGTTCTCATTTATTTTTTTTTTCGGTTTTATTTGTGTGTTGTTTTTGGGGGTTGGGGGGGGGGCGGGGAGGCCGGAAGGAATGCCTAAAATTTCTCATTCATGCTTGTCCAACCATCTATCTGATGTGATTGCAAGCCTTGTGATTGAAAGCCTTGTGTTCAAAGACTTCTTCCTGGTTGTTTCTTCATGTAAATGGAACAGGTAGAGAAAAGGTAGACTCGCTGACGGTTAGTTTGCCAGTTTTAAAGTTATGTGACTTTCTGATCTTCCCTCATTTCATTGTCTTTTCTCAAACTACAAATTCTTTAGGTACCAGACGTTGCTAGTCAATATTTTTTCAGTTCGAGTCTTCATCTATTTCTGTTATGTCATTCCTATTTCTAGTTCGGATCTCTAGCAAGTCACTTCGTTCTCTTACTTATGAACACATAATCATAGCTCTGCTTATAGACCTGCTCAAGAATTCTTATTGATTTTTGAGAGTTGATCATGGCCGATTTGAAAAATTTTATGTCTGGTGGCTGACCTGTGTTGGTGCTGTGATGGCATGGTAGTGGTTTTTTGCTGGCAATCTATAGGGTAGGTTTGAGGAGGTTTGCACAATAGGTGGGAATTGACAGCTCTAATTATGGCTGCAGTTTATCCATTCTTCATTCTCTTTAAGGAGTTCATATGTGTTGTATAATTAAGATCTTTGAGGTGTATCAAATAGAAGATTTTTCTGAATTTTACATTTCCATAGGAGACTGAATCTTCTAGACATGGCAATTATTAGATAATTTATGGCATTAGTTCCTACATAAATCCCTAAGGGCTAATATTCTTTTTCTTTATTTTCTGAAGAGTGATATTCTCAAAATGTGACAATTTTGAGTTATGTGACAATTTGTTATATTCTCAAAAAGGGCTAATATTCTCTTTCTTCACTGATGACACAAGTTTTCCATGAATTCACTTGGGCTAATGTTCTCGTTAAATACTGTTTGAAGAACGTGACTCTTAGAAAGTTGCTCTCACATATTCAAATACAGCTCTCTTCCCCTTCCCTGCCTACAGATGAAATTTATCTCTCTCCTCATCACCCAGCCAGTGCATGACCCAACATGCTTCCTCTAATTCCTCCAATGGATGTTGGAACCCTTCATGCTTAGCGAAGAGCCCGAAAAGATGAATATACTATGTGATCACTTTTGACAAAACTGATATAACAGGTTCTTAGTTATGGTCTTTCTTGTATTTATCTGTTGGTGCTAATACATTAACGTGCATGATCACTAATGGTTCTGTGTTAAAGCTTTGACTTTTGGATTGGAAATTTTTTTGTGAAGCAGTCAATGAATTCTGCAGAGATTTGAATTATTTCATTGTATTCTCTGTTCTTTGAGCTTTAAACAATGCTGATATATGTGTATGATTAATTTTTCGAACACAAAAGAAAACAAGATGAAGGAGAAGAATTTTCGCAAAAGGAGCACAGCTGAATCAGGGGAAGACTCTGTTCATAACAGCAAAAGCGATTCAGATGATGACCAAGAAAGGAGGTACCGTTAACTTGCTAGTCTTGTTACTCTTATGATGCTTCTTGGAAGTGCTGCTAAAACATGCATTTAGATTGGTGCTAGAGGAGGTGAAGTTCCTTCAGAAACAGAGGGAGAAAAAGTCAGGAATTCCAGCCATCTCTATGACAACTCAGGTGGGTGGGGCTAGCAACGGCAACAGTGGTGGTTTGATCCGGAAAGGAAATGACAAGACTGATGGGGATGGGGAGAAGGATGACTTGGTTTTGCAGGATACTTTTGCTCAGGAAACTGCTGTGATGGTTGAAGACCCTAATATGTATGAAATCTTCTGTACTCATTATTTTCTTTTTCTCTTTTGACTTGTTCATTTCATTGTATGTTTTTGTTTAGAGCTCTTTCTTCTTTATATGCTTCTACATAGATAATTCTCAAAGTTTAGTTACAAACAATCAATCCTCAGGTTCTCTGACTCCCTAAGTTACACTTTTTGGGTTGGTTTTCATTTAAACCCAATTTGTCATCATGCTAGATGTGGGAAAAATAGGTCAACATTTTAAACTGTATAAACTGAAACTACTGGGGAGAAGGGAACGTCAAGTAAATTCCCATGTGAAAAGGTATTTTTCTTTAATATATTTATCTCCATGTGTTTATATTATCACATTATGGAATTTTTGTGTACTTGTCCAAAATCTCCATTTTTTGTTTTGTTGCTAGTTTTCTCAGTAGGAACAGATCGGTCTCTGTGGAAATGACAGGGTATTTTTAATTACTATGAAATGCTAGAAGCTTCATGGTCTCTTGGTAATTCTTTTTTGCATTGACCAGAAATAAAATTTACAATATCAGAGAGATATGTTAAAGTTTGGCTCAAATCCTTTTGCACACTCCAAATATGGGCTGTGTTTTCTCAAAATCTCACTGGCCCACATGGGGGATCTCCCATGGCTTTTTTAGTTCCAGCATCAAGCTCCTCAAAATTACATGAAATCACTTCTTGCTCCTTATCCATAGTTCTGAGTTTTGTTGACTTGAAATCTATCAAAAAGCTTAATCCACGTCAACAAAATCCGAAGCCAAGGAAGACCTGGTCTGATAACTGATTCAACCAGATTGCATTTCAAAGTAAGCAAAATGTTTAACACTCTGATGAAACTGGAAATGCACAAAAGTTTTGACTCAGAACCATAAAAAACCAACCAATTTTAATAACCCTTTTGCACCTGTCTCAGACAATTTTGACAGCTTAAATGCACATAACTGTCCATTTTTCTTGCTTTTTACATGTCTGTACAGTTGTCATTGACAGAGGCAATGAACAAAATAAAGCAGAAATTCATAAAGATAGATAGGCAATGTGATGCTGCAATTGATTGCTATCTTCTTGTATGAGCAGGTTGAGATATGTTGAACAAGAATTGGCGAAGAAAAGAGGCAGGAATATTGGTGTAGAGAATGAAGTTGAGACTGATATAAAACGTGCAGAAGATGAACTCTATGAAATTCCAGAGCACCTTAAAGTAAGTGTGCTACATTCTTTTGCTCTTCCTTAAAAACCAGAAGAATGAGAGAAAAAGAACCTCAACTGCAAATTTGATTGCTTTTAGCTAATTTAGTAATTCTTTGTGTTAAGGTTATCATCCTGGCCTTCAACTAAAGATAAGACTTATCTTTGTGCTACTTGACTTCACTACATGTCACAGGTGCAGTAATTGACGAGTGCTACATGAGTGGTTTTAGCTAATTTAGTAATTCTTTGTCTTAAGGTTATCTTCCTGGCCTTCAACTGAAGATAACACTCATCTTTGTGCTACTTGACTTCACTACATGTCACAGGTGAAGTAATTGATGAGTGGTCTCTACAAAACAAAAACACAAATTTTTTCCGCAAATAATCTTCTTAGGTTTCTTTCTATTAAGGTTTTGTATTAGTTTTTAATTGCATCAATCCTTCATTTCTTTTTCCCATTTAAAAAGGGATGTCAATAGTTTATTTTTTTCTTTCATATATCTGTTTTTGTTGGTTAAGTAAGATAGAGCCTTTTGTCTTGTCTTTCACATTAATTCCAAGTTTATTCTTCAAATTGAAAATCTCTACCTTATTGCAGAGTCTCCTTATGGAGGATGACGTGATGCGTTAAGGACAAACAGTGTAGATCTTTTAAAAAATTAACGTCTGTACCTACATGTGCGTACCCTTTCCTCAGTCTTTCAGTTTCAGGCTAGGAATACCGATATTATATTTTCTAACACAATAAGCCAATATGCTGTTCCACTTCTATTGTCCTGTTAAGATGGTACAGAAAATAAAGGTGGGAGATTTACAGAGGAAATAGTTTATTCTTGAGGGATTAATACTAAGAGGACAGAATTTTAATTTAAAAGCGAATATGCCCAATGTCCCTGCTGCAATGTGATGAGAAGCTATTCCCCTTGGATAAAAGGATCAATACCTTCCAAAAATAGTTAGTCACTGCTTATGGCTGAAAACTGTATGGGGATACAGAAACAACCTTTTCATAAAGTGACGAATGGCCATAAAAACTTAGTGAAGAACTTTTTTGGTATCATACCACATGCGTATAACTGTAAAAGTAAGATTTTGTAGATGATTACTGCAGCATCAATCGAAAGCAAAGAAATTGTACTATGTACTTTTTTGGCCCTAATCAAGTGCAGATTTTGTACATGGGGCATTCAGTTTACCATCTACTTAAGGAGTTGTGGTCACTGAAATTAGTCATTTTTTCCCACTTTATTGTGTTCAATATCCTTTTAAGATTTATCTACTTAATATTCTTTTTATGAAGTGTCCTAATGTTTCCCTTAGGTTAAGAGGCGAAATTCAGAGGAAAGCTCTACGCAGTGGACTACTGGTATTGCCGAGGTTCAGCTTCCCATGGAGTATGCTAATTTTCCTCACTGTGACTAGGCATATCTTAATTTGTCTTATACAACATGATGTATCTCTACTGCAAACTTTTTATTTAATTTTGGTTGGGAAAACTAAAATGTCTTGAGGTGGCATTTGTTGTCTGTGTCAAGAATAGAACATCTTAATTTCTGTTGAAACATTATACAGATAGGTTCAGCTTGCAGATCTCTATGCAATAAGTTGTGCTCAAATTCTTTCATTTGTGACAGATACAAATTGAGGAATATTGAGGAAACTGAGGCTGCCAAAAAGCTCTTACAAGAAAAAAGGCTCATGGGTCGCACCAAAACTGACTCTAGTATTCCCTCAAGTTATAGTGCAGATTACTTGCAACGTGGGAAGGACTATGCCGAGAAGCTTAGGAGAGGTTTGTGGCAATTACTCACTTAAAATGCTTATTTGGTTCTATGATCTGATGTTTGCCTAAGTATGTATGTATACCTGAGTATGTTTGCATGCCTGGTTGATTGCTTAGGGAATATTGCAACACTTGGCACTGATCATTTGTGCTATCCTCAGCCTCTGCCATTAGCCTCAGTATGATAGTTTTTACCCCACCTGATGTCATCACTCAAAACCAAGAAGAATAATGTCAATGCCATATATGCCTCCATGAAGTGGCAAATCAAGCTTAGATTCTTTTTCAGGGAGAGGGACAAGCATGGGGAAGACTGGGGTCAATGGGTGGCAGGCAAGTTTGTGAAGGAGAGGAAGGGTTAGCGAGCAGGTGAGGGAGTTTTTTCTTTTGGGGGGGGGGGGTTTGCTGTGGGTTAGTTGAGGTTGTAGATTGGAATGGTGGGATCAGGGGTTGGGGTGATCCATGGTTCAATTTCATTTGATTTACGGGTGTTTGATAAAACTGAAATTTGAAGGCTGAAATTTACGTACTGACGTTGCTGATTTCATTAAGTCAAACCGGTTTGATAATCTGCTGAATTTGAGCACTGAATGAAAACTTTTATTATACATAAATTATATGGACTGAGTGAAAAAATTTTATTATACACAAATTATGAAGTTTAAATATCATTCATTAATATTGTTAAACTGAAATTCCAATACGAATAGTGTATGGTGTTTATGTATGCAAATACATGTTGGGAACAAAAATGCATGTCTGTGTATAATAAGCGAGTTATGTTTGAAATAAAATATGCTAAACAACAAATGTTAGCGTGTGAGAGAGAGAGAGGAGAGACAAGTGTGCCTGAGAGAGAGAGAGAGAGAGAGAGTATATGTGAGAGGGAGAGAGTGTGTGTGTCAAAGAGAGAGAGAAAGTGTGCGTGAGAGAGACTATATGTGTGTGCGTGTGTGTGAAAGAGAAAGAGGCTGTGTGCATGTATGAAAGTGTGCTAGTATGTGAAATAATATTTTTGATGAATAATATTACCCTAGTTCAAACATTCAGCAAATTAAATGATTAAATTTTCACTTAAAATTTTTCAAAGAAATTAAGTGTCTCTTAATGGATTCAGATGTTGTGGAGTTTTGTTATCAAACAAACTTAATAGGAAAAACGCCTAATCCATTAAGTTTAAGTGCTTAATGGGGTTATCAAACACCACCCTTAGTTGCTCTTTCAAGCTGAACTGTTAACTTCAGTATAGAAGTTGTCTGAACAAAACCAAACTGGCTTGGTTATGTGAATTGGCAGTTCACTTGGGGAGTTTTCAACTATAGCAAAAAGCGCCATATTAATTAGCTCATTCTCTAGTTTGATTAGATTGGAAATGGAAGATACTCTATTACTTTATATAATATGGGATTGTGAGTGATTATAGAATAAAATCTAAATTACGTTAAACATTTAACCTTGTTATATATGTGATATTGCCTTACGACCTCTATTTCTTTTGTTTCATGTATATTGATTTAATTTTCTGAAGTTGGAATCTCATTGGAAACAAATATTGAATGATCTAGTATGACGTCTCTCATGTGTAAAGAAAGTGTAAACCTCTAGAGTTATAATATTAGTTCTACAATGCTTTTCTATTCGAACTGTAGGAGCAGCAATTATAGGTAGATATCTCCAAAAAGAAGGGACACCCACTTTAATATATTTTTATAAGAGGCTTAAAGTGCAAATGGTTTTGTACTTGACTCCAGATTTGTGTATTATCAATTCTGTACACGTTGCCGCATTTATGTTTTTTTTTTTTTTTTTTTTTTTTCACTTTATGGTCTGAGATGGTTCCTCACTAGACTGGCCAAAAGGTGGGGGGTCTTCAAGGGGAAGAGATAAGACAGCCGAGGAGGTGAGGTGAAGGGAGAGGAAAGAGTACCTGGCAAACCTTGAGGGAATCCAGTCTAACTTAATCCTTTTGTAGTTGGTTGAATACATTTTGATATTACGCATTCAAGTGAACCTTTTTAAATCTTATACCACAAGTAGGAAACTTTCTTACGTGATTTACACATTATTGGAAGACTAGCTGTATGCGAAACTTTTGTGTTTGGACGCATACTCATTGATTGTTGTATCATATCGTTATATAAAAGATCAGAAATTTTTTGGAAGCAGATCTGGCCGTATTTAGAATGGTAAGGAAAACTGAGGATGACCTTTGAGAAGTAAGAGAAGTAATGATTAAAATAAGCTAAAAAAGAAAAAAAGGAAATAGGTTATGCTTCGTTCATCAGGTTCCTTGTGCATAAGATTTGTACACGTGCTAAATGGTTATCTTTTGGAATATGTGCTTGTGACAGTACATATTTCTGATTTACCGGTTATTCTTATGGAGATGCTCTTAGGTTAGTTTAACTAGACTTTCTACCCCTCAGATCCTCCATTGCAACAGCTTAGTTAACTTAGCCTAGTGACTTCTAGAAAATAACTTCTTACAGGAGCTGATCTACATTGCTGTGGCATTTGCCACTCTATTCTGCAAATCTGTACCTGTTCATGTTTGCCAAAGGGGTTTTTTTTTTCCCTCCATATTTGCTATGGTATCTGAAATCCGTTCTTGTTTGCATAGATTTGGGGATAATGGTTATTGTTTTGGCCCTGCTTCATTTGGTAAACCCTGCTTGTAGCACCCATCCTTTCCCTCCAATAACAATTGGGAGATTTAATCACCCCTTAAAGCCCTTACGCTCCTTCCAATCAATCCTTTTGTGCAGTAGATGGGTGCTATGTATGGGAAAGCATATATGTTCTGACAAACCTGATGTAATACTAACATTTTTTTTCCCTTCTTTTTATGTTGAGGGCAGGGGGTTGGTCTTAGAAGTGAATAATGTTGTGGCCCGACGTAGCTGGGTTGTGGGCAAATGGGTGATATTGTATATTGGTTCAAAATAATGAATTTGAACACCTCACATGTATAGTTTTACTCAATTGCATCAAAGTTTTGTAAGCATAAAGATTAAGGGCAATGAGGTAGCCTAGTGGTGGGTTTCTCAAGATTTAAAGCACATTATGTTGATCCTGCTTTGCATATGACTTGCCTTTCTACATCCATGTTCCCTTTCCTAATTGTTGTGGTTTCCATTGAACCGAGCTACAAAATTTTGCAGAACATCCAGAGTTGTACAAAGACAAGGATCTAAAGAAAAGCGATCAGGAGTCTAGACCGGTGGAATCAGGTGCGGAGGCAGCAGTTCAAAGACAGGCTGCCACGGATGAGTTCATGCTTGAGCGGTTCCGAAGGCGAGAACGGCACCGTGTAATGCGTAGATAGAATAATGTCTTTGAACTACAAAATCCCAGCCGGTCCTTTATATGGTTGCTTCCCATATTTGTTGCATACTGTCTAGTTGTGGTCTATTTAGAACTGAATAGTGTGAATTTCCAGAACCGAAATGTGGGTGGGATTTCAAGTTAAAGCACAATTAATTGATAGTTTTGAGAGCCATTCAATGTGAATTTTCCGGGCGTAATGTGAGTGTTCTTTGGCTGGCTTTATTGTTGAACCGCAATAGGGGTCAGCGGCAAATTTTTGGAAATTATTTTTCACAATTTATACCAGTAACCTTTCCTTTGTTACTATGCATTTGAAACATTTTTTGATTCCTTCGGCTGATACCATTTCTTTTATAAAAGAACAAACAAATCATGACCCAACATCATAATCACCAGAGACAACCATAGATGGATTTTGGAGTCGGCATAAAGTTTTTGAACTGTTTTGGATGAAGAACATTTTTCAAAACCAAAAGGTTTGTAGGGGTAGAAATTTAATTTTTTGGACCATATATTGGCGCAGGGATGTCAGCAGTTGATTCACCCACCAATTTATTCAATCTTTCATTTGTTTACTTTTATGTTTTTCTTTTTCATGAAAATATATTTGTACCAATTATAATGGTATAGAATATTAGATTATTTTTATAAATTTTTTGTGTGTGCATATGTATGTGTGTGTGTGCACGCATGTATATATATATATATATATATATATATATATGGATTTTGAGAGAACTTGATTTGAATCTGGGTTTTAATTCGAATAAAACGAGTTTGGATATCAAAATTTTGCAAATAATATTTCACTTGTGTTATAAATATATTTTTCAACTCATTTTTTTATATTCTCAATTATTTTTTTATTTTACATATATCACATCACAAAAAAGTGCTATAATAATTATTTTAAATAATATTCTCTATCCAAACAAGAGTTTCAGTGAAAATACTTGAAAAGAATCTAAAATATCAAACTTACCAGTTCGTTTTGATAGCTCTAGCCTGTCAGTGAACTTACAATGCCACCGCGTGAGAAGCGCGGAACCGCGTCCATGCCAGTGGAAGAGAATGAAACACGGACTGTCAACGTACTTTGTCTTTGTGATGTGATTCTTCTAATAAAATATCCCCACCATTGCAATATGGTAATTCTAATATGACCCATATGTGATTGTTTTGCTCTAGAACTATCACTATCAAACTTTTTTTTTTTGTCTCAAAGACACAACTCACCTTTCATGTGCATGTCAAAAAGGGTTAATTATAATTTACAAAACGCACCGTCAAAATTACATAATTCTCACTTTGTCCCTTCATTGTTTAATTGGATCAGTGGCACCAAAATTTATTAATGTTTTGCAATATGGTATAATTAGACCAACCACCACCAAGTTGAATTTATCTTTGTCATATAGGAAGTGCATAATTCACAACTTCTATGCCTTCATTGAAAGCAATGATTTAGGAGCAAACGTGTAGTCCCACGTTTGTGAAATAAAAGAAAATTGTAACACTAGCTGCTGAAGATGACGTGATTTAGATTAGAACTAACAATTTCAGGGACTGATGTGAAATATATGAAATCTTTTTAAAACGAAAACAAAAAACTTTCTAAAACTTGGGGGAACAATACATTACTGTAGAGGGCAAAGTGGTAAACCCCAAGCGGCAGGGTCCATTGCAGATTAATTAATTTAGAGTAAGATTTTATATATATATATATATAATTTTGACAATGTCAATATATATTAATATTTTTTATACTAACAGTTTATAAATTGTTAAATTGATCATTTTTTTAAAACAAATTTTTTTTATATACTATGTTATAGTAATATACAAATAAAAATAATATCAAAATTACTATAAACAACTTAAAAATATAAGAAAAAATCTCAAAACAGTCTTATTTACAGTAAAAATTGTTCACCTATATTACTATAATAAAATATTTTAAAATAATTCTAAAAATAACTAATTCAAACGGAACCAATGGTAACAATTACGTAAAATTTGAATATAACTGCCGAAATAGTAATTTATTACTCCAAGTCTCCTACTACTTTATTGCTCCTATCCATTTTCTATCGGAAATTGCAAACTTTTTTTTTTTTTTTTTCTTCATGGGTAGTGGTAGACTATGGACTACGAGTAGTATAAATTCATAGTCCCTTTTCTCAAGGCCGAAAGAGCTGCAGACCTTCCATCCATTTCCATCCTTCCTTCCGTTCTTTCTTCCTTCCTTCACTCGTTCCATACCCTTTGGTGTTCCTTTTTTCATCTATCGATTGGTTTGTGGCCTCATCATCATCCTGAGAAATAATTAAATTAAACCGAAAAAAGGAAAAATAAAAGGAGAAATGGCTGATCAGCTGACTGATGATCAGATCTCTGAGTTCAAGGAGGCTTTCAGCCTTTTTGACAAGGATGGAGATGGTACCCTTTTTGTCCCTACATGAGATCAGATTGAAACTTGTTCTAGTATAATTTACATATGATTATCGGATCTGGGGGGTTGGATGGGGTGGGTTCTCTTCTGGGGGTTCTTGTTTTACTATTATTTCTTTGTTGGTTGCCTATTCATATCATAATGCTATCTTGTCGTTGTTGGTTCTTTAACCCTTCTCGCTGCTGTTGACTTATTTGGCTTTAATGAACCCTTTCCTTTAATTCTCATAATTTTGTTACTCTGCGGAGAAAGATTAATTAACAGCAGGCTCTACTTTCATGGCCCCGTTTGGAGGAAAGGGAAACTTTTCTTCGAGGGAAAATTGTGAACAACAATAAATGCAAGAACGTTATCAATCCGAATTTCTACGAAAGTGCTCCTTTATCATTCCTTCTCTTCTTCTTTGCCACATTGATTTTCTTTCAAATTTCAGTCAATTCTTTTCTGGTGTACATTTGGTTTGCTCTTGACTCTCGAGCAACAAAGTTGACAACTTTTTTTTTTAACCGATTGGTGCTTTTGCTGAACACCGGCAAAGATCAGCTTTCTGTTATGTGGTTCGAAACTTTTTGAATTTGAAATCGTTTCTTTTCTTGAAACTGTATGTTATAGGTTGAATGAGCTAGTGATGGAAATTGTTTGACCTCCTATAACTGGTCTTTGTGAGTTGTGAGCAATCTTATGTCGCTTTGCAACTGCATGCTGCTTTGCCGCTTGTCGTCAACTATTGTTACAGTCAATGATTGTTGTGGTTATGCACCAGTCCAGCAATTCACATCCTCTCTGGCTAATGACTACTCTCTGAGTGCTGAAAATAAACAGCATCTACAGAACTCCAGGTCATTGATCACGGCAGTGGTTATGGGCTTAAAACTTTTCTAGTAACATTACAGGATTTGAATCTGCCCTTGTTTCAAAAAATGTGTCTCTCTATGTTTTTCTCTATCGAATCATCTTTTGTCATTATGACCGTACGTGTGCATGTTCAAATATTAGTGTGCCTTGTTATTAGCTTGCAATGATACGTTGGTGTGTGTTTTGTCAATTTTTGGATAGCTATGCATCATTTGTACCATTGCAAGCTGTGAATTAGTTTGTAGAAGTTATGGTGTAGATAGCTGAAAATTTTATTTTTTTATTTCATTCTCAATCTTCATTCCTTACCCAGGCTGAGTTATCATATTTAGAATCTTTGTACCATTGAAGGTCTGCATTGATTAGTTGAATGTTCTACTGATCTCTAGGTTGCATCACCACTAAGGAGCTTGGGACAGTGATGAGGTCGCTGGGGCAGAACCCTACTGAGGCTGAGCTCCAGGACATGATAAATGAAGTTGATGCTGATGGAAATGGGACCATAGATTTCCCAGAATTTCTAAATCTCATGGCAAGGAAGATGAAGGATACCGACTCTGAGGAGGAGCTAAAAGAAGCATTCCGAGTTTTTGACAAGGATCAAAATGGCTTTATTTCTGCTGCTGAGCTTCGCCATGTCATGACTAACCTTGGGGAGAAGCTTACAGACGAGGAAGTTGATGAGATGATCAGAGAGGCTGACGTTGATGGTGATGGACAAATCAACTATGAAGAGTTTGTCAAGGTTATGATGGCCAAGTGATATCCCTGCCTGCAATCCTGCATTAAACTGAATAGATCTACATTTAGGAGTGGAAAAAGATTCAACTGGTTTAATGCTTTTAGTGTACTTTTACTACTTGTCTGCTGGTTTTAAAGGTTGAACATCTTTAGCATAATGGTCTCTCTGTTGTAATGACGTCCGAGTTTTCTTCTCCCCTCCCCTTTCCGTTCTTCGCTTTTTATGTCATAGGGTGAATCTTTTCCAAAATTTTGCCCTTTCTGGCAAACGTTGGTTGTAAAGCTGTAAGCTGTTGTTTGACTGATGGAGAATGCGTTTGGTTTTCTTTAATGTCATGTCCTAATCCTGCATGTGTAGTAATTTGCTACTGGCTGCTTCTTTTTATTTACCATTGCAGCATCTTACCTTGGTGTATATTACTGAGTGAAGATGAGTTTTGACGACAGCATATGCGCATCGCATACAATAAGATGTGTGTGTGAAAAAAGTTTTGATCTTACAGATACGGGACTACAAACATGATACAACCAGCATCAGTTCCAACAAACAAACAAGGCAAAGTAAATGCAACAAAAGGGAGATAAATACCAAACTAAAGAAAACATTTTAGAAAAAGTTATATAAGGAATTCTTCCGAGAGCGACAACCGTTGCAGAATGCTTTAAAAACATTGGAAGATCTACAAATGGAGTGAAAGAGGAGGGAAGGGAGCTCTCAATTGGTACATAACAGTGCCAGTTATGCATTGTTCCTTTTATCATTTACCAAATAAGTGAAAATTGGGGCCACTAGACACACAAAACCTCACAATCTCTTCAAGCTTTTCTTTCTTGCATCCATTTTCTTCTTGTCAGAAGGAACTTTGGCGAATAAAACTTCCTTCTTTTGCATACAAGGTGTTGCTGATGCACCTACTCCTGCATCCATGGCTGAAGGAAGGTCAACCAGTTGATCATGATTATTTCCTCCATTGGTGGCATTTGCAGAAGGGACTACCACTGGAACTGGAAGCGGAAGAGCTGCACCTGATACCGCATTCTTGGGATCAACACTATAAGCTGAGTTATTCAGATGGTCAACTTTTAAGGCAGTTGTAGACTCAGAAATTCCTCCTGTTTTGAACTTTGGCTTTGATTTGAGTGCATGTATTCCCGTGTAGATCCTGCAAAATTGAAGTTAGGATGAAGACATGTGTGCCGTATAAGATACATTTTATTAATCTCCCATTTAACAACTTGAACTCTTAAATGATGATACAATTCAAAGTATCAGACGGAAGGACCTCAAAAATGATATATTTCTTTCCTCATAACAGCCGAACCGTACAAGAGCTTTCAGATGAGGCGGCAATTTAAATAGTGTCATCAGACTCATTGTCACAGGGTCATTTCCAGAAGCACGCATGCTGGAGAAGATTGTTAACCAGGTTTGGCTTAACATCTTCTTGGTAGATCAAAGTCATGGTACTTGGGCTGCTGTTCAGTACATAGAACTCGAGTATAATAACTCATCCACCAATCCAAACTGTATATCGCAAAACTTTCCATATTTCCACATTCCCAGGTGTTACTCAAATGCATTATATGAAAATCAAACAGCATTAAGTTAGATATTATGTGATGCAAAATTGTATTAATTTCAAAGAAATTCTTCTGTGTTATAAAGATTAAATGTCAAATATACAAAAAGGCAGATAATTCCAGAACTTCTAGTGGAGCTTGTTCCCATATTCACCAAGCAGTGAAACACAGAAATCTTGCCACATTTCTAGATGTACACCTTGGCTCTACTACTTGTTGAAAAGCTAAAAGTATATTAGAGTCTGTGCTCCAACAAACAATGGGATGACTTTTACGAGTGAAAATGCTCATGTATGCATAGATTAAAGAGTATCTTAAAATGCTATTATACTTGACAACCAGAATACACGGCAGGATATCCCGAAACACTCCATTGGGATTAGAAAGACATCAATGTAAGACAAAACAACTAGTATAATGTAGAAGACCATCATAGTATGACCATTAGGACATACTCGCTTTTTACCAAGCCTTATCTTGTCTAATCAAGGACAATCAACTCAGCAGCTAGACCCCTAAAATGCTGCATTTTACATGCAAAATGGCTAATCATACTGACAAGAAGTATATAGAATGGAATCCACAGTTATCATACTCCACAGTTAAATCAAGTATAAACCTAAAACTCCTTACACAAAGCTCCCAACTACAAATTATCCACTCCTCCCACTTCCTTCTCTTCTTCCTCCTGTCCATAAATTCCAATCATAGGATACAAACTACCAAGCCCTTCTTAAGTAGATTAAAAGAACTGAATTTTAACTATGATTTAAGTAGGCTAAATATAAAAAATCCACCAAGGCTTGAGGACAAAATGTTAGAAGCAAACATTATATCAAGTACTGCTTTTGGCCAACCTAGTTAAAATACTATCAGTGTAATACGACTCATGCAGAATCAGAAAAGAGACAGCTGAGTATAACAGCATCAAACACAGAAGACAGGTGAGTACAACAGCACCAAACAAAGAAGACATCTCCACACCAAAAAAACCAAAATCAATGAAGCAACAAGACCTCACCTTGCATGCCGGGCATACTCCTCATAATTTTCAAGTAACATTTTGCCAGCCTGCTCATTCAAGGCTGATTCCGGAAATGGTTCAATCAACAAACATCTAATAACCTGTTATAAAAAGAAAAGAGTTAGCAGACAAAAGTTTTGCTAATTGACAACAAACTGACAAGTAACTAAATTTGTTGCGATTGCTTGACAATCTCAAACCAATAATTTTTATCAAATCAATTTAAAGAGAAAGAAAAATACCATTAAAACATGCCGCAAGCCAAGGCTAGGATTCCAATCCTTTTTCAATGCATTCACACAGATCTCACCACTTGTTGCAATATTTGGATGAAAAATCTTTGTAAGAAAGTACCCTGCAGTAAAAGCAAGAAGACCACACAAGGTATTGAAAACAAGACCTCTAAACTGACACATATTTAGCCAAAATTGAGGACTTCAAATAAGGCTGAAACCTCAAAGGGCTATCTCAAACAAATAGTTCTTTGAATAATGAAATATGGTTGATACCATAGATGATGGAGAACAAGGTTTGTACTTGAATTGTGAGTCAAGAAAGTTTAATGCAACCCGAGGCCAATCACATGAATGAACCATGAAGCCTAGGTATTACCTTATGGTAATAGTAACATTCAATGCCGTACAAAGACAATGGAATTTTCTGACTGCTTAAGGGATCCTCATTCATAGTATAGGACACATTACATCAATATGATAAAAAGGCATGGAGAAGAGAAAACACGGGGGGAAAGCATGCATGGATTACAACAGTAACCCATAGAAACATGCAAACCAACACCAAATCAATTAACTGAGCAAGGTGAGAACGCTTGTACCATGTCTAAATTTAAAGAGAAAAAAATTAACAACTACAAATGAATAAGTACCCAAGAATAGAAAGATAAAAGCAAAGGTTTTTGCTGTAGAGCAAAACTGTGTAGGGCAAAACTGTGTAGGCCAGAAAGAAGCACACCACTTCCACTCTTAACAAACATAGGAGAAAATTAGACGTTCAAAAATGCCAGTTTACCAACCTTTTGGGGGTGAATGTGGGAAATCATGAGACAATATCAACTTCATACGAAAAATGCCATTCTCATATGGAGTTCCAGCTGCAATGAACAGAAAATATCAGTGAGATAAAGATAAAACTTTTTCAAGAGTGGGAACTCTTACGGTTGAAGCACTACCTGGGCCCTCAATGTCAGCATATATAGTCGAAAAATTGTCATCATCTACACCAACTTTAATGCCCTCAGGAGGTATTTCATCAAGATTCTTTAATTCCTTAGCAAGTTGTTTAATCACATTTGGCGGAAGATTCTCATTTGTTGCCTGTATTAAAGAAATTTAAAACAATATTTCAGTTGGCAAAGGAGAAGAATAAGTTCAATTAATTCAAAATATGTAATTATATATTGTTTACTTTCAAAGAAAGAACAAAAAAAAAAAAGGAATAAGTGTCAATGTGTGAAGGAAGCACCAAATGAAAAAGACCATCAAAGTACAGCACGAGCATTGGACTTGCCCATATCCTAGTCTATGATGTCAAGCTCCAACAAGTAAAATAAAACAAGAAACTTGTTTTTGCTTAATACAACACTTAATAATCAAATAAAGACTTCCATAAAGAACAACTTTATACATCACTTATAGATTGAGTCAAGCATATCTTGATTAACATAGAAAAAAAGGGGGAGAGAGAGAGAGAGAGGAGGGGGGGGGGAAGGAATAATAGATTTCTGTTTGAAAATGAAAGGAAGGAATAATAGATCCATTACCATGATGAGACTAGAAAATCTGAGCCCGTTGCAACCGACTTTGCTTGAAACTTTGGTCACAAAATTTTGACACAACAAAAGGTTATCGAGCCAACAAATGGAAATCCTGCAAAAGAAACAAAAATGTTCTTGGTAATCAGACCCATTGAGGAACTAACATAATTAGCCCTGTTGATTACCACTGTCCATAGAGAATACGCTCACTTTTTTGAAGCATTCAAGCAGCATACATATAAATGTAAACCAAAACTGTAAAACTTAAAAACGTAACCAAGTTTTTTGCCAGCATGTTAAGAATTAATTCGTGTTCCAAGTACTACAAAAGGAATAGGAAGACGAAGAGGGATGATGCCTTTGTCCACTGGATACAGTAGTTTTTTTTTTTTTTTTTTGGGTCTTAAAACTAGTACCAAGATGCCTATATGAAACAACAAAATCCAATAACTAATTAGGCCAGAATAGTCCGCGGCACAAAAACCAGGTAGAGAAGAAGACAACTAGCAGACTAGCAGTATGTTTTTGGTTATGCCAACTAACCAAGTTCAGCTTGTCAGATAATTAATCTTCCCATTAGTAGAAATAGTTGCGTTCTTGAAACCCACCGAACGTCATAACACGCTAAAGGCGAGAGGATACATAGACAACAAATGCCCAGGAAGGAAGTCAGTAAAAAATGATAATTATGAGATTCATAAAAGTCCAATCTTTATGAGGATAACAATTATTATGAATGTGGAAAAAATCAAATCATAAGGCTAGGCAACAAGAAAATAACTTTCAATAGGACCTGCGTAAAGAAAAGCTTTTTCAAAGACATACATAAATGTAACAAAACTGAGATGGTAATTGAAACAGCAAAAGACCCCCCACGCAGACCAGTTAATTCAATCACCGTGAAAGGAGATAGCTAAGAGGGAAAAATAAAACAAAAGATGAAACAGAAAAGCGATAGAAGATCAAGAAAAAAAAAAAAGGAAAAGCGATAATTCAATTAATAGTTCAAATAAATTGTCCAGAAGTGATCTCAATCAGGAAAGAAAAGAAGGGCCGGATGAAAGAGAATAGAATTGTACCTCGGAATTTAGATTGATGAGCGAGCGGGGTAGTTTAGAGGGCAGAAATTTGATTTGCAAGCCCTCCTTCCGCTCCACCTTCTTTGGCTTTTCAATTTCAGACTGGATGGAATAATACTAAACCTACGGATTACCAGAACTCAGAAAAATGAGATTGCATTGCTACAAGACCACTGCTATTATGCAACTACTGCTATACAGTGCACAGATGTTGCGGATACAAATGATTAACTCGGCGATTTATTGATTAGTTTTGAGAGAGAGAGCGCCTAGAGAGCGACAAAAGAAAAAAATTAAAATAAATTATACGAGTAATAAGCAGCATGTTGAATTATGAATCTGGTAGTGGGGCCTCGGTCAGAAACTTCTCGTCGGGCCCCCGACCCATACACTCATCCTCAATTCTCAGTTACCCGAATTATTCACAACGGGAGGCTTCCAAGGTTAAATAAAAATTATTTATTTGCATCATAAATATATATTTTAATATTCATTTTATTTTTTTAGTCATCTTTTTATTTCGTATACATTACATTACGATGATTATTTCAAAAAAAAAAAAGAAAAATAGGTGTATTTATAACAAACTCAAAAATACTAGTATAATGAATTGTATAGTACATATATTTATCGGAATCTTCGTATTAATGTCATCCAAATCTAAAACGGATCAAATATGGAGCAATGGGTTTGGATGACACATAAAAAATCTCAAAAAATAGATTCTATTTGAGTTAAATCCTAGTATACATCTAATCCATTAGAGCCCTAGTAATAAAGTGATTTTATCATACATTTTTTTCGTTTAAAGAAAAAAAAATCTTTCTAAGAGAGTGGCGCATATTGAATGAATGGATGGTTGTCTTTGCTCTTGAATGGTTTTGCATATTACTACAAAAAAAGCTTAAAAAGAAAGGTTTTGAATTTTGGGTGTCAAGTCGAAGCTGAATAAATAATTAAACTTGCACTAAGGGCATTCACAATGGTTTACACCTTGTAGAGTGTAATCCACATGTCACGTCACCATTCCACTTTCTCCTCTTTTATTACACTTTCACTCACAATGGATTACACTCCACAAGGTGTAATAGCATGGGTTCACAATTAAATCAAATATTTATTTTCATAATGCATAACTCATATCCCATAAATAAATAAAGTAACTTTTAAAAATAATTTTGTTATTTTTAAAAAATAAAAGTACTAACTTTCATTAAATTTTGTACCTTTTGAATAATATATATTTTTCTATCTCTCAAAAATAATATATTGTTATTTTTTCAAAAATAATTATGCAAAAAATTAAACAAATATCTGATACCTCAAAATGTGTTGCGTGTTTATATAGAAAGCTAAAATCTCACCGTAGGAGTTGCAAATTTACCGTTGCTAAAACCTGATGAAACTTGCCGACCAAATAAAAAAATGAACGTTGCTGGCTAGAAATTGTGAGTCAGGCACGTGAGAATTTTGTAGCGAGGGCCACCCATTACACGGCCACTCACAATGGGTGGCCGTGTAATACCCCCAATGTAATGTAAGACATTTACACCTGCGTTGGTCACCAAGCCAATTACTAAGAGATTGACTTCCTGCCCATGAGCTGTCTTCTAACTAGTATAATATATGTGATTAAGGATTAATCTTTTGTACACTTGACAGTGTATACACTTTCATCATTAGATGCATGACACATAATTCGAATTTGAATTTGAGACTCAAATTTTGTATATGTGTCGTATATTCAACCGTGATAGTGTATACACCGTCAGTGTATATAAGATTTGCTCTTAAATTAATTATAGTTTGGAAATTGAGAGGATAAAGATGTGATGTTGGGAATCAATTGTCTAGAGGTTGTTGGAAAGAAAAAACATATACTTAACTGGTTTGTTAATTGTTTTTAGTACTAACCTATTGATCTACATATCGTATAATGGTTTTATTAGTTCCTCAATCATACAAATTTTGTTGAATTATGATGTAATCTTCTTGGCTTTTAGTAATCTTTATCCCTTTGTTTATACGTATAAGAATATAATACTAATAATTTACTTGAAATGCTTTTTCTGGTTCCTAAAAAAAAAAAAAAAAGGCTTGTTGGTAGGGCTTTCCACTTTCCAGTGTAAATGTTTTGTCGGGAGGTGCGCCACCACCGCGTTCCAGCATGTGTCAACTTCAAATTTGCCGACGATTCTCTTCCAGGTGACCGTTAGGGCGTCATCTCCCCAACTAGCCGTTAGCGATGGCAGGTTCAATTATTCTGGACTGACTACTAATTGGTATTTCAGTTTAGTTTAATTAGATTTTGACTGATATTTTATCTTATTTAAGAGATTAAAGGTTTTCTATATTACATGAAAATTATGTAAAGAAAGAATGTGAAAAATTAATTGTATGGTCTCAAAATAATGAGATTTTATTAAGTTGCATTAAATAAGTATATACAAAAATAGAATTTTCAAAAAGATTTTAAGGAGGGGAGAAGGGTGGAGATGGCTGCCCCTCCCCATCCCCTATCTCTATCCTTGTGCGTATGTCATAATTTTAGTAGATTTATAAATATAAACATAACAAGGTGATAAAATTTTAATAAATTTAATGTCTAATACAAAAGAATAAGAGTTAAAAGTGGTATTAATGTAGTATAATTTCTAAAAATTGCAATAATTTTACCCATATTTTTAATTTTGTGACTTTCAAATATAGTCATACTATTCACGTGTAAATTCATATGCATAATTTTGGCTGTACTCGTATTTTTACACCAAACTTTGAGTTATATTTTCGAACAAAAATTCATATAATACAAGTACATATTATACTCATCCTATATTTTGATAACTATGGATCTAATTACACAGTTAGAAAGAATTAGTCCAAAACTTTTTAAATTTTAAGCAGAGTAGGACAATTGACAAAAATGTATTAATTTGCTAACCATCCAAATCAATTTGATGATGTTAAAAAATTTTGACGTTGCAAGTTTTGTCAATGTTTTGGAATTGAAACATGACAGATCTTTAAATTTCAAACTAGTGATAGTGATAGCCTCGTGAAGAAATAAGATGCGGATTACATTGGAGGAAGGGTTGGGCGGTAAAGGAAAGAGAATTGTAAGTAGAAGGTCTTAAATTCAAGTCCTCTCACTTAAAAAAAAAAAAAAAAGATGCAGATTATATCAAATACGTGCTAGATGTGTATTAAGAATTTTCATGAAAAAAAACTTGGAAAAACTAATTGAATATTTTTTCCTATCATTTGTTTTTCTGTTCTCGTTCAATATTTACAATTGTCATGTGCTTCTTCTAATTTTTTTTTTTTTTTGCAAACTTGGAATCAATTCTTTTATATGCTTAGGGATAATTTAAAAAATCTGAGGAAGGTTTCTGACACTTTCACTGACATTCCTCGAGCTTCTAAAAATTTCATTGACCTCCCGTAGCAAAAACTTGGGACCCTTTGCTGACCTCGTGAAGGCTAAAATTACTAGTATATCCTACGGAGTTTGGGTTTATTACCATTGCATGGTTACGGAAAAAAGAAAGATCTAAAGTAGTTAATTGCTGCGTTTAAAGGCAATAACACGAAATGTTGAAAGGCATCAATTT
This sequence comes from Coffea arabica, assembly GCF_036785885.1. Taxonomy (NCBI): domain Eukaryota; kingdom Viridiplantae; phylum Streptophyta; class Magnoliopsida; order Gentianales; family Rubiaceae; genus Coffea; species Coffea arabica. The sequence continues at coordinate 62,972,303 of NC_092320.1, forward strand.
AGCCTGGATTAGTGAAAGGCACCAAGCGCGACCAGGCGCCATTTTTCTGACTGCTGGGATCACTTGTGTGACTTCTAGCCATATATTATAAAGTGGAAGGAAAGAAATATAGAGGAGAAGAAATAGAGGACTAACTTACTCACAAAATGAAGGCAAAGTAAAGATTTTTCTTCTCCTAATATGTGTTGGACTAGAAGCGGCAAAGTGAAGATTTTTGTTCTTCCGAGATAGTTGTAGCCACAGTAAATTTTTGTATTGTCGAATTGTATTGATGCTCTTGTGGTCCTACTACTGATATGCTCAAGGCATTTTAGCTAATGTAATGTCCCTGTCAGATCTTTAATCTAGTTTTTCATTTACTTACTTTTCATAGATAATTGTTTGCTAGCTTAGCTTAGTGCATGATTGAGTCAAATAATGTAGCTATTTCATTGTTTCACTCTCAAGTCTATACATGCTGCTGCATGCATGCATGAGTTTAACATTGGTGCTTAAAAGAATTCCAACTACCATAGCCTTCTGGTTTGAATCTCCTATCACCAGGAAAGGCATCATTTGGTTGGTACAATGTTACAGCAGATTTACATGAGTTCATCCAATTGATTTTACAATTTGAATGAAAATAAATATAGCTAGCAATGTGAGATTGATGATGAGGAGGACATTCCCTAAGCCTTTTGGTTTCAGAAATTGCTTTGGCTCTTGCATTGGCCCTCAATTTGCCTCGCTCAAATGCTATCTCGGTTTCTACTATTACCTTCTTTTTCTTCACCTTCATCATACCATTCAAAATACCTACACTTTGCACAACAGAAATGCTCGTCCGGATTCTTTTCACTCTCAGGTATTTTCACTGTTGCCTTGCAATTATAGTGGCAATATCTATTTTTAATGGCGAAAGATGTGGGTGAATCCCTTGATTCTTC